>NC_056072.1:5454545-5757575 GCF_016772045.2 Ovis aries
CTGGAAGCCTCGGGCCCCTACTCCATTCCTTAGATCAGAATGCTACATGCGCCTCATTTCACCTTTCGGTGTCTGAAACGCTCATGTGCGTGGGGTTCTCATATATATGAAATTAAAGTTGACATTCTTTTGTTCACGTGTCTCATGTCAGTTTAATTCTTAGATCAGCTAGAAGAACCAAGAAGGATACAGCTTTCTTTCTCTTCAACATTTAAGTTTTCCATTTTATAAAATCTTCCATTTTATAACTTTTCAACCTTTGTCTAAGGCAACATACTTAGTAAGCAGAGCTGGGATTCAAACTCATGGATTTCAAGAGCTCTTTCTTTTTGCAGTGTGCGACATACTTCGTTTTTATCCTCCTCTCTAGGGCTAGGATCAAGGGATTTGGAGACTGACATTGGGATACTAAAAGTCATCTGACATTGAACGTGGTTCCTGCAGCTAACTGGTGATGAAGAACCAATCATTACTGGTCCACTCTGCAGTCATTCATTTAAATAACTCTTCTTGAGTTTTGATGATGTAACAGGCACTGAGTTAAATGCAGCTCACAAATAAGACATGGTCCTTCAAACAACACTGTCTGGCCAGGGAAATAGATGTGTAAATAGTTAAATCAAAATGTGTCATGTTAGACGCAGCAATAAAAGTATGTATAGGGGTTCCCTGGTGGCTCAGTGGTAAAGAGTCCTCTTGTCAAAGCAGGAGACACCATCCCTGATCCGGGACGATCCCACATACTTTGAAGTATCTAAGCCCTTGTGGCACCATTCTTGAGCCCGTGCTCTGGAGCTTGGGAGCTGCAACTGCTGAGCCCAAGGGCCACAACTACTAAAGCCCAAGTGCCTTAGAACCTGTGCTCCACAACCAAACAGCAGGTACCACAGTGAAAAAGTCCACACACTGGCACTAGAGCAAAGCCCGCACAGCAACGAAGACTCAGCACAGACCCAACTAAGTAAAATTATCTAAAGAATTTGTTTTAAAAGTAGGTACACTCTTCCTTCTGGCTTACTTCACTCTGTATAATCAGCTCCAGTTTCATCCATCTCATCAGAACTGACTCAAATGAATTCTTTTTAACGGCTGAGTACAGTGCTCTAACTCTGGTTTCGGTGTATGCCCAGAAGTGGGACCGCTGCCGGAATGACATTCTAACATGTGTGAGTTGAACATGCACTAAGATTTGTGTTTCATGTTTTCAAAAAATAAAAACTAAAAATATTTTATCTTAAAAAAAAAAAAAAAAAAGTAGGTACAGAAGTAGTGGTGAGCAGGCAGCAACTGTGCCAGAATGACCTGGTTTTCTTTGGTAAACAAGTAAGTCCTCAGATCCCGGTGGTTGATGAAAACTAAGGTTTGTTTCTCATTCCTGCTAAATGGCCATCATGCATCTAGAGCAGCTTTCCTCATCACCCAGCTAGGACCTGGGATGCTGGAGCCGCCTCTTATGGACCATTAACAGGCAAATCATATCACTGCCTCTGTTAGAGGAACAGCAGCCATCATCTCTGCTGAAGGTTTATCAGGCAAAGGAAGTCACATGGCCAAGCCTGAAACCAACAGAACCAGAAAATAATAATCTTCCTTCCGGGAGGGGCAGTGATTGTGTGAAAAAGAGGATATCGTTACCTGGGATAGGGCAGCCATGGGGAAAGCGTCCCTAGAGATGAGAAATAAGAAGTGACTCTAGATGGGCACTAGAATCAACCTGGTTTGAACTTCACATCTACCACTTGCTTCACAACCATTGGAAAAATCACAAAAATTAGCTTATTTTTCATCAACCGTCACTATTAAGAGTAACTAAAATATTTAGCACAGTGCCTACTATACTTGGAGATTTTAGTACATAGTAAGTACTTCATGGGTTTCCCAGGTGCTACTAGTGGTAAAGAACCCACCTGCCAATAGAGGACACACGAGACTAGGGTTCAATCCCTGGGCTGGAAAGATCTCCTGGAGGAGGGCATGGCTACCCACTCCAGTACTCTTGCCTGGAGGATCCCATAGAGAGATGAGCCTGATGGGCTACAGTCCATAGGGTCGCAAAGAGCTGGACCCAACTGAAGAGACTTAGCTCGCACACGTGCAAGTACCTCTTAAATGTTAGCCATTATTGGTGTGAAGAGCTACCTTTTGAGAAATGAATACAAGTATAACATGTTAGGAAACGAGGTGGAATGACAGTCTTCCAGGCAGAGGGATGGACGTGTACAAGGTGCTGGCATCAATAATTGGGTCAGTGCTTCTCAGAAAGGCTAAGTGGGGAGAGGGGCGTGCCCAGAGATAAGGTCCTCAAGACCCTGTAGACCAGGTCCAGAAGCTTAGACTTTCTCCCGAGGCAACAGAGACCCAGTGAAGAGTTTTAATCTGGGGACAGATGGAGAGACGGAGTGGCATTATGGAAGATGGATGGAGGGGAAACCAGAGGTGAGAACAGTCTTTCTAGTAATCCAGGTGAGAGTTGGTTACAGAGACAGCTGAGACCAACCGGAGGTCTGTGTGCTGTGACGCTGTCTGCTGAGGACTACAGACAGAGGTATAGAAAGAGGATTAGGACACACTGGTAAGAGCTGTCCAAGGGGGTGAGTCAAACCCTGCAGCAGCCAGGACAGGCGTGATGGGACTCTGCCTGGGAAACCTGGGGCTCCCCGGAGGAGACAGCACTCAGCCAGGACAGGCGTGATGGGACTCTGCCTGGAAACCTGGGGCTCCCCGGAGGAGACAGCACTCAGCTGGCTTAGAAAACGAGGCAGTGTTTACCAAATGAAGAAAAGAGACAGTTATTAGAAGAATCAGCTTGTGCAAAACCAGAGGTCTGCCGAAATGAGCAGCAGTTCAGGGTGGCCAGGACAGGGGTCGGGGAGGGGGTGGGGGGTGAGAGGGAGTAACAGAGCGGTGGGGATCTGAGAAAGGGGTTGGGTACAGAACCGTCTTCAAGCCAAGGTGTTCAGATCTGAACTTGTACACTGAGTGTCAAGCCAACGGGTGACATTATCAACTTTGCTTCTTTGGAAGTCAAATCTGGTGACATATTAAAGACAGACCAGGTAAGAAGAGCTGGGGATAGAGCGGTTCTGAGGCTGTTTTTAAACCAGAACTAAGGGGTAAGGCAGTCAGAAGGCATTTTCTAGAAAGTTCAAGTCGTGCATTAAAGGTGGGTGTGTGACAGAATTGACTCAGCTTTCTGACTTGGGAGACTGGGCGGATGATGAAGCTGTCAACAGAAAGTAAAATATAATAAAGAGCTAACATCATGTTTGGGGTAAGATGCATCAGTAACGTGGGCTTCCCAGGTGGCTCAGTGGGTAAAAACATCTGCCTACCATTCAGGAGACACAGAAAATGCAGGTTCAGTCCCTGGGTCTGGAAGATCCCCTGGAGGAGGGCATAGCAACCCACTCCAGTATTCTTGCCTGGAGGATCGCCGTGGACAGAGGAGCCTGATGGGCACAGTCCATAGGGCTGCATAGAATCAGACATGACTGAAGCGACGGAGCACATACTCACACATGCATCAATAATGAATTGTTTGGGATAAACGTGAAACAGCCGTGAGGCCTGCAAACAGTGCTTTAAAATAGGGCATTTACAGGAGCAAGAGAACGAGGAGATCCT
This sequence comes from Ovis aries, assembly GCF_016772045.2. Lineage (NCBI taxonomy): Eukaryota > Metazoa > Chordata > Mammalia > Artiodactyla > Bovidae > Ovis > Ovis aries. Next base: position 5,458,170 of record NC_056072.1, read on the forward strand.
AGACAAAGACTTCATGGATGGTGGGTGAAGACCCAGGCAAGACTGATTATCACCTTGAGGAGAAAAGAAAGGCCAGGACAGAACCTCAGAGAGCCTCCTGGGTGTAAGGGGCAAGCAGAGGGGAGGAGGCAGCAACAGGAGAAAGAGAAGACGGGGGAGGAGCGGGACAGTCAGGTCTAGATGCCAGAAACAACAGTGAGGGGCTGTCAGGAGTAGTCCCCCAGACCTGCTCGCAGAGGCCAAGCCGGAAGACATCCTCACGGGACACAGTGACGCAGAGGCACCAGACAAAGCCACATCAGGGGTGGCGGCGGCCAGAGCCAGAACGCAGTGGGCTGAGGAGCGACCTGAGGGTCTGCAGGGGTAGAGATGGTCAAGGTGAACTGGTAGCTCAGAAAGCTGGGCGCTAGAGAGGAGCAGAGGGTCGGAAGCGTGGTGGTGGGGTTTCACCTTTGTCTTGCTTTCAGACTGTAGCGGGGGCGGGGGGACTTGAGCACATTTTCAAGGAGAGGGAAGGATCTGGTGCAAAGAGCCAGCCTGACAGTGCAGGGGAGGCGGTTCTGGGTCGTGCTCCAGTGAGACCACCATCTGGGACTGACGGAGGGACCAGAGGACAGTTGGTTTCAGAGGGGTGGCTAGAGGGACAGTTGGTTTCAGAGGGGTGGCCGACCCGAGGGAATGTCGCTGGAGCACCGCATGTTGGGAGGGGTGGCACTGGAGCAGGGGAGCTCCTCCCCAGAGTTGTAAAGCCCCCAAGGCAGGTGGCACTTCCCAAGGATCCACCAAGTCAGAATCTCTGGGAGACGAGCCCAGAACCTACATTTGAAACCAGCTCCCCGGGGCTTCCCTGGTGGCTCAGACGGTGAAATCCGCCTATAGTGCAGGAGACCTCAAAAAGCCCTGGAGAAGAGAATGCCTCCCATGTCAGTATTCTTGCCTGGAGAATCCCATGGGCAGAGGAGGCCTGGCGGGCTGCAGTCCAGACAGCTGAGCAACAAACACTTCCATCCTGGGGCCCCAGGGTGAGGAAGGCCCTGGAGTGAAGGTGGAAAGAGGGGTCTCTGAGCCAACGTGCCTGAGTCCAGCTCTCACCTCTGCCCCTAACCAGCTGTGTGATCTCGGGAAATTTATGAAGGGGCTCTGAGCCTCCGCATCCTCCCCTGGAAAGTGAGGATGACAGTGCCTACTTCACAGGGGACTGCTGGGGAGTATGAGCTGGCCTATGGAAAGCATTTACAGTCACGTCTAACACGTAAAATATGCATGTCAGCGGACTTTCCCGGTGGTCCAGTGGCTACAACTCCACGCTCCCAATGCAGGGGGCCTGGTCAGGGAACTAGGTCCACGTCCTGCAACTAAAGATCCCGCCTGCCGCAGTGAAGATCCAGAGTGCTCAACCAAGACCCAGCACAGCCAAATAAATATTAATACATACTTTTAAAAAAAGAAATGCATATAGACTAAAAAAAAAAGCCCAACCTAAGAGCTGAGAATTATGTTCTACTTGGCCCAGTTGCTGAGGACTTGAGCCCAGGAGACCACCTCTCAGATGCTCCGAGGGACCGCTCTGAAGGGGTAAGGGAGGAGCCAGGATATAGAGGGGATTTTGCAGGTAGTCAAAATACCAAAAGATTCCTGCCAATTGAAGAAAAGCAGGCCATCCCAAGTTAATCAATTTCGTGCTTCTCTGTATATGGGAAGAGTCAAGAGTCGGGGCTCATGGAAATGATTCTGAAGATATGCACCTCAGCCCTCCAGGCCCCAGTTCCCTGTTCTCCATCCCGAGTCCCCTCAGGGCACAGTTGGGGCAGCTGTGGAGGCTGCTGGCTTGATGACTGCACCATCCCTTGCTTACTGACAAGGAAGGCGACATTCTTGCATAAGAATGCACATTTATTGTTTTTATTCCGCGCTGTCTGTCATAATAATTCTGTTTATAGTTTGCCCACAAATCACCTGGGGTAGCTTGTTAAAATTCCACTGCTGAGACTCCAGAGATTATTGGAGTTGGTCTTGGTCTAAAGTAGGAGCTTGAAACTCTGCCTTGTAAACAAGGCCCTCCTCTTCCCGGGTGATTCTGATGAGAGCCGGTGCCAAGAATCACACACCTAGAATCACTGTTCTACAGGATGCCCAGCAGGCTGGTTGTTCCCCATTCCCTGCTCGGCCTAAACACCGGAGGGTCAAGACAGCCACAGGTCTCAGGCGGCCTCATAAGAATCAGAGAAAGGAGAGAAAGAGCTGCCAATTAGAGCTGATGGTGACGAGTTTAGAAACAACTTTCCCTTTTAAAAGCCCTTGTCTCTCAAATGACTTTCCCCCAAATTAGTCATTTGTCTGCTTTAATTACTACTGGCTTTTTCTTTGAGGGCAAAGAAACTTTGAAAAGAGATATGTGTGATTGTGTAGGAACTAAGTTTCAGGGGCATGAAGTCATTTTTCGGTGTATTTATAGCACAGCTGTCCCTGCGTCTGTTGGCTTCAAACCTGACATTACAAAAAAACAGGAACTGTAAGAAAGGTAAATGAACACAGCAAACCATACATTTTCTTCCAACCGGGTAGTGGTTCCCCAATTTCAGCCTGAATACTCAGCAAAGGGATGGTTATTTATTTTTCCAAATAAAAGTAATGGAAAAAATGATTGAAGGTGAAATTAGATTCCTCCTGGCAAAGCTATATAAAGGAGGGTTTTTGAAAAGGAGAGGCCAGGTGGCTGGCCTCCAGGGTGCGATGCAAATGAAGCTGCTTGCTTGCTGGGGTTTTTCTGGGCAACTTTTAGGTAACTTATCCTGAGATCTGGGATTCTCTGCTATGGAAAGGGGGTGGCCTGGTGGGTCAGTTTCTGCTCTTCCCCAACCAGAGTGGGTTCATATCAATTTACCAGGATTCACTGTGCTGTGCTATGCTAAGTTGCTTCCGTCGTGTCTGACTCTCTGCGACCCTACGGACTGTAGCCCACCATCCATGGGGATTCTCCAGGCAAGAACACTGGAGTGGGTTGCTGTGCCCGCCTCCAGGGGATCTTCCTGACCCAGGGATCGAACCCGCATCTCTAAAGTCTCCTGCATTTGCAGGCAGGCTCTTTAACCGCTGGTGCCACTTGGGAGGCCCAGGGTTCTCTGTATCTAGACTAAAAACATTTGAGCTTTGCTGGATTATGTGGCTTCTAGAATCATTGACCTGAGGAGCAACTGGGCTTGTCTCAAGCCATTGCTGACCCACAGAGGTGCTTTGCTGGGCTTGCATAATGATTTTGCTTTTAAATATTTATTTATTTTTGATGGCATGCAGAGCTTTCTGTAGTTGTGGTGCGTGGACATCTCATTGCAGTGGCTTCACTTCTTGCGGAGTGTGGGCGCTAGAGGGAGAGGGCTTCAGGAGGTGTCGCTCCTGAGCGCTAGAGCGTAGGTTTCACAGCTGTGGCACACAGGCCTAGTTGCCCCTCGGTCTGGGAGATCCTCCCAGACCAGGAACTGATTGAACTTGTGTTCTCTGCACTGGTGGGTGGCTTCTTAACCACTGGACCATCAGGAAGCCTGTGCACAATATTTTTGTGTTTCTCAATAACTGCTTTTTTTCCTTAATTGAGAGAGTTCCTATTAAATTCAGATTTCAAGCTTTTTTTTTTTAAAAAAAATAAAGGATTATGACCCAGATTCCTACATGTTTACAATGAGTAGCCACCACTTTCTTTAAGTTTCTGTACGACTTGCCCTGTGCCTCAGTTTCCTCATAGAAATAGGGTTAATAATTCTGCCTACCCCACAGAACTGTGGTGAGCAAAGAGCTGATGTGTGTAAAATGCTTAGTGCTTGACTGGTAACAAGTATCATAGTCTCCACCCAGCTCGATTTATTCAAATTCCTATCAGGAATTGATATGCACTTGCATTTGTGGCTGTCGCTATAAGCCATGCAAAAGTTAACTGACAGAGAAATTTCTGGAAAGCAAAGAAGTTTGAGGGAGTTTGTACCTTTCTGCCAAAAATAGCTGACCACGGCAAATTTAAGATCTGAATGGACCAAGACTAAACTGCTGAGGAAAAGAAAGAAAGAGGTCAAATCTGTAATGCATGCTAGACCTCAGAACACTTGCTTGTTAAACTTTGTAGTGTAAATTTGAAGCTTTGGAATTTTCGCTTTTCGTTTATGTCTTTTCCAGTGTTTAAGGGTAGCAAAAGTCATTAGAAAACAGCACACAATCTTGGATGTGTTCCAAAGAAAGTAAACAAAAGATTCAAGATGAAACTGTGATCCTGAAAAATTCCTAATATGAACAGTCAAGTGGCATCAATATTATGAAACGCATTTGGGCCTGAGTAATGCAACCCCCCACCCTAGTCCTTCTCGGAGAGAAAGGTTCAGGGGAAGAGGTGCATACCAGCGGGGCGACACTGCTCTGTCACCTATGTTACCATGCCGGGCATTTTCATCCCTCTTCCCAGACCTCCTCCCTCCTTGCTCCGTGCCCAGGGGGCTGGCCTGGGTGGGTAGTTCTATTGGGCTTCCCCACCTGCCTGCTGCTATCTAGTTGGATTCATCAAGCAGGGGCTTTGCTGGGAGACAGGCAGGGCCAGGGAGTGTGAGTTTCCTGTGCCCTCTTCCAGCCGGCTCCCTGCAGGCTGGTCATGTCTCCCCACTAATGACCAGTGTGGCTCCTGCCCCACGGCCCTCCAAGCAGCCAGTCTCTCTGAGTTCCAGTAACCATTCCTCCAGCTTTGCCTGTTCAGGCAGGGCAAGGATGACAAAGGATTTCACTGTCGCCAGCCCAAGGATGTTACTCCATCCTTCACTAGTCCCTAATGTCTGCTGGCATAAGGAGAGCCATCCCTCTAGTAAACGCTCAATTATCCCCGAGTAGATGGTGCTGGTCTTGGCTTCTCACCAGGACCCTGACTGATAAACCTGTCTACTTTTTAATATCCATCACCACTTACATCTTGCTTGTGTTTAAGAACAGGCCTTTCACATGTTTCTGAACCATGCCCTTATGGGTAAGTTATTGGATATGGCTCCATCACTACCTGGGAAGCAGTGCTCAGTCAGCTGTCAGGGGTAAATTCACTAATGTGCTAATCAAAATATTTAGGAAGGGAATATTTAGTGAGTCAGTTCAGTTCAGTCGCTCAGTCGTATCTGACTCTTTGCGACCCCATGAATCGCAGCACGCCAGGCCTCCCTGTCCATCACCATCCCCCAGAGTTCACTCAGACTCATGCCCACCGAGTCGGTGATGCCATCCAGCCATCTCATCCTTTTCCTCCTGCCCCCAATCCCTCCCAGAATCAGAGTCTTTTCCAATGAGTCAATTCATTCATTAGTGAACGGTGACATTTTAAAACATGGGAATATTAATCTACATGAATTTTGTCTACCATTATCTTGAAATGATGAGGGAAAAAATGCTCCATCAATGGCTGGACAATGTGGTATACATACACCACGGAATGCTGCTCAGCCGCAGAAAAGAATGCAATCCTTCCATTTGTGACAACATGAATGGACCTTGAAGGCACTTTGCTTAGTGAAATAAGTAACACGTGGAATGGTAAATACTGTACGATCTCCCTTATATGTGAAATCTTAAAAAACAAATAAGAAACAAACAAACTCAAGCTCATAAATACTGAAAACAGATTGGTGGCTGTCTGCGGTGGGACAGGGAGGACCAGGGAGTGTGTGAAGGGGGCCAGGTGTAAGCTTCCAGTTACAAGGTGAGTGAGTCATGGGACTCTAACGAGCTGCTCGGTGACTATGGTTAGCAACACTGTGGTGCACACTGGGGGTGGCCAGCAGGGTGGGGCTTGAAAGTTCTCATCATAAGAAAAAACAGTTTTTTTGTTTGTTTTTACCGTATGCAGTGATGGATGTTGACTGGACTATTATGGTAATCACTTTGTAAACTATACGAATATGGAATCACTACATTCTATACCTGAAACTGGCAGGTAATAGTTCCATCCTCTCTCAGCTGAAAAAGAGAGCAACGCTTCAGGGTCTGTGTCCCATTACTGCCTTGGGCCGCGAGCACACCCCTGTCTTCTCCCCTGCCCTGACCACGCTGTTGTCCTTTAGCCGCTCAGCTGTATCTACAGCGCTTCCTGATAACTCAGCTGGTAAAGAGTCTATGGCCACCAGGCTCCTCTCTTCCTGGAATTTTCCAGGCATGAATACTGGCCTAGGCTGCCATTTTCTTCCTCAGGAGATCTTCCCAACCCAGGGATCTAACTTGCATCTCCTGTGTCTCCTGCCTCGGCAGGCAAATTCTTCACATACTAGCACCACCTGGGAGGCCCCATCGTGGTTCTTAAGACATGTTCATGCTTTTCTGCTAACATTTCAGGGATAGAAATCGGAAACATGACCCCAAATGGCGACTTGATTCTGCAGATAAAGTCTACAAAAATTTCCAAAAGATCCTAGTAGCCAAGATGAAGGCTAGGTAACACTGTAATTAGGTACATCTACTGTGATTGGACAATTCAGGTATTATGATCAGCCTAGGGAGATTCATATTGGGTCATTTTTCCTTCATGTACTTTTTAACCAATAATCTGGATGGAGATATATGATTTCACATTGTTTCAGTAATGAAAGCAATCACACATAATTTGGAAAGTGAAATCCAGTTTCAAAGGAACCTTGATATACTCTAAATAATGAAATCTGAGATAAAAGTCCTACATTTCAGGTAAAACTTTTGACACATCAACCAAATGCAATATAAAAGTCTTGTCTGGATCATGGGCTTTAGTTTGAAAAGAAATATGTGAGACACTTTGGAAAAGTTGAACATGGACTCAGGTATTAAATAATATTAACAAAATAGTATCAATTTTTTCTTCTAAGAATGATAACGACATTCTGGTTACTTTTAGAAAGAGTTTAAAAATTTGAACAATACACACATGTTTAGAGGTAAAATTATATAACTGTGAGATTTACTTTAAAATGGTTCAAGAAAAAAAATGAGATGTAGATGGATGAAATACAGCAAAACATTAGAGCATTGAACCTTGGCGATAAATAAATTCCTGCTCTGGGGCTGATTATTACCTACCCCTCTGATTAAGGTTGGCAGATAGCCTTCAGCTTGTCTAAAATTCAAGTCTTGCTTCCTCTTAGCTGTCAAGGAAGCACTTGCTGTGGGTGGTGTACCCACCCAGAAGGGTGGTTTGTATTTAGAAGGCCATCAGGCAAGCAGACCACTTGACTCTCCAAGCTCCATCACTCTCTTCAATGAGGGTGAGGCCTACCTGTCTCCTCTGCCCTCCACAAGCCAATGATTTCCAGTTCTGATGTGTGACGTACGTGCAGGCGTGTGCTGAAGGCGGGGGGTGAAGCAGGGATTAGACCAGAGAGACAGGCCTACTTCTCAGTCCTTGCAGAAAGTCAACCAAGTCAGCCAAAATCTATGAATACTTGGTCCCCCTGGACACCAGTCACTACTTCAGCCCTGCCAGGCAGGAGCCCTCCTTTTCTAGCCTGGTCAGTGTCCACTTGAGAAAACTAAACCAAGGTCCACCAGCCCACGCTGTCATCGTGGGGGATGCCCTGTGGGGAGCTGCAAGCTCTCACAGACTCGGTAGGAGGGCATACGCCTAAGCCCGGTAATTAATTACCTAGGAGCTTATCAGCAAAAACAAGACCTGGAGCTGACTGTGGCTCAGATCATGAACTCCTTATTACCAAATTCAGACTTAAATTGTAACAAGTAGGGAAAACCACTAGACCATTCAGGTATGACCTGACAATTATACCGTGGAAGTGAAAAATAGATTCAAGGGATCAGATCTGATCGACTGCCTGAAGAACTATGGATGGACGTTCATGACATTAGGAAGCAGGGATCAAGACCATCCCCAAGAAAAATAAATGCAAAAAGGCAAAATGGTCGTCTGAGGAGGCCTTACAAATAGCTGAGAAAAGAAGAGAAGCAAAAGGCAAAGGAGAAAAGGAAAGATATACCCATTTGAATGCAGAGTTCCAAAGAATAGTGAGGAGAGACAAGAAAGCCTTCCTCAGTGATCAGTGCAAAGAAATAGAGGAAAATAATAGAATGGGAAGGAAAAGAGATCTTGTCAAGAAAATTAGAGATACCAAGGGAACATTTCATGCAAAGATGGGCACAATAAAGGACAGAAATGGTCTGGACCTAACGGAAGCAGAAGATATTAAGAAGAGGTGGCAAGAATTACTATACAAAAAATATCTTCATGACCCAGATAATCATGATGGTGTGATCACTCACCTAGAGTCAGACATCCTGGATGTGAAGTCAAGGGAGCCTTAGGAAGCATCACTTCACAGTGATGAGGAGCTGGTGGAGGGGATGGAATTCCAGCTGAGCTATTTTAAATCCTAAAAGATGATGCTGTGAAAGTGCTGTATTCAATATGCCAGCAAATTTGGAAAACTCAGCAGTGGCCACAGGACTGGAAAAAGTCAGTTTTCATTCCAATCCCAAAGAAAGGCAATGCCAAAGGATGCTCAAACTATGCCACAATTGCACTCAGCTCACACGCTAGCAAAGTAATGCTGAAAATTCTCCAAGCCAGGCTTCAACAGTACGTGAAACATGAACTTCCAGATGTCCAAGTTGGATTTAGAAAAGGCAGAGGAACCAGAGATCAGATTGTCAACACCCATTGGATCATCAATAAAGCAAGAGTGATCCAGAGAAACATCTGCATGTGCGTTATTGACTATGCCAAAGCCTTTGACTGTGTGGATCACAACAAACTGTAGAAAATTCTTAGAGATGGGAATACCAGACCACCTGACCTGCCTCCTGAGAAACCTATATGCAGGTCAGGAAGCAACAGTTAGAATGGGACATGGAACAACAGACTGGTTCCAGATAGGAAATGGAGTACGTCAAGGCTGTATATTGTCACCGTGCTATTTTAAGTTATATGCAGAATACATCATGAGAAATGTTGGGCTGGATGAAGCACAAGCTGGAATCAAGACTGCTGGGAGAAATATCAATAATCTCAGATATGCAGATGACACCACCCTTATGGCAGAAAGTGAAGAAGAACTAAAGAGCCTCTTGATGAAAGTGAAAGAGGAGAGTGAAAAAGTTGGCTTAAAACTCAACATTCAGAAAACTAAGGTCATGGCATCTGGTCCCATGACTTCATGGGAAATAGATGGGGAAACAGTGGAAACAGTGGCTGACTTTATTTTCTTGGGCTCCAAAATCACTGCAGATGGTGATTGCAGCCATGAAATTAAAAGATGCTTGCTCCTTGGAAGAAAAGTTATTAACAACCTAGACAGCACAACAAAAAGCAAAGACAATACTTTGCCAACAAAGGTCCGTCTAGTTAAAGCTATGACTTTTCCAGTAGTCATATATGGATGTGAGAGTCGGACTATAAAGAAAGCTGAGCGCAAAAGAATTGATGCTTCTGAACTATGGTGTTGGAGAAGACTCTTGAGAGTCCTTTGGTCTGCAAGGAGATCCAACCAGTCCATCCTAAAGGAGATCAGTCCTGGTGTTCACTGGAAGGACTGATGTTAAAGCTGAAGCTCTTATCCTTTGGCCACCTGATGCAAAGAACTGTCTTACTGGAAAAGACCTTGATGCTGGGAAAGACTGAAGGCAGGAGGAGAAGGGGACGACAGAGGATGAGATGGCTGGATGGCAACACCAACTCGATGGACATGAGTTTGAGTAAACTCCAGGAGTTAGTGATGGACAGGGAGGCCTGGCGTGCTGCAGTCCATGGGGTCACAAAAAGGACAGGACTGAGTGACTGAACTGACCTGAGGAGCTTATCGCCTGACTGGCTGCCTCTTCTGACCCTAACGTTTCATGATGTAGGGTGCTAAGTTGTTCAAAAGTCTTTAGGTGAAAGGAACTAAGTCTTCATGTTCTCAAATACTGAGGTATTTACTTTTATAAATAGATGGCTGTGCTTCAGAAAAGTCAGCTAGAGCTTTCCAACTGTGAAATCGTTAACTGAATGACAAGAATTGTCATGGTATTAAGTGAGGAGGCAGAAATGCAGGGGAGGCAAATGTAAATAATGTGCTAAGAAATTAAATACATCAAGGTTAGAGAAACAAAACTGGATAGCAGAGAATTCTGAAAAGTATGGCTGAAAGTGAAAGTGAAAGTCGCTCAGTTGTGTCTGACTCTTTGTGACCCCGGATTCGCCAGGCCTGAATACTGGAGTGGGTAGCCTTTCCGTCCTCCAGGGGATCTTCCCAACCCAGGGATCAAACCCGGGTCTCCCACATTGCAGGCAGATTCTTTACCCGCTGAGCCACAAGGGAAACCCAAGAATACTGGAGTAGGTAGCCTATCCCTTCTCCAGCACTTCTTCCAACCCAGGAATTGAACTGGGGTCTCCTGCATTGCAGGCAGATTCTTTACCAACTGAGCTATCAGGGAAGCCCCAATTATGGCTGAGAAACAGGTTAATAATTAAATCAACAGTTAGTCAACCTACCGAATTATTGTGACATATATGCTAACTTGCTTCAATTATGTCCAACTGTTTGCAACCCTATGGACTTTAACCCACCAGGCTCCTTTGTCCGTGTGATTCTTGAGGCAAGAATACTGGAGTGGGTTGCCATTCTTTTCTCCAGGGGAATCCCAGGGATCAAACCCTCATCTCTCATGTCTCCTGCATGGCAGGCAGGTTCTTTACCACTGGAGCTACCTGGGAAGCCTAAGGTGCCTAATATTCCAATTTGTTTTTTTAATCAAGCTGTACATTTTTCAAACTCCTCTTAAAATGAGCAGGTAGGGTCATACAAGCGAATGCTTATCTAGTCCAGGAAAAGGAAAACTGAGGATTAGGGAGGTGAAGTGACAAAGTCACAAAGTTAATTAGTGTCAGCATGCAAATTAGGATTCAGATCTTTGGGCCATCCATTATTATTTTTTTTTTCTCAAACAGATTAAGACAAAGAGCTGGCAGCAAGCACCCACCTACAGAAACATAAAGTTATAGAAAGCCAGTAAGGCTCATCCTTGGCTACAGAGTTTGGAGTTTCATTTTAATTTTTGCTGTTATCATTAAGTACCTTAAAAATGGGGCTCTCCTGGTGGCTCAAATGGTAAAGAATCTTCCTGCAATGCCAGAGACCTGGGTTTGATCCCTGGGTTGGGAAGATACCCTGGAGAAGAGAATGGCAACCCACTCCAGGATTCTTGCCTGGAGAATTCCATGGACAGAGGAGCCTAGTGGGTCTATATGGTCCATAGGGTTGCAAAGAGTCAGCCACAACTGAACGACTCTGTCAAACACACACCTTATAAATACAAATTAGATGGTCAGAATTAGGCTCTCCATCAAGTAAGAGTGGACCCCAGAGTAGCCAGCCATCAGAATCTGCTCCTGTGGGCAGGACAGTGTGGCGATGCAGGGCTGGGGGAACGGATGGGAGCTCCACTCCATGCTAGGTCAGACGCGTCCACAGGACCTGTCAGAGCAGGGCCTGCCTCGGGCTCAGCTCCCGCTGGGCCCACCCACGTACCAGGAAGCGCTATCCCGGCTCCATAGGCTAAGAAGGTCTGGTGCACACACCGGCAGCTTCCTGCTGCCCTCCCCACACCCCGACTTTTCTCCGTGCTTCTCCGTGATTGCCGAGTCTACAATCACACAAAATCGCAAAACCATGCAGACCAGCACAGCTCTTTGCGATCACGGGGCGGTTGTATTTCTACAGTGTGGGACGCGACCGTTTGATTACTACGAGTATCTCTTGGAGAAGTGAATGGCAACCCACTCCAGTACTCTTGCCTGGAGAATTCCATAAGCAGAGGAGCCTGGCGGGCTACAGTCTGTGGGGTCACGAAGAGTTGGATAGGGCTGAGCGAATCTCTGTCTGCCTATCCTCGCTAGCCTGTAAGCTAAAAATAAGAGAGAAAACGTAGCCACCAGGCAGAACTCCGAGTCTCTCGCTGTTGGCCTCCAAGACTGCCTAAAGCTTTGCCCGCCCAGCCTTCTCCCTTCCCTCCTGCTACGGTGGCAGAGACATGGGTGATCTCTGTCTCTGGCTGATCGCTCCGCCTATGTTCCAGGTTGCAGCCTCTTCTGCTGGCTCATAACTTGCTACTGGGTCTTCCCAATCCTCTCTGCATCTTCCAACAGTCCCTCCCTGCTGGCTCCTCCCCGTTAGACTGCAGAGACCCTCGGGGCCCTGTCACCTCTCCCCGTCTCCCCTTCTCACTCTCCTTTCATTAGTGAACTTGGGGACACTTGTTCACACCCTCTGTTTCCTTCCATGAATCTTCCTCTCCTTGGCCTCCTAACACCTCACTGAACATTACTTTTGCCAACAACCTCCTCGTTACCAAGCCCAGTGGGCACTTTTAAAGTGTTGGTTTGACTTCATCTCTCAACAGTGTTTGACAGTGTTGACTCTTATCTACTGCTGAGACGTTTCTTTTCTCTTGCAAGACACCCTAACCCTGTTTCGTCCCTCATCTGTTTAGCTGGGTTTAGTCCCTTTCGTGTGGCTTAGTTGCTCAGCCCGACTCTTTGCGACCCCAAGGGCTGTAGCCCGACCCGCTCCTCTGTTCATGGAATTCTCCAGGCGATAATACTGGAGTGGGGAGCCTCGAGAAGATCTCCAGGGGATCTTCCCAACCCAGGGATAGAACCTGGGTCTCCCACAGTGTTAGTTCCATTAACGACTATTTAAGTAAGTAAGTAAGTAAGTAAAGTCACTCAGTCGTGTCTGACTCTTTGTGACCCCGTGGACTGCAGCCCACGAGGCTCCTCAGTCCATGGGATTCTCCAGGCAAGAATGCTGGAGTGGGTTGCCATTTCCTTCTCCAAACGACTATTTATTGACCACTTGATGGGTGCTGACAATGTCCTAGGTGCAGAGCACAGAAGGGAGGATGAGTGAGGGGGAGTCAGATAAACAGATAAGTACGCTAATAAGATGATGTCAGAAATAAAGCCAGCCTTTAGGCAAGGCTGTCCAGTGGTGGCTTCCCAGGTTCAGCAGCTGCTCACGCAGTGAACTTGCTGTCTTCTTTGTGCCTATTTCCCTATTTGGGGAAGGTAATTAGAAAAAGATGACAAAGATTAGTAGATTAGTGACTAGCATCTTGCACCTTCCCTCTTGGAAAAGCAACTCACGAATAGAAAAAAAGGAAGCAGGGTATATGGTTCAGTCCTCCCCCAGAGATGCCGCCTAAAAAGAAAATGCACTTCCTTGCCCTAACAGAAGAGGGCACTCTAAGAATGTTACTGGCCCATTCAAACCCATTTTTAAAAATAATCACTCAGTTAAACCTAAGACATTTAAAAACAGATAATAGGCAACACCAAATAAAGTCACTATATAAAAATAATGAAAATGGGAAACAATTGATAAAAATACTCTGAAGAAAGGAAAAGCAGAATAAAACTATGCATAATATTTCAACATGAATCATATGCCATTAACAATTATTTGCAGATACAGGAGGACACCGCAAATATGGAACCTAGAAGCGAGTGGACAGGACATAGGAATACGTGCAAAAGACAACCAAGATCAGGAAGCAATTTTAATAAAAAGAAAAAGTATGTAGAAACAGACTAAATGACAAAGTGTCCGAAGGAAAATCAACTTGATTAAAAAATAAATTAAGAAACATTGAGGAAATGAATAAAAAGTTAAAGTAAAGGGGAAAAAAAGCAAAGGAGCTCAGAACAAGTGTAAGTATTCTTGGAGTAAGAATAAGTAACATACACGAAGGAAGGAGGCAGAATGGGGGATCTAACTCACGTGTAAGAGTCTAATCCAAGAAGAAACTCCAAGAGAAAAGCATTGAGCAATGCACACACTGAAAAGGCCCACCGCGTGTTCAGGACCATCAACTCCAAACCACAACCTGGAAAAGTTTCAGACTTTAAGAGAGAAACAACAAATTACAAGAGCCTCTTGGCAAAATGATGGAGTCACTGGCAAGTATAAAATCTCGGGTTTGTGTCAGCAACATGAAAAGCAAAAGAGATTGGATCAACATTTTCTTAAAACTGAAAGAAACAGTGGACCATGGATTTTTTGTTTTCAAATCAGGCATGCTTCTAGAATCAAAGCTATTGAAAAACAATTTTAAACATGCAGGGATTTAAGTAATTATACTGTATTCATAAGTCCTTGAAAAATCTACTAGAAGATGACCAAGAGAAGTTTGGGAAAATGTCCAAATTTTGAATATATGTATATACACTCAAAAATATATATATATGTATGAATATATATGTGAATCAATGTATATATTTTCAAATTTTTGACATTTTCCCAATCTTCTCTTAAATGTATGTATGTTATATATTTATAAACACACAGACATACGTAACACACATATTCATGGATCTGAGACAAAAACAAAGGTTACGGTGAAGGTGGGAGGTGGTTTGTAAATGTTTTGTTTTGATAAAGTTGAAAGAGCACAGCTAAACCATTAGAGATGGGAAGGAAAAACATAAGCACATCCATCATCACCTAGGTGACGGGGGAGGTACCACGGATATCATTTAAAGATGGCAAATCAGATAGAAAGCTAACAAAAAGGGAAAGTAAGAATATACGAAAACTATCAATACTTAGGTCAAGACGAGAACAAAAATACAAACCCTTTCTAAATACCAAAAATAAAAATTTTAAAGCAAAAACAGACTACCTAGAAAAGAAAAACTAAAACAAGAATTTATAATAAATCCACAGGAGATCTAAACGCTTGTCAGTGTGGTCTTTCCTTTCTCCTTTTTAGTCAGTTCCCTGCTCTGCTTTTTCCTTGCCGCATCTCACAAAGCCCTTCCTCTCCCAAAGCAGTCCATTCCCATCTGTGTTTCCATACTCATGTCAGTTATAAACACACACGCACACTCATACACATATACACACCAGAGGGTTTTTTAGAGGCACAAAACGACACGTATCAGTCACCCTTTCTGTATTTTATTTTTCTTCTTCTTCTCGCTCACTCACCCTGAGGCCACACAAGACTCCAGGGTGTAGAAGCTCCCGCTCATTCATCTATGCCCTGACAGTCTCGTGGCCACTGGAAATAATGCTTTACAGACACATGAGCACACACATCCTTTTACTTCTATAGGAGAAATTCCAGAAGTGGGGTTTCTGGTTTGAAGGACACTCAAATATTATTTGTTTCAATAAAAATTGTTCAGTTTTTTAAATTTCTAGGTCGGTTTCCAAACTGGCTCTAACACTTCAAATCCCCATGAGGCAGGAATATTTGGCAGGGGTAGGGGTGTTCTGCACCACGAGATGTGGAACCTCCCTGAGCAGGGGTCAACCCATGCCCCTTGCGCTAGAAGCATGGAGTCTTAGCCACTGGACCACTGGGGAAGTCCTTATCTCCCTTTTTAAAATTTTTAAACTGATCGTGCAGAGAAAGTCAGGAAGATGCTGGGATCCCAAGTACACCTGGCTGGTTTCCAAGCCCCGGTGCTTTTTCCACGTGGGTGCTAAGCCTTCCAAGTAGTCGGCACCTGTCCTTCAGCGGCCAGGCGTGGGTGCTTCAGGGTGGAGAGCTCGTTTTCTTCTAAACCTCTGTGCATGCAGCTGGCAGTGCCCTCGCTGTGGCCACAAGGCCATCACTGCTGGGCTTGCGCTATTTACAACACATAATAGCTCTCTCATAAAAGTATAATGATGAACAATTTGTAAGAATAATGATACTCCAGAAGCATAAGCGGCTACTAGAGCTCGATGCTACTAAATTTTACCTGCGAGGTCACAGGAGATGGGTAATACAATGAAAAATACAGGGACTCTTCTTCCTGACTAAACTCATTGTCCCAGGAAAGGTGCTGGAAAAACAGAATGGGAAGGAGAAGCAGGTGCTGAGGTCAGTTTGGTTACCACAAAGCTACTGTGTGAGTTATTAGGTGTTGTAGCTAACTAAAGAATGTGTCACTCACTAAATCCTACTTACTTGGGGGTGGGGGAGCAGGAGAGAGAGAAAAAGCAGAAAGCATCATTAATTTTAAGAATAAACAAGCTGATGTATCTTTCTGTAGCTGTTGTCAATGGAGCTCATTTGGGGAATTCAATCACATCCTGGACATGTACACTGGAAAAGGTTAGTTATAACAACATCCTTTCCAGATAAATTTGAGAAAAAACAAACAAGTTTCTGTTTTGACCACAGGGGGAAACATCAGCATGGTGTTTGAATCCTCTCACAGCATACAGGAACAAAGTTCTGCCTATGTGTGAGTTCTGGCAGGAGAGACAAATGACGAAAAATATTGTGAATAATAACACGTCACTGTCTTTTTGGAAGAATGTAATAGAGTGGTCAAGCTGACATGGGAATGGTCAAGTAGGGCCAAACCATGAACTTCAACAGGTCTGATTTACGCCTGGTCATAAGCAGTGGGACAGGAGTTCCTGGGTCTCTGTGGCAGACGGGGAACCTGTAGAATAGTATAAGAATCATGAAATACTGCAGTGAACCAGTTCTGCATGATGGGGCAACATGATGTAAGCTTCTTAACTTTCAACTTTCCTTTAAACAGTTCTTAGATAACTGAACTTCTGTTTTGTTTTTCTTTTAATCTTATGAAAGAGTCACTTTGAATAAATGCTTTAGTCTGAACTAAAAAAATACCCAGGAAGTAGAGATTAGAAGAAAATGACACAGAATACCCGTGTATTTTGAGTCCATGGGTAATCTTCTATTGGTTCCATATTTGTTCCATTTTATGTCACTTGTAGCTTTCTACATGGCTAATGGTATCTGTGATAAATATTTGTACCAGATCTTCGACTTTTTCTAAGAGCAGTCTTTTTACACCTTCCCAGTGAAATAAACAAACTACGTGTAATTACTCCCAATTACAAGTGTACAAATTAGTGAGGTCACCTACACAGGGTCATTAAACCAGAAATAGACTCAGACAGGACTCACACCTCCAGATGCTTAGCCCAGGGGCTTTCATTAGAACACACCTTTGTACCAAGAGCTACATAGAGTCCAAATCAGCATTTATCACCTTCTGCACGAAACACCGAAGTTCTGGGTTGATGACACGCCACGTACAGAGGTGTTTGAGAAGGGTTATGACACCATCAGCGCCATGATGGGTTGGACATGCCTGCTGTGAGTGAGGAGAGGGGCTTGTTAAGGTACACAGCGTGCCAGCCCCTGTATCTGTCCCTATTCTCCATTTGGACCATAGTCTTCACTGCTCCTCAAGTCCATCAACCCAATCTCACGGTCACTTGCTGAACCACATTTGTCCGGATTGAACCATCCCTAACATCCCGTTTTTCCATATCTAAAATCTCCTCTTTCACCATCGTTCTTTCCTCTCAGAAACACTCCCAATTTCTTGAGCACTTTCTTACCAGTCTGCCTGACTTCACAGTCCATTAACTCAGTCTTCTAAGATACCAGTCATCTCACATGCTAATAAAGTAATGCTCAAAATTCTCCAAGCCAGGCTTCAGCAATACGTGAACCGTGAACTCCCTGATGTTCAAGCTGGTTTTAGAAAAGGCAGAGGAACCAGAGATCAAATTGCCAACATTCGCTGGATCATGGAAACAGCAAGAGAGTTCCAGAAAAACGTCTATTTCTGCTTTATTGACTATGCCAAAGCCTTTGACTGTGTGGATCACAATAAACTGAGGAAAATTCTGAAAGAGATGGGAATACCAGACCACCTGACCTGCCTCTTGAGAAATCTGTATGCAGGTCAGGAAGCAACAGTTAGAACTGGACATGGAATAACAGACTGGTTCCAAATAGGAAAAGGAGTATGTCAAGGCTGTATATTGTCACCCTGCTTATTTAACTTATATGCAGAGTACATCATGAGAAATGCTGGGCTGGAAGAAACACAAGCTGGAATCAAGATTGCTGAGAGAAATATCAATAACCTCAGATATGCAGATGACACCACCCTTATGGCAGAAAGTGAAGAGGAGCTAAAAAGCCTCTTGATGAAAATGAAAGAGGAGAGTGAAAAAGTTGGCTTAAAGCTCAACATTCAGAAAACGAAGATCATGGCATCCGGTCCCATCACTTCATGGGAAATAGATGGGGAAACAGTAGAAACAGTGTCAGACTTTGTTTTTCTGGGCTCCAAAATCACTGCAGATGGTGATTGCAGCCGTGAAATTAAAAGACGCTTATTCCTTGGAAGAAAAGTTATGACCAACCTAGATAGTATATTCAAAAGCAGAGACATTACTTTGCCAACAAAGGTCCGTCTATTCAAGGCTATGGTTTTTCCTGTGGTCATGTATGGATGTGAGAGTTGGACTGTGAAGAAGGCTGAGCGCCAAAGAATTGATACTTTTGAACTGTGATGTTGGATAAGACTCTTTAAGGGTCCCTTGGACTGCAAGGAGATCCAACCAGTCCATTCTGAAGGAGATCAATCCTGGGATTTCTTTGGAAGGAATGATGCTAAAGCTGAAATTCCAGTACTTTGGCCACCTCATGAGAAGAGTTGACTCATTGGAAAAGACTCTGATGCTGGGAGGGATTGGGGGCAGGAGAAGAAGGGGACAACCAAGGATGAGATGGCTGGATGGCATCACGGACTCGATGGACGTGAGTCTGAGTGAGCTCTGGGAAATGGTGATGGACAGGGAGGCCTGGCGTGCTGCGATTCATGGGGTCGCAAAGAGTCGGACACGACTGAGTGACTGAACTGAACTGAACTGAAGATGCCAAACTCTTTTCTTCCTTTGTCTTTTTACTAAACTTTACTTTAAAATATTTTATCGTGAATCAATCCAACTAGTCTGGTTTGAAACCGGAACCCCACTGCAACAAACATCTCCATATATAAATCTTAGCTCCACTAAAAATGTTGGCCATTCAACTTCAGCTGGCCCAGCTGTGTAGGCCATTTTCAAACCACTTCTTCCTTGCTGGCCAGCACACTGTCCCGCTGCACAGCACATGTGAATGGTACCTTGGGTTTGCCTTGCAGCACTGCTGTCCGTCAGCATCCCTGCTCATGCCCCTCACTGGTCATTTCAAGTCTTCAGAACTTTAGAAAAGGTGACTTCACGCTGCACTAACAATTTGAAATCGTGACATAAGGTTGACCTCAGTCTCTCCACTCTTAACCTAAAGAGTCATTTGTAACCACCTCCATCCTTTCCTGCCTTTAAACATGGGTGATCTCTTCTAGAGCTGTTCCTTCCTCCTATTGAAGTTTAAGAGAGCACCCCTCCTCTGACCCTCTGCCACAGGAATCTGTCCCTCTCCTTCCTGAATCTTAAACCCGTCCCGTTCTGTGGACCGCTTCACCTTCACTTATAAACATAGTCAGGTTTCTAATGCTCAAAACTGAACACACCGTTGTGTAACAGATACTGAGAACAACACCAATATACCCTGACTTCCTTCCATTTCAGGAATTCAGACGTCTGACACCTGCCTCTTCTTTTCAAGGCCTACTTTGGCCACCAGGGCCTATTATCCTTTCAGTCAGCAAGTTGAAAATTTCCATGAGGGACTTCCCTGGCCATCCAGTGGTTAAGACTCTGTGCTTTCAACACAGCGGGTGAAGGCTCGATCCCTTGTTGGAAAACTAAGATGCCACACATTATACAATGTGGCCGAAACAAAAGTTCCATGGAATTAATGAACTGCCCTCTACCTCCCGAGTAGCCTTCCATTGGTGGTTAATAGTAATTGGGGTATACCTATCCTAGCTCCCTAACTCACCAGGTGGGATAAACTTTTTTTTTTTTTTTTTTTTTGCTTTTTAAAATTTATTTTAATTGGAGGCTAATTACTTTACAATATTGTAGTGGTTTTTGCCATACATTGACATGAATCAGCCATGGGTGTACATGTGTTCCCTGTCCTGAACCCCCCTCCCTCCCCATCCCATCCCTCAGGGTCATCCCAGTGCACCAGCCGTGAGCACCCTGCCTCATGCATTGAACCTGGACTGGTGATCTGTTTCACATATGATAATATACATGTTTCATGCTATTCTCTCAAATCATCCTACCCTCACCTTTTCCCACAGAGTCCAAAAATATGTTCTTTACATCTGTGTCTCTTTTGCTGTCTCGCATACAGGGTTATCGTTACCATCTTTCAAAATTCCATATATATGCATTAGTATACTGTATTGGTGTTTTTCTTTCTGGCTTACTTCAGTCTGTATAATAGGCTCCAGTTTCATCCACCTTATTAGAACTGATTCAAATGCATTCTTTTTAATAGCTAAGTAATATTCCATTGTGTATATGAACCACAGCTTTCTTATCCATTCGTCTGCTGATGGACATCTAGGTTGCTTCCATGTCCTGGCTATTGTAAACAGTGCTGTGATGAACATTGGGGTACATGTGTCTCTTTCAATTCTGGCTTCCTCGGTGTGTATGCCCAGCAGTGGGATTGCTGGGTTGTATGGCAATTCTATTTCCAGTTTTTTAAGAAATCTCCACACTGTTCTCCATAGTGGCTGTACTAGTTTGCATTCAGGTGGGATAAACTTTAAGGCATATTCTATATTTTTACCGAGAGTCTTCCAATAGGATTAAGTGCCAGCTGCCCCAAAGTAACTTGCCTAAAAATACATTCATTTTTAAAGCTTCCTTCTTTTCCTGTCTCACTACAATACTTCTCTATTTCCTGGGATTCCCTCACCAAATAAACTTCTTGCACTTGAATCTATGTTTCAAAGTCAGCTTCTGGGAACCCCCCAAATCAGTACACCCTCTTTTTGACCTTCTGTTGACATCTAGTGACCACACACACCCTTTCCCCTCCTTCACTGCTAAGGCTCTTGAAAAATAATCGTATCATGAAAAATTGCACTTTGCCACTATAGAGAACCCCAAATGACTTAAATTCAGGGTTATCTTTTTCTCATGCAACAATAACTTTGGAGCTATGAATTCCTGGGCTGACAGGGTAGCTTCACCCAATGTCCTCAGGGACTCGGGGTCCTCTATCTTCCCACTTGGCCATCCTCAGATCTCCTAAGGACCTCACCGTCTTCAAATGGCTGGATCTCCTCCAGTATCACCTCCAGGTTTGAGGAAGGAAGGCAGCAAAGGATTGCCAAGAGACAGAGGGGCTCTGGCAGCTGAGTCAGCCCCTTCTTCAATGAACTTTTTCAGAAGCATGGTCCAAGAGCTCCTTCTTGGATCTTCTGGGTCAGAATCCAGACCACATTTGGTTTCAGAGGAGACTGAAACCTTTGTTTTTAAATCTGGGCTTTCCGTTTCCTGATAATATTGGGGTTGTCTTATAAAAAGGAAGACTGGATAGTGGGTAGGTAAACAGCTATCTCTGCTGTGAAACTCTGTTCAAGCAGTTACAGTTTCTTAACCGCTGCTGTCTGGTTAAACCACTCTATGCAGAAACCTTTCCACACAATAGATAATTTCTAGTCCATTCCATACTGATTTCTCATCAATTGCCCCCATTTGTAAATATTTTCACATTTGTAAAAATTTTTACCACATTTGTAAAAAGTTTCCCTATGCTGAATTGAATTAAAAGTCCTTATCAAACCCTTCAGCTTTTCAAGGTCAACAGTCTTACGCTAAAGCTAGTTAGGCAGGAATGGTGGTGGTGCTGATGGTTTAGTCGCTAAGCTGTGTCTGACTCTTGCGACCCCAAGGACTGCAGCCCACCAGGCTCCTCTGTCCATGGAATTTTTCAGGCAAGAATACTGGAGTGGGTTGACATTTCCTTCTCCAGGGGATCTTCCCAATCCAGGGATCGAACTCCGGGCTCCTGCACTGCGGGTGGTCTCCTGCACTGCGGGTGGTCTCCTGCACTGCGGGTGGTTTCCTGTACTGCAGGCAAATTCTTTATTGACTGTGTCACCACGGAAGTCCCAAGGCAGGAGTGGAGGGCAAAGCTAAAGCGGTGGCAAGCATATGCCACCCTCTGTCCCATCTCCTCAAATCCCCCTTTAGCATTTACTTATTTTACAGGCAGACCTTGTTTATTGCACTGCTTCATTTCACTTCACAGATACCGTGTTTTTTCCCAAACAAAAGGCAACACTGCATTGTCAGATGACGGTTAGCATTTTTCAGCAATAAAGTATTTTTTAAAAATATGTACATTTTTCAGACGTAATGCTCTTTATTGCATACTTAATAGACTACAGTATGATGGGAACATAATTTTTATATGCACTGGGAACTAAAAAATTCACGTCTTGCTTTATTGCAATATTCAACTCACCGCAGTGGTCTAGAACAACCATGCCTGTCGTCAAGGTGTGAATGCATTCTGCATTTGTGTGTGCACACACCCCCGTCCTGGGACACTGATGTGCTTTTGCCTCCAATGGTTTTGTTTATTCCTCTCAACCCACTGGAACCCACTTTACCTGTGTGAACAGAGCTAGCAGTCCTAGAAGAATGAAGAATGCACTTTCTGCTATGGGAGCAGGGGTATAAAGCCTCAGCTCCCTTGTCTCAGAAAGTGACAAATTTGAGGATGACTGAGGGCCCAGAGCTAAAGCTGCCCTCTTGCGACACCTCAGAGCTCAGACCTCTGCTGGCTTGCCTCCCCTTCCCTATCTGGTATCCCCACTCCCTTCTGTGTGTGTCCAGTTGGGTCCAACTCTTTGCAACCCTATGGACTGTAGCCTGCCAGGATCCTCTGGCCATGAGGGTTCTCCAGGCAAGAATACTGGAGTGGGTTCCCATGTCCTGCTCCAGAGGATCTTCCCAACCCAGGGATTGAACCCACATCTCTTACGTTTCCCGCATTGGCAGGTGGGGTGTTCACCACTAGAGCCACCTGGGAAGGCCCCACCCCACTCCTTTACTGGTCTCCATTGAGAGTCCTTCCCTACAGATCACCTGTATACTTCTGGGGAATCGATGCTGACAAGCAGGTAATAAATATCTGCTGGAACAGAATGAAACCAAACAAGCTTTTCAAGATATGCTGCTGCATTAAGCTAATCTTGAAGTTTCCATACTACCTTTCTAAAAATTAGACTGCTTCTGAAAAGTAATATTCTGTTACAGCTCATAAAGTCGAAAAAAGTCCAATTGCAATCATTTGCTTAAATGCACAGCTTATTTAATATTTATCCATAAATTATAGATAAAATCATATGAATAATCCTAATACAGTATTGCCTACACAGTTTGAATTGTGCTCTGTACTTAATTTGTTTTGTAAGAATTATTTAATAAAGTTAAAGGAATTGTATAAGCAGTGTCTGAGAAATCTGTCTGGAGATACAAGAAGATGGAGGTATATGATCTTTGTATAAACTCATCCTTTCTTTATTGAAGAACAAACAGTGCTGAATTTTCCTATTATCTCTTCTCCTCCCCACATGCCTGCACCAGTTACCAATAGATAATGAGACCCAAAGTCACCCTTTTTTCCCGCTCCGTGGTAAGGGGTAGACCTGATGGGCACTTCCCTTTAGACAGCCAGGATGGTGTTGGGTCAGCAGAGTGCACTGAGAGAACGGTGGAGAAGGCAGGGCTGCCTGGATGTGCACCTGCAAAGTGGGTGGTGGCTTTTTGCGGTCATGTCCCCACACCTGGCAGCAAAAGTTACCTGCTCATGGGGTGTTAAAAAGCACTCCCAAGGGCAGCTAATATTAAGTTCCCTGGGCACCCAGCTCATTTTCAGTTCATTTCCCAATGACAGCTTCTTCTCAGGGAGTAAACAGCATCCCACCACAATTTTAGTAGCTTCCCAGAACCTTTCTAGTGCATCCATCAGTTGGCTTTCCAGAAAGTCAATGGCACCCACCCCTTACCCTCCTTGGAAGATGTCTGGTGAGTTTCCTTAGCCTCCCAGGTGGTTGTATGCCTGCCAGCCCCAGCCTCATTTCACTGACTCTGGATACAGCAACACAGCAAACTTGCCACCTTCCAAGGCTTCAGCCACACCCTTGCCAATGAGGCATGAACCCCAGCCTTGTGAAGGCCACTCTCCCCCCCAGCGCATTCTGCTCATTCCTTGGGCACCTCTCTCAGCCCGAGGGTGCCCTTAAGAGTTCTTTTATTCCCCTCTTCTAGCCACTTCCCTATTAATAATTTTTCATATTACACTTTCTTTGTCTGTCTTCTGATAGGATCCTATCTTACAGAGTGACTAAGGACTGCAAAATACCTAAATCTTAAAAACGGAAATTTCTCTAAGTGTGTGAGTTCTTTGAAGATTTTTTCTAAAGATGTTTAAATAGGTCATGCCCGTTAAATCTCTTTTTCTAAAGTCGTTCTTGAAGTCAGTAAATGGTTTTCAATTTAAGGCAAAAAAGGTTGCTGGCCCCAAGAGTGACAGCTCTGATTTTTTATTAATATATTAATGGTTTGGCTATTTGGCCATATGACTATATATGGTTAATATTAAAAATAGGGGCTGTCACTCTTGGACTATCTACATAGTGCCTGGCAATCTACAATCAAGCATGACACTTAATTCTCAGAAGAGCTCTGTAGGTCAACATCATCTCTGTCTTAGAGATAAGGAAACCAAGGCTCAGAGCTGTGAAATTATTTTCTGGTGTCACCCAAGTGGTATGTGGCCCAGCTAAGATTTAAATCCATATGAGTGGGGAATTACTTGGTGGTCCGGTGGTTAAGACCCCATACTTCTACTGCCAGGGGCATGGGTTCGAGCCCTAGTTAGGGAACTAAGATCCCACATGGCGTGGCAAAAAAAAAAAAAAAAAACATAAAAGAAAAATAAATAAACTTATATGCGTGAATTCAGAGCCTTTCCCCTATTTACATGGCCTCGCCTGTAGGCATGGAATAAAACTTTTCAGATCTTTGTTAATTTATTCCTTCACTCTTTCCCCAACATTAGCTGGGCACTGGCTATGTTTCAGGTACTACACCTCATGCTACGTTAAAAATAAAAGACCCAGAGCCCTTGCCATCAAGGAGTTTTCATTTTAAAAACACTTTTCTTGGAACCTCTCTGGTGGTCCATTGGTTACGACTGTGTACTTCCAATGCAGGAGGTGAGGGTTTGATCCTGGTGGAGGAGCTAAGATCCTACATGCCTCGCAGCCAAAAAAAAAACAAAAAACAAAAACAGAACTTAAACAACAGAAACAATATTATAACAAATTCAATAAAGATTTTAAAACTGGTCCATGTCAAAAAAAATCTTAAGAAAATACTTTATTAAAAACATTTTTCTCAACTACATGACCTTAACCATTCATTATACCTTGAGCCTTCTACAAGACCTTTAATTTCTATCCAAGCCTGTGGCAATCTTTTCCAGAGTTGCGGTGAACACCTCCTGCTTGGTAACTCTCTCTACAGGATTTGCCTAGTTTTCCTGCCCCCCTGCAAGCCCTGCGCCTCGGAATTCAGTCTCTGCCTGTTCTGCTGGCTCTCCTGACCCATCCAGCAGCTGCGTGTCCCTCCTCTGATCTTTACTTCCTCCCCTTCTCCATCAGAGCGTCTGAGACCATCTCCAGGCTCTCCCAGCATCCACATCCATGACCCTTTACCACGTCTCCTGGGGCGTCCCCAGTCAGGCAGTGGCACAAGCTTGCTCTAAGTGGGGAGTGTCTGTTTCACCAGGACTCAGACTGGGGGGCAGCGCTGATCCCCCCGGGGTAGGTGGGGCACAAGCAGGCCAGCTCCTGTGGCTGGCTCCTCCCGCCTGCAACAGGGCTGGTCACATGGCTTTCTCGAAGGCCATTCTTTTCCTTTCTTGTGTCTCTGCTCCAGCCCATCAGGCTGCCCTTCACTGCAGTTAGCCCGATAGATCCTACTCACCTTACACCTTTCACTTTAGCATTGATTCTTCCTGAGGCCCCCTCCCTGTCCTGCTCAAGGATATGGCTACCCCCACCCCACCGGGTTGTGCTGGATGACTTTCCCAAGAGGAATCAAGAGTGTCTGAAGTGCCCTGAAGGGACTGTATGGTATTAGGAGGTGCCCCAGGGTCCAGTGCTGGCCACATGGCGCCTGCGTGCTCAGTTGCTAAGTCGTGTCCAACTCTTTACACTTGGTGCTTAATTAACACTTGGGGAGGAAGGGCAGGAGGAAAGAGAGAAAAGGCGGGGATGGGAGGAGGAAGAAAGGAAGACAGAGGAAGGAAATGTGTCCTCCGTTTCTCTTCTGGTCATTTGTACGGCATTTCATCATCTGAATTAAAGTTTATCATCTGACATCTGACGTTTGCGATATCTCTAGAAACACTGCTTGAGGTGGGTCCTGGCTGAGCCTCGCTTCCGGCCGGTGGCCTCACTCAGAGACAGAGGCACTAACGGCACCAGCAGCAGCACCACAAAAGAAATGACATCAAACCGTGTACCAGGCCCCATGCGCAGCATCTTCCATGCATTATCTTACTCATCACCACAGTCAGCCAATGAGTAGATGCTATCCTTGTTCCCATATAAGGAAACTGAAGCTTACAATGTAAAGAACCTTGCCAAGGTCACATGGTTTGTAAATAGCAGTGCTGGGATTCTAAATCAAGCCTCTAAACAGCCAAACGTCTAACCATCCCACCAGACTGTGTCTCTAAGGAAATTTTGTACATTTTCATGTCCAGAAGGTACACAGAACAGAACAGCAGCCTGGATCCTAAAAGGAGACACCAATCAACTTTGATTAATAAAAGGTCTTTTAAAAGCCATCAAAAAAGAAATGCATCAACATGTGATAAACATTTTCTTACAGGAGCAAAGTAAAAGTCACCCCCGGAATGGCATCTGCCTGCTTATTTGACTGGAGGTGGGAGGGGAGGGAAAGAAGGAAGAATGAGATAGCATCATATGCACAAATTGCCACCAAATTGATGTAAAAAATAATAAAATGATCATTGCACCCAATCAGGGATGAAGGTCTCAAAGAGACAAGTGTAAAGAAAACACTGCCGTAGTGAGGCTCTGGAGCAGAATCAGTCCCCAACAGCCTGAAAAGGTCTGTCTCAGTCACAGTGCATGGGAGAGCCCCCTTACACTTGGTGGGGGGAAACGTTAGCACTTCCAAAAGGAGGGTGATGGAACTTTAACAGTGATGAAACAAGCTTCGCAAGAGTTGGTTTCAAAATTAAATGGCTTAATGATGTTCACTTTGAGTCCCGGCGCATCGAGAAATAAAATGCTCTTTTGCATGCATTCCCACAGCCATTTCTGTTATACTGCACTGCGCTGACAAGCCTGTTGTATTAGGAGGAAATAACACACACAGGAAGGTGGGCTACCTGGGGACCTATCCTATGCAGTCCCTGTAACGTGCTTAAAGTAATTCAAGGATGAATACAAAGAGACCAGGTCTTGCTTCTCTCCCCTAAAGCACCTCTGGTCTCCTGGAAAGGCAAGGATGAGTTTTCAGCTTTGCATGCTCAGCTTCAGAAACTCTCCAGCTTGGTTCTGCACATGTTAAATTTCAGACTGGTTTCCACTCTCAAGTGATTCATTCTCAGAGTGATTGGCTGACAGGTTATTTACTTGGATGCAGGCAGAAGGCAGCAAGGCATCAGAGGAACAATTTATTTCTAGTCCCTGGTTCTCAGATAGGAATCCTCCTAAGCCATTTGTGGGGCATTGTTTGCCAAAACGGCCAGGACCCTTTACTGATTCTTGGCTTGTGGCTTTGCAGCTCCTCCCATCAAGAGATAAAGTTTATTTCACCTCCTGCTGAGTTTTGTGTCTGACTTTGACCAATAAAATGTGGCAAAAGTGATACTCTGCAGGTCTGAGCCCGGGCTGCAAGAAGCTTGCATCCCGCCACTCACTTCCGTGGCCCCTGACTCTGCCATATGAACACGCCCCAGCTGACAGAGGGCATGGGCAACCACGTGGCCCAGAGCAGCACGAGCCCAAATGCCCCAACCAACATCAGCAAACCCATCCACCTGGCCACAGTTCATCACAGAGGAGGATGAAGGGGCCCTGCCAAGACCAGACTTACCCAGCTGAGCCGCAGCTAAACTGTCAACACATAGAGTCGTGAGTTAAACAAATGACTGTTGTGTCTAACCTCTAAGTTTGTTGTTTGTTTTTTAATGCACAATAGTTAACTGACATAACATCTCAGAATTCATTCTGCTATTGGTAGCAAGCCTGAAAACTGTCCCTCTCCAACACTGAGAGTGGGGGAGTCCCGGCTGTGTGCTCAGAATCTGTGACCTAGGCTCAAATGAGAGACACAGGGCTCAAAATCTGTGCCTCTGGAGTATACATTGGAGTTTCTACGGAACAGAGTTCAGAACGCTCATGAACAAGATCACACCCAGGTGCAAAACGTAAGCTGGAAGCATGGCGAGTAAACACCAGACACCAGTGAATATTCCTGAGGGCATGTGGGGGTCAGGGCTGGGAAGCAAGCAGAGGTGGAAGACAGAGGAAGCTGACTCCCCGCAGCTGCCTCATTTGCCAGGCGTGCTCTCCGAGTACAGACACCATGCCTGCTGTGCCCACCAGAACCTCACACCTTGGAGGAGCTCAATGACTGTTTGCAGAGTGAATGCATGCACCTCCATCCTTAGGACTTGCTTCTCTGCATCTGCAGCTGAGCGGACAGGAAGCAAGGGGCTTCAATCAGAAGATCCACTCAGTTCAGTTCAGTCACTCAGTCCTGTCTGACTCTGAGACCCCATGGACTGCAGCACGCCAAGCTTCCCTGTCCGTCACCAACTCCCAGAGCTTGCTCAAACTCATGTCCATCGAATCGGTGATGCCATCCAACTATCTCATCCTCTGTCATCCCTTTCTCCTCCTGCCTTCAATCTTTCCCGGCATCAAAGGCTTTTCTAATGAGTTGGCTCTTCGCATCAGGTGGAGAAAGTATTGGAGTTTCAGCTTCAGCATCAGTCCTTCCAAAGAACATTCAGGACTGATTTCCTTTAAGATTGACTAGTTTGATCTCCTTGCAGTCCAAGGGACACTCAAGAGTCTTCTCCAACACCACAGTTCAAAAGCATCAATTCTTTAGCGCTCAGCTTTCTTTATAATCCAATTCTTACATCCTTACATGACCACTGGAAAAACCATAGCTTTGACTAGATGGACCTTTGTCGGCAAAGTAACATCTCTGTTTTTTAATATGCTGTCTAGGCTGGTCATAGCTTTTCTCCCAAGGAGCAAGTGTCTTTTAATTTCATGGCTGCAGTCACCATCTACAGTGATTTTGGAGCCCAGAAAAATAAAGTCTGGATTCCAGAAGCCTCCAGGACTCATGTTTTGGTCTAGTGTGTGTGTAGAGGGGTCTGGTAGACTAGTACAGAGCTTCTCAAGCATTAATGTGTCTATAATTTACATGTGCATCTGATGAAAATGCAGATTCTGGTTAAGAAGTGCCAGATGGGGCTTGGGATTCTAACAAACACCCAGCTGATGCCACTGCTGCTCAGGTGTGAAAAAGAAGCCTTAGCTGGATTCTTCAAATAAGATCTGAGGTACTGATGCAGACAGACTGTATTTATGGACTGAGACAGCCTGAAAGTAAAGACCTAAATTATGATCAGAGGTCATTCAGAGATCTAGGTGCATGAGATATATTCATATAAATATTAATAAAAATATGCACTATAAAATACAAATCAGGTTTTCAAAAAGGAGAAAATAACCTTAGACATTGTTAACATTACATAAAGAAAGACAGCCAGTTTTGCGTACCTTGTGTTGTCATATAATAGGAAATACCCAACATCGTCTATGGAATTTTCTTGCCAAAAATCACAACTGGAATCAGAGCAGATGTTTAAATCTAACTACCGCTACAACTGTGGGCAAGAATCCCTTAGAAGAAATGGAGTAGCCATCATAGTCAACAAGAGTCCAAAATGCAGTACCTAGGTGCAATCTCAAAAACGACAGAATGATCTCTGTTCGTTTCCAAGGCAAATCATTCAATATCACAGTAATCCAAGTCTATGCCCCAACCAGTAATGCTGAAAAAGTGAAAGCTGAATGGTTCTATGAAGACCGATAGGACCTTCTAGAACTAACAACCAAACAGATGTCCTGTTCATTACAGGGGACTGGAATGCCAAAGTAGAAGTCAAGAGATACCTGGAGTAACAGGGGAATTTGGCCTTGGAGTTAAAAATGAAGCAGCTCAAAGGCTAACAGAGTTTTGCCAAGAGAATGCACTGGTCATAGCAAACACTCTCTTCCAACAACACAAGAGAAGACTCTACACATGGACATCAGCAGATGGTCAACACCGAAATCAGACTGATTATATTTCTTGCCACCAAAAATGGAGAAGCTCTATACAGTCAGCAAAAATAAGACCAGGAGTGGACTGTGGCTCAGATCATGAACCCCTTATTGCCAAATTCAGACTGAAATTGAAGAAAGTAGGCAAAACCACTAGACCATTCAGGTATGACCTAAATCAAATCCCTTAC
The DNA here is from genome assembly GCF_016772045.2 of Ovis aries. Taxonomy (NCBI): domain Eukaryota; kingdom Metazoa; phylum Chordata; class Mammalia; order Artiodactyla; family Bovidae; genus Ovis; species Ovis aries. Next base: position 5,488,476 of record NC_056072.1, read on the forward strand.
AATTATACTGTGGAAGTGAAAAATAGATTCAAGGGATTAGATCTGATAGAGTGCCTGAAGAACTATGGACAGAGGCTCGTGACCTTATACAGGAGACAGGGATCAAGACCATCCCCAAGAAAAAGAAATGCAAAAAGGCAAAATGGTTGTCTGAGGAGGTCTTACAAATGGCCAAGAAAAAGAAGAGATGCCAAAGGCAAAGGAGAAAAGGAAAGATATACCCATTTGAATGCAGAGTTCCAAAGAATAGAAAGGAGAGATAAGAAAGCCTTCCTCAGCAATCAATGCAAAGAAATAGAGGAAAACAATTGAATGGGAAAGAACAGAGAGCTCTTCAAAAAACATTAGAGATACCAAGGGAACATTTCACGCAAAGATGGGCTCAATGCTGCTGCTAAGTCACTTCAGTCGTGTCCAACTCTGTGCGACCCCATAGATGACAGCTCACCAGGCTCCCCCATCCCTGGGATTCTCCAGGCAAGAACACGAGTGGGTTGCCATTTCCTTCTCCAATGCATGAAAGTGAAAAGTGAAAGTGAAGTCACTCAGTCACATCTGACTCTTAGCCACCCCATGGACTGCAGCCCACCAGGGTCCTCCGTCCATGGGATTTTCCAGGCAAGAGTACTGGAGTGGGGTGCTATTGCCTTCTCTGATGGGCTCAATAAAGGACAGAAATGGTCTGGACCTAACAGAAGCAGAAGATATTAAGAAAAGGTGTCAAGAATACACAGAAGAACTATACAAAAAAGATATTCATGACCTAGATAATCATGATGGTGTGGTCACTCACCTAGAGCCAGACATCCTGGAATGTAAAATCAAGTGGGCCTTAGGAAGCATCACGATGAACAAAGCTAGTGGAGATGATGGAATTTCAGTGGAGCTATTTCAAATCCTGGAAGATGATGCTGTGAAAGTGCTGCACTCAATATGCCAGCAAATGCGGAAAACTCAGCAGTGGCCACAGGACTGGAAAAGGTCAGTTTTCATTCCAATCCCAAAGAAAGGCAATGCCAAAGAATGCTCAAACTACCACACAACTGCACTCATCTCACACGCTAGTAAAGTAATGCTCAAATTTCTCCAAGCCACGCTTCAGCAATATGTGAACCATGAACTTCCAGATGTTCAACCTGGATTTAGAAAAGGCAGAGGAACCAGAGATCAAATTGTCAACACCCATTGGATCATCAAAAAAGCAAGACAGTTCCAGAAAAACATCTACTTTGGCTTTACTGACTATGCCAAAGCCTTTGACTGTGTGGATCACAACAAACTGTGGAAAATCCTTCAAGAGATGGGAATACCAGACCACCTGACCTGCCTCCTGAGAAATCTGTATGCAGGTCAGGAAGCAACAGTTAGAACCAGACACGGAACAACAGACTGGTTCCAAATAGGAAAAGGAGTATGTCAAGGCTATATATTGCCACCCTGCTTATTTAACTTATACGCAGAGTACATCATGTGAAATGCCAGGCTGGATGAAGCACAGGCTGGAATCAATATTGCTGGGAGAAATATCAATAACCTCAGATATGCAGATGACACCACCCTTATGGCAGAAAGAGAAGAAGAACTAAAGAGCCTCTTGATGAAAGTGAAAGAAGAGAGTGAAACATTCAGAAAACTAAGATCATGGCATCTGGCATGCCACTTCATGGCAAGTAGATGGGGGAACAATGGAAACGATGAAAGACTTTATTTGGGGGGGGGGGCTCCAAAATCACTGCAGATGGTGACTGCAGCCATGAAATTAAAAGACGCTTACTCCTTGGAAGAAAAGTTATGACCAACCTAGACAGCATACTTAAAAGCAGAAATGTTACTTTACCGACAAAGGTCCATCTAGTCAAAGCTATGGTTTTTCCAGTAGTCATGTACGGATGTGAGAGCTGGACTATAAAAAAAGCTGCTCTTGCTGCTCCTGCTCATCGCTTCAGTCGTGTCCGACTCTGTGCAACCCCATAGACAGCAGCCCACCAGGCTCCTCTGTCCATGGGATTCTCCAGGCAAGAACACTGGAGTGGGTTGCCATTTCCTTCTCCAATGCATGAAAGTGAAAAGTGAAAGTGAAGTTGCTCAGTCATGTCCAACTCTGTGCGACCCCATGGACCGTAGCCTACCAGGCTCCTCTGTTCATGGGATTGTCCAGGCAAGAATATGGAGTGGGTTGCCATTTCCTTCTCCAAAGAAAACTGAGTGCTGAAGAATTGATGCTTTTGAACTGTGGCGTTGGAGAAGACTCTTGAGAGTCCCTTGGACTGCAAGGAGATCCAACCAGTTCTAAAGGAAAATCCTAAAGGAAATCAGTCCTGAATATTCATTGGAAGGACTGATGCTGAAGCTGAAACTCCAATCCTTTGGTCACCTGATGTGAAGAACTGACTTACTAGAAAAGACCATGATGCTGGGAAAGACTGAAGGCAGGAAGAGAAGGGGACAACAGAGGATGAGATGGTTGGATGGCATCACTGACTTGATGTACATGAGTCTGAGTAAGCTCTGGGAGTTGGTGATGGACAGGGAAGCCTGGCATGCTACAGTCCATGGGGTCATAAAGAGTCGGATACAACTGAGTAACTGAACTGAATTGAGCTGAACCAGTTTAGAGAAAACACAGGGCAAAAGAGGAACATGAACTCGTGTTTTTGTACCCATGAGGTACAAAATACCCAGAATGCGAGAAATCCTACAGAACAAAAACCTGATTTATTCAACAACATTATGCCAAGGAAAAGAAGAATAGAGAATTAGAATTCTCTTGAGAGACTTATTGTAATATAAGGACCTTGCTTGGATACTGATTCAAACAAGTGTAAGAAAAAAAATTTTCTGAAAAAAATCTAGAAAATTTTACTACTAACTAGATATTTGATGATGCTAAGGAATTATCATTTTAACTGTAAAACGTTTTTTAAATCTGTTTTTGGACAGAAATGTTGCTGAAATATTTGCAGTGAAACAATCTGATATCATTCATTGATGGCTGGGGAACAACTATACTGGGGCACAGAAAAAAATAGATTGGCAGAGAAATATGCCTTGAAGCTTGCGATGGGAAGGTTGGGAAATCTTATATACTAGTTGCTCTATTTTTCTGTTAGTTTAAAATTTTCCAATTTCAAGTTTGTAAATACATATATAAGCAAGAAAAGAAAAAGAGAGAGAGAGAAGTGAGAAGGAGGAGGTTAGAGGAGAGAGAAACGTGCTCAGAGGTGCACACCTCACACCCAACTACTCTTCAAAACAAGTAGATTCAGTGAACTGTCAACTCCAGTCACAACGCCAAGATTTGTGAGATCCCAGGACGTATTATTGAAATGGTAAAAGTTAAATCTGAAAAAAAAAAAAAAAAAAAAAGAACAACAATGAAAGGAAAAAGCTGAGATTGCCAGGCCCCACTAAGGGTGGGCTGCTGAAAACCCCTCCTTCTATACTATGGCTTCCGGACAGGCCTGTCAGTGACCCCAGAGATATAAGGCCTCTTCATCCAGCAGCGCATTTGTCAACGTCTCTTGTGATCTCTGTAAAGAAGGCGGAAACTGTAGTTTGGGTGAGAGCCTGGCAGGGTGGGTTGGTGGCAGATTGAACATCCAGCCACAGGAAGAGCCTGTGTTGGGTGGGGGCAGCGCTTCAGCTGAAGCCGAGGGACTCCTGTTCAAGATGCTCTTGCTCCTCATGACAACAGATGAAGATATACAAGTTCTGCCGGTCAAAGTGACAGGGGACGGACAGTCTAAAGGACCACCTTTGAATACCTTTGATGACAGAGTGATTATTGAAACACATCTCATCATGCTACAACAGAAGCTATGTTCAGTTCAGTTCAGTTCAGTTCAATCGCTCAGTCATGCCCGACTCTCTGCAACCCCATGAATCGCAGCACACCAGGCCTCCCTGTCCATCACCAACTCCCAGAGTTCGCTCAGACTCACGTCCATCGAGTCTGTGATGCCATCCAGCCATCTCATCCTGGGTTGTCCCCTTCTCCTCCTGCCCCTAATCCCTCCCAGCATTAGAGTCTTTTCCAATGAGTCAACTCTTCTCATAAGGTGACCAAAGTACAGGAGTTTCAGCTTTAGCATCATTCCTTCCAAAAGAAATCCCAGGGTTGATCTCCTTCAGAATGGACTGGTTGGATCTCCTTGCAGTCCAAGGGACTCTCAAGAGTCTTCTCCAACACCACAGTTCAAAAGCATCAATTCTTTGGCGCTCAGCCTTCTTCACAGTCCAACTCTCACATCCATACATGACCACAGGAAAAACCATAGGTCTGACTAGACGGACCTTAGTCGGCAAAGTAATATCTCTGCTTTTGATTATGCTATCTAGGTTGGTCATAACTTTTCTTCCAAGGAGTAAGCGTCTTTAGCAAGCTGAAATGTCATAGTGTTTATTATCAAACAACCAATCAGGGGAGTCAACATGCAGAAAAGGCCAAAGCCTGTGGCTGATACACATGTGTGGGAGGGAAAGGCTGACTGTGGACCAGGTGCGCTTAGGGCCCTTGTAAGATACAGATGATTATAGTCCTCCTCTGGCTGGAGAAACACTAACTTAAAGATTTTCTTTTCCTGTAAATTCCACAGGAGTCAATAATCTAAGCAGCTGCCAATGCTAATTTGATTTTAACATACATTAAAACAATTATTTTCCAGAAGAGTGGATGAACACAGTCACGGCATCTAGCATTCGTAAGTGCTTACTATGCGTCTGGCGGCATGCCAGGCATCATAACATATGTTATCTTGTTACTAGAGACACTACAGTCAGTTGCATTCAACTCTTTGTGGCCCCATTTACGGTAGCCCACCAGGCTCCTCTGCCCAAGGGATTTTCCAGGCAAGAATACTGAAGTGGGTTGCCATTTCCTACTCCAGGGGATCTTCTCAACCCAAGGAGTGAACCCATATCTCTTGCGTCTCCCTATCGGCAAGAGGATTCTTTACCACCAGCACCACCTGGGAAGCCCTGGTTTCTCTGAAGGTGGAATGATGCTTCTGCCACTGAAGTTATCAGGCATGGTCTGTCAGAATCTTTCAAGGGACTGATAAATAAACTATCTGTTTAGGTCTTTTGCCCACTTTTTGATGGCACTGTTTTTCTGGTGTTGAGGTATATGAGCTGCTTGTCTATTTTGGAAATTAATCCTTTGCCAGTTGTCTCATTTGCTATTATTTTCTCCCATCCTGAAGGTTGTTTTTTCACCTTGTTTATAGTTTCCTTTGTTGTGCAAAAGCTTTTAAGTTTAATTAGGTACTACTTTTTTTTTTTTTTAATTTTCATTCCTTTGGGAGGTGGGTCATAGAAGATCTTACAGAGATTTATGTCATACAGTGTTCTGCCTATGTTTCCTCTATGAGTTGTATAATTTCCAGTCTTCTATTTAGGTCTTTAAACCATTTTGAGTTTATCTTTGTGCATGGTGTTAGGAAGTGTTCTAATTTCATTATTCTACGTGTAGCTGCCCAGTTCTCCCAGCACCACTTATTGAAGAGACTATTTTTTCTCCCTTGTATATTCTTACCTCCTTTGTCAAAGATAAGGTGCCCGTAGGTGTGTGGGTTTATCTCTGGGCTTTCTATCTTATTCAATGCAACTCAATACCAGAAAAAAACCAACCCAATCAAAAAGTGGGCAAAATATCTAAACGGACATTTCTCCAAAGAAGACATACAGTTGGCTGATTAAACCATGAGAGGATGCTCAACACTGATTATTATTAGAGAAATGCAAATCAAAACTACAGTGAGTTATCACCTCACACCGGTCAGAATATCATCATCAAAGAATCCACAAACAATAAAAGCTGCGGAGGGTGTGGAGAAAAGGAAACCCTCTTGCATTATTGGTGGGAATGTAAATTGATACAGCCACTGTGGAAAACAGTATGGAGATTCCTTAGAAAGCTAGGAATAAAACTACCATCTGACCCAATAATCACACTGCTAGGCATATACCCTAAGGAAACCAAAGTTGAAAACCACACATGTACCCAATGTTTACTGCAGCACCATTTACAATAGCTAGAACATGGAAGCAACCTGTCCATCAACAGATGAATGGATAAAGAAGCTGTGGTACATATACATAATGGAATTTTACTCAGCCATAAAAAGGAACGCATTTGAGTCAATTCTAATGAAGTGGTTGAACCTAGAGACTATTATACAGGGTGAATGTGAAAGCCTCTCAGTTGTGTCCAACTCTTTGCAACCCCATGGACTGTAGCCTGCCAAGCTCCTCTGTCCATGGAATTCTCTAGGCAAGAATACTGGAGTGGGTGGCCATTTCCTTCTCCAGGGGGTCTTCCCAACCCAGGCATGAAATCCAGGTCTCCCGCATTGCAGGCAGATTCTTTACTGTCTGAGCCACCAGGGAAGCCCAAGAATACTGACGTGGGTAGCCTGTCCCTTCTCCAGGGGATCTTCCTGACCCAGGAATCAGACCAGGGTCTCCTGCACTGCAGGCAGATTCTTTACCAGCTGAGCTACCCTACAGAGTGAAGTATGTCAGAAAGAGAAAAACAAATGTCGCCTATTAACACATATATATATATGGGATCTAGAAAGATGGCATTGGTGACCCTACTTGCAGGGCAGCAATCAAGGTGCAGACAGAGAACAGACTTATGGACATGGAAGGCTGGGGGGAAGAAGAGGGTGGGACGAATGAAGAGAGTCACATGGAAACATGTACACCACCATATGTAATACAGACAGCCATTGGGAATTGCCGCATGACTCAGGGAACTCAAACAAGGGCTCTGTAACACCTAGAGGGTGGGATGGAGTGAGCCGTAGGAGAAAAGCTCAAGAGCAAGGGACCATATGTATACCTATGGCTGATTCATGTTGATGTTTGGCAGAAACCATGCTGTGATGCAATTATCCTTCCATTCAAAACAAATAAATTAAAAAAAAAAAAAAACACCCAACTATCTGATCCTTCTGGTTGAGTGGATCCAGACATCTGCTAAGGGGACCAACTTAAGGACCAATGGCTAGAGCCAGAAATCTTCATGAGAAGCAGGAAGGCCAGAGTCCTGGGCAGAAGTAAAACTTTAAACTTCATAAAAATGTAAAGAGCATGAGAGCATCAGGAGGCTGACTGAATCTAGCAGAGACTGGAAATGGACACTCAAGTTGGAGGTTGGAAGAAGAGAGTTTGTAGTCAGAAAATAGGAACTAAAGAAAAGCAACGGGGAGCTGGATCTCAAGGTTTGGAGGGTGGGTGGAGGATGGCAGAAGAGGCCTCAGCAGTAAAAACGCTCTGTGGCGTGACGACTGTATGCGGGGTGCCGGGTGTGCTGGAGGAGGGGAAAGCACGCTGGAAAGAAGTCAGCCTGGTCTCAAACAGGGAGCTCACAGAAACACTGAGGCATCAAGTGAAGGATATGGATTAGTGTGAACAGTGAGGCTCCTTCTGAAGCCGAGACTGTTAGTTCGCATGCCGGGAGACACGTGGTAAAGGGCGATCAGTCTGCAGGTAATTAAAATCAGAAGTTCTCCCCATGTTCCTCTGCGCGCTATTTGAGTCTTGACAGAGTGAGGATGTTCCTGCCCTTGGATAAATTCTAATGAACAGCAATCCCTGAGTGCCGGCCTCAGGCCGTGATGACGCTTGCGCAGGGAAGTACGGCTCCATGGTCTTACACATCGGCTAACCACCTGGTTTCGAAAAGGTTCACTTCATAATTAAAATCCATGTCTGATAAACAACCCAGCACCAAGGAACCATAGCATGTGTCTGGCAGGCTGCTAAAGGTCTTTGTAAAACTGAGTTTGATACATAGAAATCACCTTACATTTATCTATCTATCCATCCATCCATTCATCCATCCATCCATCCAGGCTACTGGGGGTACATAATGATAAAATAATACAGACAAAAAGTTGAGATAAAACTGGTGATGTATGCAGGTATGAATCAATAAAGGAAGCTTCATCTTGGATCCTCAAAAGGACAAGGGCATTGGCTGGCTTTTGTGGCCAGTCAGTGAGTCAAGTGAGTCACTGACCTCGTGAGGGGGATGAAAAAAATAGATGGAACAGTAGTGATCTTTCAGAGACCCAGAATGACCCAGTTTGACTAATCGGATAGCAGGTCCATTTTGTACGCAAAGAGACAGTCCACACTAAATCATCACGCCTCCGGCCTTCACCATTAGCCATCAGGGGCTGGTCCTTCCCTATTGTTTATGGAGTGGCCAGTGAGCCAGACCTCTCAGATGTACACAGAACATTAATCTAGGAAAGGATATGAAATTTCAACCCACATTAAGATACAGGTCAGTCGGTGGGGAGTATGATTCATGCCCTCAGCTTACAACCTTTCGGGAGCAACGCAGGTAGACCGTGGAATCTGTTGTCCTGCTCCCCTTGATGTGGGCCCTCCTGTGATGCAGGTGGGTCAGCAAAACTGAGTGAACTCCCAAGCTCAAAACTGGCCCAAAAGTCCAAAGAGGAGATACAGCTTTACAGTTTGGGAGAGACCAAAACTCCCATCCCTGCTCTGAGCTATACATTTTGTAGTTGGAAGTGGTCTTAGAAATTATCTAAACCAATTTCTCATCATATAGTTGGGAAAACTGATTCCATAAAGGAAAATGTACATATCTCCTGGCCATTTCTTTCTATGACAGAGCATTTAGACAATGTACCCCGTGAAAAAGAATGGGAAAAATAGAATTTGGGCTTGCAGAATTTTATTTTTGAAATCCTGCCACAGAATAATGGCTGTATCAAGGAAGAAATACTAGGGGTCAGGAATTCTACGATCTGGACCCAGCAGCATCTTCACTAGCTCTGGAACCTTCTCTAGAGTCCCTTTCTGATTTTCTCTCTTTATTCCAAAACCTGTCAGAGCTCAGAGCACATGGTTAGGTTAAAAAAACGTTTGATGAATGAATAAATGCACTTAAGCTCTAAATTTCCATACTTCTGTGCATAGCAATAAGAAAAAAGGCACTCTTTTAAAACGGAAGACTTCATTTATCAGAATATGAATATATTCAAATTCCTGGATTTGTGTTAAGATAAATGCACAGTAATTTTGCTAAAAATACTTCCAAAAAAGCAATTAACTTAAGGACACCGTTGATGCCCTTAAGAGATGTTCATTCATGTCATTCAGTTGAGGAAGAGGAGCACTGCATTTTTATTCACTGGAGAGTTAAGACCCCTGCGGACAACTTTAAAAATTGATGTCCCTTTGAGCTTCCTGTACCCTTACTTCTCAAAGTGAGTTCCCTGGACCACCGGCAGAAGCAGCAGTATTATCTGGGTACTGGCGCGATCCGCAAAGGTGCAAGCTCAACCCTGAGCTTTTTTTGGATAACTGCTTTACACTATTGGTTTGATTTCTGCCATACATCAACATGAATTAGCCATAAGTATACATATGTACCCTCCCTCTTGAACCACCCTCCCACCTCCCACCCTTTCCCACCAACCTGGGTTTGAATTTGTTTTCTAGCCAACCTTGGGTTTGAATTTGCATTACAACAAGAAGGTGATTTGCCTGCCGGCTACAGTTAGGGAAATGCTGCCCTGGGTCAGTCCAGCAGGCTGAGATGCTCAGGAGACAGAACATCCACTGTGCAGTATATAGTTTCCTCTGCCTCTGCTGAAGAGCCCGCCCTGGGTATTGCCTACCTAAACGCCTAAGGATAAATTCCCAGTGAAACAAACTTCAAGAAGCCTTCAGAATATTTCCCTCCTAATTATTCGACTGAACCATATGAAATCACTGGCACTCCGTGTCTTTGAACTATAGAAATGGCCATTTCATATATTTCAATGGCTTGTAATGCACCAAACTTTGTGTTAAGTGCTTTAACTCTGATTATTTTAATCCACAGACTCCTCTATGAGGTCAATATTAAGTCCATTTTGCAGTTGGGGGAGTTAAGGGCTAGAAAAGTCACATTCCCAAAGTTACACAGACAGGAATGAAAAGGTTCACGTTCATATTCGACCCTGGCCCCAAGGAGGCCCAGCATTCCTCAAGGTGTGATCCTCAGACCATCACATGGGAAACTTATTAAAATGCATATTATAGATACCATCCTGGACATATTGAATCTGGATCTCTGGTGTTGGGGACTAAGACTCTGTATTTTATTGAATCCTACTCTTATGTACACTACTTCCTCTCAAAGTAGGTGGTGAACGGCCATTAATATAAAAGTCTAACTCATGCCAAGGCAGAGGGACCAGGTACCCAATTTCCCCAGGAAAGCCATGGTTTACAGACATTGCTTGTACAATGTCTGTACAAGCACGGTACAGCTTCTGTGAGCTCCTCATTTGATTCTCAGAAGTGTTCAGGTTTGGATGATAAGTTATATGGTCACCTTGTGTTAGGGGGCAGACGGGGTTGGGTTTCTCCCAAGAGAGCACCAGCCCTCTGTCCCCATCGGGCAGCTCTCCCGAGCTTCCCGGTGCTCGGGGCGGGCCTGGGTCTGTCCAGCATCCTGAGCCTCCCTCTCCCCTCCCCCAGCCCCTGCCTCCGGGGCCGGCAACCCCAGGCCAACGTGGCAGGCAGGTCTCCAGCCGACCTGAGGCATTCACGCAGGGAAGGCCACGCTGGCATTCCCCAGATACCTGTTGGAAACCTCTGAGCTGTTCTGACCTGTGCTCCACTGAGAACACTGTCTCTTTTCCATGTGTCATCCTCTGGGGTAACCTTGCCTGAGAACTTTCTCCATGATGACACAGGTGGGTCCCTAGGCCACTAGAACTGGCAAGGTCTCACTCTTCTCTGGATCCCAGTGTGGGACCCAGGGCCAGGCACTAGTGAAATTCCAACAGGTATTTTCCAGTAGTCCAAATGATCAAATTAATGCAGTTCTCAGATTACTGTCCCAGAAGCAGGTTTTGACAAATTAAGGAGAAAGGAAAATTAGAAAACTAGTGGGTAGGGAATGTGATTTTATCAAGGCCTTAAGGGAGTTCAGAAAAGAAAAAGGGCCATAGAGTGCAAAGTCAGGATACAAAAAAAAAAAACACCAACCTTATCTTTAAAGAATATGTTAGCTTCACCATCAAATAACATAATCAATATCAGTTCAGTTCAGTCACTCAGTCCCATCCAACTCTTTGCAACCCCACAGACTGCAGCATACCAGGCTTCCCCGTCCATCATCAACTCCCGGAGCTTACTCAAACTCATGTCCATTGAGTTGGTGATGCCATCCAGCCATCTCATCCTCTGTCGTCCCCTTCTCCTCCTGCCTTTAATCTTTCCCAGCATCAGAGTCTTTTCCAATCTAGGGTCTTTTTGCATAAGTTGGCCAAGGGATTGGAGTTTCAGCTTCAACATCAGTCCTTCCGATGAACACCCAGGACTGATCTCCTTTAGGATGGACTGGGTGGATCTCCTTGCAGTCCAAGGGACTCTCAAGAGTCTTCTCCAACACCATAGCTCAAAAGCATCACTTCTTCAGTGATCACCTTTCTTTATAGTCCAACTCTCACATCCATACATGACTGCTGGAAAAACCATAGCTTTGACTAGTGGACCTTTGTTGGCAAAGTAATCAAATAAATATATTCTCCTTCAATCTCTGGAAATCTTTTCAGGTAAACTGTGTCTACATTTAAAACAATGGGTTTAATTATGAATGGACTATGGAACACCAAAAAATTCTGGAAAAACAAGGTAAAAATCTATTTTCCTTTTCAGATTAATATTACATTAAATTTACAGGAATTTTATCTGCAAATATACCTGGAGGCTGCAGAAAATGTAACTTACACACTGTTTAAAAATTAGTTTATCTTACATGTGATGATTGATTTTTATATATCAACTTGACTGGACTATGTGGTGCCCAGACATTTGGTCAAAGGCTATTCTGGGTCTTTCTGGAGGAGATTAGCATCTGAATCTACAGAGCAGAGCAGATCACCCTCCCCAGGGTGGGTGGGCCTCTCGCAGTCAAGGGAAGACCTGAAGAGAACACCAAGGCTGAGTAACAGGGACGCCTCCTGCCTGCCTGCCTGCCTGAGCTGTGACAGCAGTCTTCTCCTGCCCTCAGACTGGAGCCTACACCATCAGTTTTTCTGGTTCTCAGGCCCTTGGGCTTGACTGGATTTCACCTACACTGCTGGCTCTCCTTGGCCTCCAGTTTGCCAGCTGTAGATCTTTAGACGTCTCAATGCCCATAATCACACGAGCCCACTCTTTACGATAAAGCCCTTGGCTCACATGATTACAGAGGCTGAGACGTGACAAGATCTGCAATTAGCAAGGGCCAGAGAGCCAGAGGTCCTTCCAGCAGCAGTCCATGTACCAAGGCCTAAGCACATAGACCTGCATCTGCCTACCCTCAGGTCCAGAGCAAAACTCAAAACTGCTATAATTCAACCTTTTCTAATATATGTTCAGCCAATCAATACACCACTCACCCACTCCCAGAACATTTTAGAGGTCAAGTAAGTGAGAGAAACACTAGACAGAGGAAAACATGCAGCCAGAACCCCTAAGATGACTACACACACGTGTACAGAGAGGAACGTGGTTCTTCTCTAATGCTTTTGATCGCTTATTTCCCATTCCTCCACCATCCTCGTTTTACCCTTGCAAGACTGAGATTCCAAGGAAAACACCAGGGAAAAGCCGTGCCCAATTCAGCCAGAGCGGCCAGTTCCAAAGCAGAAAGCAGCAGCCAGGGGCAGTGGGGTGCTGCAGTGTCTCCCACGTATGGTGCCCCAGGACACGCATGGCCCCTCCATTCAAATCCCGAAGAGCTTGTACACATCTGCTGCCTCCACTTTTCCCATCACAACACAATATTTTGTCTCTTCCTGTAAAAATCTGCTTTGTTTGGAACTAAAGATCAATATAAAGCACGAGGACTGTGATTTGTGTCCCTAGGCTTACAGCCGTGTGACCTCAGGCAAGGTGCTAACTTCTCTGTGCCTCACCCCTCTATCTGCAAAATGGAAAAGATAATAGTTGTTGCAAGGATTAAGTGAATTAATGCACGTATAGTCTTAATATAGAGTGTGCTGTCTCATAGAGTAGCTATCAGCCACATGTGGTGATTTCCAAAAAATTAATGAAAATGAGGTTCTCAAGGCAAGGATACTGAAGTGGTTTGCCATTCTCCTCTCCAGTGGACCACATTCTGTCAGACCTCTCCACCATGACCTGTCCGTCTTGGGTGGCCCCACAGACCATGGCTTAGTTTCATTGAGTTAGACAAGGCTGTGGTCTGTGTGCTCAACATTCAGAAAACTAAGATCATAGCATCTTGCTCCATCATTTCATGGCAAATAGATGGGGAAACAGTGGCAGACTTTATTTTTGGGGGGCTCCAAAATCACTGCAGATGGTGACTACAGCCATGAAATTAAAAGATGCTTACTCCTTGGAAGGAAAGTTATGAACAACTTAGATAGCCTATTAAAAAGCAGAGAGATTACTTTGGCAACAAAGGTCCATCTAGTCAAAGCTATGGTTTTTCCAGTGGTTATGTATGGATGTGAGAGTTGGACTGTGAAGAAAGATGAGCACAGAAGAATTGATGCTTTTGAACTGCAATGTTGGAGAAGATTCTTGAGAGTCCCTTGGACTGCAAGGAGATCCAACCAGTCCATCCTAAAGGAGATCAGTCCTGGGTGTTCATTGGAAGGACTGATGTTGAAGCTGAAAATCCAATCGTTTGGCCACGTGATGTGAAGAGCTGACTCATTTGAAAAGACCCTGATGCTGGGAAAGATTGAGGGCAGGAGGAGAGGGGACGACAGAGGATGAGATGGTTGGATGGCATCACCGACTCAATGGACATGGGTTTGAGTAGACTCCGGAAGTTGGTGATGGACAGGGAGGCCTGGCGTGCTGTAGTTCATGGGGTCGCAAAGAGTCGGACACGACTGAGCGACTGAACTGAATGAAAATGAAATTAAAATTCAGGTCTTTGGTTGTATGAGTCACGTTTCAAGTCCTTCACAGCCATGTGTGACAGGCAGCCACCACACTGGATGGTACAGAAGAGATGTTTCCATTGTCAGGATGTTGCACAGTCTGAACACCCAGCAAGTACTGAAGAAGGGCTAGTTTTTATTTTACCAAAGCCTGCACAGATCAGGTTCACTGTTTAGCTCCTCAACTCATCAGTCAGGTCTCCTTCTAGGGGTCTAACACAAACTATGGGGTCTCAGTCGCTTTGCCCTCTCTTCTCTTTGTCCTGTTTCTGCCCCCTTCCTTCTTTCATCCTTCCTCCCACCCTCCTTCCCTCCCTCCCTTTTCCACCCTTTCCTCCTTCCCTCCCTCCCTCTCTCTCATCTTCCTCCCCCTCTCTCTCTCTCCCTCCATCCCGCCCTCTTTCTCTTTTTTCTTCCTTTCCTCCTTCCCTCCCTCCCTCTCTCTCATCTTCCTCTCTCCCTCTCTCTCTCCCTCCATCCTGCCCTCTTTCTCTTTTTTCTTCCTTTACTTTTTCCCTCCCTCCACTGTCCACCCTTTCCTCCTTCCCTCCCTCTCTCTCATCTTCTTTCCTCTCTCTCTCCCTCCATCCTGCCCTCTTTCTCTTTTTTCTTCCTTTCCTCCTTCCCTCCCTCCCTCTCTCTCATCTTCCTCCCCTCCTCTCTCTCTCCCTCCATCCTGCCCTCTTTCTCTTTTTTCTTCCTTTCCTCCTTCCCTCCCTCCCTCTCTCTCATCTTCCTCCCTCTCTCTCTCTCTCCCTCCATCCCGCCCTCTTTCTCTTCCTCCTTCCTTTACTTTTTCCCTCCCTCCTTCCCTTCTCTTCCTTTCTCCCCGCCCCTGCCTTTCTCTCCAACAGAAGGACCACCAGAGGTTCCTGGGCCCTTGCCATGGTTTGGTTCCTGAACCTTCGCTGTTGTGTCCTCCTAGTGAAATACCCTGCTCTCTGCGTTCACTGTGCCAGGGTCACTGTCGGCACCTGCGCCCGAGATGCTGTCCTACCACCTCTGGGAGGCCCTGACTTTGTGAGTCAGAGAGCTGAGCCTGTCTTTCCACCAACTACATCCTTTCTCTCTATCAAAGTGAAAGACTTTGACAGAGATAAATGTGCACCTGCTAAATTATTTGTAGTAGCAAATGTCGCTGTAACGGGATCAGTCAAGCACCACTGCCATAGGCTGCTGCCTCGGCCTCAGAGAAACAGGCTGAAGGAAACTTTCTGTCGGTAATTCTAGTTGTGACAGGATGTGACCACCATTCCTTCCTAAAAGAATCATAATGGATATCAATTCTTAGTTCTGGAGTTTGGCTCGTTAAAAACCACAAATAGAATTCTATGGGGAACGAGCTATATTGATTGGTTCATTTTGCTTTATGGGTTTGTTTCCTATGTAACATGTAATTGTATATCACAGTTGCTATAATACACAAGAATTAAAGACCTAATTTGGCTAAATAAGAATTGACTTATAAATTATGAAACATTCTCTCTCATCAAACTCCTGGATAATTAAATAAGATTTTAGCGAGTGCTATCTTGGTAGATTGTTTTGTATTTGGGGTGGGAGCTGAAAGACTGGGAGCCTTTTTTTTTTAATCTCCTGTCACTTTTTAACTTTCTGAGCACTTAAGCCAGTGGTAATGAGTTTAGGGATTTTAGACAAGGCTGTTAAATTTTTGCTGAGGTCTATTAAGCTGTCTTTTCTTTCGCATTATTTCGCTCCTAAAATCTCAAAATGAATTGCCATCAGTGGTACGGCGGCAAGGGCACAGGCTCCGGCAGTAATTAGACTTAAGTTCTGACTCTGCCTCTCCCTCCTCATTTTAGTAGGCAGGCTGTCCTTCCATGCACCAGGCTTTCTGCACTTAACCACGTGCAGACACTTAACATGTCTTGGTCCATGTGAAGTGAGCAGATACGATGCACGGAATAACTGGAAAAGCATCTGCATTCTTGGGCTTGCCCTACGGTCGTGAGAAGAACATGCTTATATTAGCATCCAGTCCCAGGAGGAGGAAAAATACCTGGAGGAGAGCCACCCCTAGCCAGGTTCAGCTTAGACATCTGACTTAGCCCAAAAGTGTATCTGTGGACGGAAAAGTGATGATCGTTGTATAGTGCTGGGTTGTATCACAGCTAACCAACACACATGCCAAACATCCTTTATCCACCACCTTCTCCCATTGTCAAGGGGCATGGCTCTCTCTTAGCACTGCCCTGAGGGATGAGAAAGACACCAGCAAGAATAAAGAGACCAACAAGGACATCACCACCACCACCAAGAAAATCCACTTGGGCTGTGTGCTGAATGGATATGAACACACCCAGTGCACAACCGTGCTTTCTACTGGCAAGAATCAGGTTTGTAGAGACAAACAAGCATCTGTGGTTCCCGAGCAGCAACTGCCTGGGAGACTAAGAACACAGCCCTTCTACCGTGAAACATATGCCAGGGAAAGTTGTTGCTAAAATAGGATACATCATTAGAAAACAAGATAACAGACGGGAAGAGGAAGCATATGACTAAAACTCAGATGCAAGCGATCTTTAAGGATCCAGCCGAGTCCAAAACCAAAAGATGAGCAGAAAGCCTACGATCAATTTATGTGTTTTTATTTTGATAAATCAGAGTCTACGACTCTCACAGGGACTCTAAGCATCCTATGTAACTCCCTTAATGGTAGATGTGCAGTGGCTGAGGGCGTCATTAGGGTAGATGAGCTGCATAAGCCCCCTCACTTCAGTCCTGGGCGGTAAAGCTGGAGGTGGACCTGCACCCCACCCAGGGAACCCCTGGGCTTTAGCACAGAAGCACTGAGGGAGCCAAATGAGCTGAGAGAGCAGGGGGGCTGGAAAAGGGATGCACAGGGAGGTAGCCTTCAGACCAGATGCTCGGGCTGAGCGAGGAGAGCACGGCTTAAACAAAGAAAAGAAGAACCTTTCTGTATTGAAAAGTGTTAGCCATTAAGTCCTCGAGTCCCTATCTTATTTGATACTGACCAGTGAGGGAGTTTTGCAAAGGGAAATCTTTCTCTTTGCCTCTGCAGGTACCACTAAGGTCTTTTGAGCAATATTGGTAACAAGTATGCAGCAATTGAAGAAAGATCCTACAAGACTGATGGATGAAGGGTGGCCGGTGTGATTCAGTGTTGATAAATGTCTGATACAATGCTTCAAGAAAATTAGTTCACACCCATAATGCTTTACAAGTAACAAAATCACAACAGCTATTATCTCCTTTAAATAAATCTTGAAAATTTGTGTGAAAGAGGATATATGATGCAGGATAATTCATCGCTAGTTTATGAACAGTGTTTAGAACACTATAATAATACAAAATGCTAATGTAACCAGAAATTGTGACATAACCGTATTAAGAAAGATGGGGAAGGAGAATCTAGAAAGTACACGTGGAATATAAAATTAACGGACCTAGAGAGTGTCACACAGAGTGAAGTAAGTCAAAAAGAGAAAACCATCCTCTATTAGCACATACATGTGGAATCTAGAAAAACAGTAGAGATGAACATATTTGCAAAAGAGAAACAGAGACACAGACATAGAAAGCAAATGCATGGACACCAAGGGGAGAAAAGGAAGGTGGGATGAAACGGAGCTTGGGACTGACGTATAGACAGTACTATGCATAAAACAGGCAGCTAAAGAGGACCTCCCGTACAGCACGGGGAACCCCATTCAGCGCTCTGTGGTGAACTACACAAGAAGGAAATCTGAAAAAGAGGCACTGTATGCGCACATATCGCAGGTTCGTTTCGCTGTTCAGTGGACACTAACACTGCGGGCCACACAGGAAGGCTATGGCAAGCCTAGACAGCACATTAAAGAGCCAGACAGAGACTCATACAGTCAAAGCCACGGTCTTTCTGGCAGTTATATACAGATGTGAGAGCTGGATCATAAAGAAGGCTGAGCGCTGATGAATTGATGCTTTCGAACTGTGGTGCTGGAGAAGACTCTTGAGAGCCCCTTGGACTGCAAGGAGATCCAACCAGTCCATCCTAAGGGAAATCAACCCTAAATATCCATTGGAAGGACTGATGCTGAAGTTCCAATACTTTGGCCACCTGGTGCGAAGAGCTGATTCACTGGAAAAGATCCTGATGATGAGAAAGATTGAAGGCAAAAGAAGAAGAGGGTAGCAAAGGATAAGATGGTTGGATAGCATCACTGATTCAAAAGATATGAACTTGGGTGAACTCTGGGAGATGGTGAGGGACAGGGAGGCCTGGCGTGCTGCAGTCCAGGGGGTCACAAAGAGTCAGACACAACTTCATGATTGAACAGTGATAGAAACTGCAAAACAACTATACTTCAATAAACAAGTTTTAAACGATTAATGAACTTATAAATAGCAGCTTAAGCATATGATTTAGAAAAGTGGAGGTAAATAAGAGAAGAAAAAGTAAAAGAAAGAATTAAGACCAGTTCCCTCTGGGGAGTGGGACTCCTGGGTGGAGAGAAGTGCTGTTTTTCCTGATAAACACTGTGGAAACACCACTTGACTTTTAGAACTCTGACTCCTATTGGTATGATAAAGGAAATTAATCATCTATGCAGAAGCAAACAAAACAAACTGGTTCTATCATGCCAAGTTCTGGGCAGCACTTGAAAAGATTTGGGAAAAAAGAAGAAAAAAATGAAATGTCAACCTATGTAAGGACAGCTTCTGCGTTCTTCCACTCAGACCCCCACATGCATTTCTGCTCTCACTGCTTAGAGGAGATTTGACAGGGCAGGAAAATATCCAAGAAGAGGTTTTATTAATCCAGCAGTAAACCTGCTTCACCCTAAACTGACGACCTGCTGTGAAGACACTGGCCCTCCCACTATCCTAAAGCAAGACTAGGAATGATACCTGTCTTGAAGGGTGAAGCTTGATGACGACATTATCAATACTCAACGTCATGAAAGTTTTGCCACGAAGAATAAAGACTGTGTCAAAGGGAAAGAGAAAAGAACAGGGGACAAGAACAACCCTATGCTCTTCTCAAACGTGAAAAGTATTGATGGAGAGAAGTAAGTCAGTACAAATGCATTCAACCAGCTCTGTCAATTACAAAGCTAAGTTAACGTAAATATCTGCAATATTTCATCAAGAAACACTCAATTGGTGAATTGACTGATCCACTCAACACATGCAGTGTGAGTCAGTATCAATAAATGTTATGTTGAGTGGAAGGAGCCAGACTTGAGTATATAGCCGCACTTGTTTTTACTGCCATTGTTCTCTGAACTATATGAGTCACATACTCTTTTCGAATGATGTATTTCCTAAGTGGAACCGTTCTGGGGTTTACTCTTGTAATACTTCTGGAATATAATTCTTCTAAGAATACTCCTACCTATGGAGGTCATCGGGCAACCCTGATGGATCAGATGGTAAAGAATCTTCCTATAATGCAGGAGATCTGGGTTCGATCCCTGGGTCAGGAAGATCCCCTGGAGGAAGGAAGGCATGGCAACCCACTCCAATACTCTTGCCTGGAGCATCCCACGGACAAAGGAGCTTGGTGGGCTACAGTCCATTGGGTTACAAAGAGTCAGATATGACTGAAGCAACTGAGCACGCATTAACACATGGGGTTAATTAATGGTTATTGAAAGCATCCTGTGCTGTAGCTACATTATAAGTATCATTATCTTTATACTCAGAGTAGCACTGAATTAGATTATCATGGTTCTGATCTAAAGATTAGACAACTGAGGCTCAAGGACAAATTCCCCTTGCCCAAGACCCAGACAGCCATGCAGATCTACTTGACTCCAGGGTCCTAGCTCTTTTGACAGCAACAGATTGTGGTAATTATTATTATTAATTTTTTTAGCAGCACTGTGAAGCCTATGGGATCATAGTTCCCTGACCAGGGATTGAACACACGGCCTCAGCACTGGAAACACGGAGTCTGAACCACTGGACTGCCAGGGAAGTCCTCAACTCCTTTAAGAGGCGTTTCTAAGAGGAAACAAAGGATTGCTTGGAGCTTTGTGCAGAACACGACCAGGAAAGGGAGGTGAAGCCTAGAGTGGACGGCGGTGGGGCTGCCTCTCCGGAGGTGCCCAGCACTGTCTTCAGCACTGCTTCTTCTCCCATCATCTTTCACTCTTTCGGGTAATGATGTGCCCAGATGCTTTGAGAAGTTTCATCCTAGAAATTAACTTCGACAGTGATGCAGAAACATTTGTCCTTCCCAGTGGGAAGTTAAATGAGAAAACAACGGATCACTGATGAGGAGAAGCCAAGAACGAACAAAACTGGAAAGTGATGATTCAAACTGCGGGGTGTCTTAGATGAATTATGTAAGATATTCCACACGCACTAGGATTTGACTGTTGCCAAAGAAAGTAAGTAGACCCTCTGTGATTTATTTAAGAGACTGTTTAAATTCACTTGATCTATGGCTAAGGCTCCAGAGGTGATATGACCCAGCCAGAATTGCTCCTCTTTCTGGAGTAAAAAGGAGAAAGAGGTAACTCAAGTTTCCTTCTGATCACAAAAGAATGGCTAGAGATTCTTTTAGAAATCTTTTTAGGTTGGATAAATGGCGAGAAAACAGAATCTGCTCTCTGCGGAGTCAGTTTCATTTTTAAAAGCATCACAATGAAGCCTCCAGTAGGGAGATCACTGCTGCAGAAGACAGCTGCAAACAGTGACTTCTTAAAAACGAGACGGATAAACAGACTAATGAGTTTACAAAATGTAGGGTGTGCCAAGAGTGTAATAAAAATCCATCCCACTTAGTGTCCACTTGTGTTTCAGCAAAACAGGAGCACTTGCCAAGTGCTGTAAATTAAATTATAAGGCACAATGATGGTGCATAATTCTCTCATATATATATGTACACACACACACACACACACACACACACATATATATATATATATATATATATATATATATCTGGACAATTGAACTGAAATCATACTAGATGCAAAAAAATTCCTTAATATCTAATTAGTAAACATCTACATAGGCCCTGTTACCAGCGGCTATATTGATATGGGGATCTCTCTCATAACTCCACATCAGTTTGTTAGAAAATCCTTCAAATAGATCCAGAATTTAACCTCCTCAACAACATTCACTGCTACCGTCCTGGTCTGAGTCACCTAGACACTAGATATTAAGGAATTTTTTGCATTAAGATAGAGGGGAGCTTCCCAGTTGTCTCAGCGGTAAAGAATCTGCCTGCCATCACAGGAGATAAGGGTTGGATCCCTGGCTCAGGAAGATCTGGAGAAGGAAATGGTGACCCACTGCAGTACTCTTGCCTGGGGAATCCCAAGCACAGAGGAGCCTGGGAGGCTACAGTCCCTGGGATTGCAAAGAGTCAGACACGGACTGAGCACCTAAACAGCAACAACAGGAGAGAGAATCACAGAGGATGACTCAGAGTTTCTCCCTTTGACCCAATGAAAGATAGATAGAGTCCTGATAAAGTAAGATGAAGAAACTGGGGTGGAGCAAATCTGTGGGGAGAGGGAAGCTCAGTTTGGACACGTTGGGTTGGAAATGTCAACTACAAATTGGCACTTACCTAGAGCATCGCCAATGACTGAACGATACACGCATTTGCCACCTGCCTCTACAGAGATGGAGCCCCACGCTGCTACAGCTGGCGACCTTCAGCTACCCCAGAGGGAGTTCAGGGTGGAGTGAGGCACTCTCTGCTCCAGGGAATCTGGTGGGACAGCTCTTTAGATAGTTGGATGTTTTGGGGAACAGGTTTTATGATCTCAATCCCTGCATCTCCTCATATCTAGAGAAGCACCAAATCCCTCCATGGTGACATCAGATCCTCATGACTCACAAAAGCCTTTTGTAAAATGAGTACTTCGTGGCACTGAACTCCCCCTTCACCAAAACCTTGTATATTGACTCTCCCCCACTGCCTCTTTGGAGCAGTCTCTCAGAGCTATCTGAGAGGCTGCCTCCCAGGCTGCAGTCCTCATTTTGCCCCAAACAAAACTTACCTCACAACTCTCAAGTTGTACATCTTTTCTTAGTCAACAGAAATAACCACTAGACTTTCAAGCAGAGGACTAGAGAAGGCGGCTGAATAGGTGAAGAGAGTGGGGAGAGGCCTGATGCTTTCATGCTCTTACTTGGCTGCTGGACCTTACATGCATCACCCATTTAGTTCCCCAGAAACCTACATGTTAGATATCGCACAGGTTTTGCAGGTCTTGTTTTGTGCAGTTTATATGTGGTACTGGAGAAGACTCTTGAGAGTCCCTTGGACTGCAAGGGGATCCAACCAGTCCATCCTAAAGGAGATCAGTCCTGAATATTCACTGGAAGGACTGATGTGGAAGCTGAAACTTTGGCCACCTGATGTGAAGAACTGATTCACTGGAAAAGACCCTGGTGCTGGGAAAGATTGAAGACAGGAGGAGAAGGGGACAACAGAGGATGAAATGGTTGGATGGCTTCATCAACGTGATGGACATGAGCTTGAGTAGGCTCCAGCAGTTGGTGATGGACAGGGACGCCTGGTGTGCTGCAGTCCATGGGGTCACAAAGAGTGGGACAATACTGAGTGACTGAACTGAACTGAGTATCAAAACGTTTAAATGACCTTGTCAAGGTCATACAGCTGGTAGATGGAGCAGCTGAAGTTCAAATCCACGTTGTCTGATGCCAAACCAAAGCCCATGCTCTCTTTTTTTGCTGCCTCAGGCACATGCCCTTTGGGTCTTCTTACACTTTGAGGAAGTGACTGTTTCATTAATGAGAACACAAGTTGAATGCTCAAGAGACCTGACATAGCAGTAGTTTAAATAAAACTACTGAAGCTATTTCTCTTTTCTGTAACAGATTGAGGTAGGCACTGCCAACATCATCATGGGACCCAGGCTCTCCCATCTTCTTGCTCCACCATCTCCCTGATATTCCCTTTGCCTGAATGGATCAGCACAGCCAACATCCCTGGACATGATCCCAACAATAGGAATGAGGACGGGAAAATGATGGTCCTCCTCTGAAAATTGCTCACATCATTACTATTCACACCCCACAGGCTAAAACTTAGTCTGAAGCCACCTCTAGTTGCAAGGCAGGCTGGGAAATACTGCCTTTATTTTCAACAATGAAATGTCAAGTTAAAAAACCAGGGCTTCTAATAATATACTTGGAGAGGACAGGGGAGAAGAGGGATCAGAGAACAGCAAACATGATCTGCTCTAAAAGTTGGGCTAAATCTCTTTTCAGTGTCTTCAGGGGAATGCTTATGGAACAAGTTTATTTTATATAGATTTGAGGTTTAAAACATGATTAAAATCTCAATGCATGTAAATTTTTACAAATGCTAATTCCTTCATATAGAATGCAAGGAAACAGTATTTCAAAGGATGGTGTAAAATAATAGAAATTATATCACTGGTCTTTGCACCCTGTTCCTAACACAGAACTCCTGAAATCGTTGTAATCTCTTAGATGATAAGGCTACTAGAAGAACCTTCCCTTCTCTTATTTGGACTTTGACCCCCAGTTCCTAACACAGAGCTCCTAAATCCTTCTGAGTTTCCTGGGTGACAGGAAATTTTGTCATAATGAGGCAACTCCTGGAGGGCTTCTGGAGGGCTGCTTGATGGGGGCTGATCACAAAAAGACCAAGCCACAGAGAGAAGCTTGGAACTTTGAGCCCTACCCCTCTTCCTCTGGGAAGGGGCGAGAGATCGGAGATTCAGTCAACGATTTGCCTCCTCGATGAAGCCCCCATAAAAATCCCCAAAGTTTGGGCTTGGTATGCTTCCAGGTTTGCTGAGCACATCCATGTGGCCAGAGGCAAATGCATTCCAGCTCCCTGGGGATACGAGCCTCTGTGCTCAAGACCCCTCCAGACCTGGCCCCACCTCTCTTTATCTGGCTGATCATCTGTTTCCTTCATCACATCCTTTATTACATAATAAATCAATAAATGTAAGTATGTGTTTCCCAGGATTCTGTGAGCTCTTCTAGCAGATGACAGAACCCCAAGAAAGGAGTCTGGAAACCATGGTTTATAGCAAGTTGGTCAGAGGCCTCAGTGACAACCGGGGACACGCAACTGACATCTGAGGGAGGAGGGCGGTCCTGACGGATGGAGCCCGTAACCTGTGGAGCCAACACCGACTCCAGTTAGCGTCAGAACGCAATGGAATTGCAGGACATCCCGCTGCTGGGGCAGAGAACTGCACGGTATGGGCAGAAACCCACATGGCTGGTGTCAGACGTGCGAGGGTGGCGGCCTTGTGTGCGTGAGGGACACACGCAGGAGGGCGCCTTCCGAGCAGATGGGGACGACGTGGCTCGTAAACCGCGCTGACGCTACTGCCATATGGAGCCGCCACTTTGGCCGGTAAATCAAAATACCTGTCATGCTTGGCCAGGATGAGTCTCGAAAGACATGAGTTTTTAATTATCAGATTCTCTCAGTAAAGCATCTGTCACATAAACTGTAGCCACCCAATAATTCTCATTTCTCTCTCCATGATCCAACAAGACAGTTCTTTTATAACAGAGCAACTCTTGTCAAAATAGTGTTACTTTTCAAATCAAACTGCCAATTTTAGGAAAATGAGGTCAGAAACACCACACTTTTTCCTCTCTTTTTCTCTGCTCCTATTATTAAGCAGAGTAACAATGACAGTCATAATCATGAGGAATGAGAAAGGAAACTTTTCCATGTAAATCCCACATTTACATTTCTAGAAGTTCAGACTTCTGGCCGGTTCATATATCTCACTGTCTCCATGTGGAAGTCTAACAGACACGGCAATCTGAAAACGTCCGAACTGATTTCTTAAAATATTTGCACCCTGCATCACCTACACATCTTCGTTGATGGAAACCTCATCCTTCCAGTTATCCAATTCTTCCGCAGCACAACACTTTGGGAAGCTTCCCATGTTCTCGTGAAAAGTGAAAATGAAGTCGTTCAGTTGTGTCAGATTCTTTGTGATCCCACGTCCATGGGATTCTCCAGGCAAGAATACTGGAGTGGGTTGCCATTTCCTTCTCCAGAGGATCTTCCCAACACAGGGATTGAACCCAGGTCTCCTGCACTGCAGGCAGAGGCTTTTTACTGTCTGAGCCGCGAGGGGCTCCATGTGGGTATACCCACGTCCAGTCTGTCAGAAATCCCTTGTGGCTCCATTGTAATCTGGCCACTTGTCACCACACCCCCTCCACCATCAGGGTGCCAGCTGCCATCTTCCTTTTCCTGCACGGTTGCAATAATCCCCATTCTGCCAGACCCCTACGCTCAACTCTCAACAGAATCGTGGAGGGGATGCTCTTAAACCGTGACTCAGGTCATGTTCTTCCCCTGCTCGAAGGCCAGCAGTGGCTTCCCCCCTGCTCCTCTCTCCCTGCTCTCTCAGCTGAAGCTCCGGGGACACGACAGGCTCCCATCAGGGGCTCTGGGACTTTGCTCCCAACAGCCACTTGCATAAAGTGCCCCTTGGGGCAGCAATCCCCTGGCTCTCGCTCTCACCTCCTTTGTGTCCCCCCTCCATGAAATTTCACCTCTTCTGTGAAGCTGACCTTCATCGCTTCTTGACACCTCAGCTACTCCCCACCTCGGCATGCTAGGTTCTCAATTCTTCTTTTCTCTTCTTCCCGCAGTTTACTTATTTGCTGTGTTAAGTCAGTCTCTCCACTCAGAATGCGAGCTCCCCCTGGACAGGGATCCGTGCGTGTCTTGTTCATTCCTTGCAGGCCCCAGCCTAAAGAAGGGGATGGGCCCACAAGGAGGGAACTTGGCTGGGTTCAGCTGCAAGTTACACCTGCTAACCATGTCACTTTGCACTTGGCAAAGCACCTGTATCAAATTGTTTTATGGATAAAGAACATTGTCAGAAAACCATGAGGTCCTGTTGTTGGGATTTTTTCCCTCAGATCTTGCCTCATTTCATTAGGAAATGTTGTTTGGGACTTGCCTGGCAGTCCAGTGCTTAAGACTCTGAGCTCCCAATGCCCAGGGCCTGGGTTCAATCCCTGCTCAAGGAACTACATCCAGTATGCCACAATTAAGAGGTCACAGGCCACAGCTAAAAGATTCCACACGCTGCAATGAGCACCAAGATCCTGCATGCTGCAGCTAAGAACTGGCGCAGCCAAATAAATAAATGTTTTAAAATATATTGTGTGATTGGCTCAGGAAGCGTAACCGAATTGCTTCTAACTATTGGAGTTGTTGAAAGAATATAAAAAGAGACGTGAAAAGAAGCAGTTTGCTTTCAGGAAAGGCATGAAAGTTGGCAAGACTTCAGTTTACTATGGGAAGAAATTCTCCAGGGTTTCATTTCGGTAACCATACTTGGTATTAATGATCCACCAAGGCGTTGTTCAAATATGCACGGTCAATGCATTACGCAAACAGCAGCCTGGCCAACCGCATGTGAGGGCTTTGCACACGCGCTGCGCTTGAGATGCAAAGTCATAGTTAATTCATGGCCAAGGACAGAACTGACGGGGGCAGTAAATAGAGTCTTGCCCTGAGGGTCAGCAGATCCAGAAAGATGCTGTTCCACTGGAACTACTCAAGGTCATAAACTAGTGTCTCTTTATTTGTTCTGCTTCTGGACAGAGCGGGGACTACCAGCCTAGCACCCTGTAGGAAAGCAGTCTCTGCGGATTGCAGGAAAGAACCAATGTCAGGGCTGCTAAGGAGGACCGAGTCCACAGACGCGGCTCAAGCTGCTCTCGCTGCTTTCGCGTTTTCATTTCTGCTTCTATTTCCTTAAGATGATTGAAGAGAAGAACGACAAATGATTTCATGAGAGGAATATGAACAAAGGTCTGTTTCATGGCAAAGCAATTAAAGGCCACAGATACAAAATTACTGGGCCAAGACAGTACATCTTCTGATACAGACTTTACAAATTGATAAAATTTACAGCTGTTTTCTCACATTTTTATAGTTTTTTCAAAACCCACACTCATGCTTCTAACATGTCCAGACCACTGAAGATGTCCAGACTTGTTCTATCTTTAGAAATTTATTTCTATCCATCAAAATGATGGCGCTTTTCTTTGAAATTATACATCAAATGCCGAGGGGATGGGGACATAAGATTCAGGAACAACTCATCCCCAAAGAGCTCATGGACGTTTCTGTCAGGGTACCCCATTTTTACTTTTATGTGACCCACAGTGAGAACTGAGTTTGAGTGGGTGAGAAAAGGAAAGACTGCCTTTCCCCCTCCCAATCCTTCTCTGTAAGCACTATTTCTTGAAATTCCTTTTAATCAAGGACCACAATTGTTATTCAAATGCAAATATCTCTGAAAGAGAAAAAACAAAAGTGTTGACTTAGATTCACACTAAGGGGTAAATAGCTTATCAGATCTTTTCCAGGGAGTAGGTTCTGATAGCTTCTGACTCCATGGAGAGAAAAGAGCACTGGGGAAAAGGAAAACAAATGTTGCCTCATTTATGCTGCTGCTTGAGGCTACCCTGCCTCTGGATTTAGTAGAGTCTCTACCAGATCAGTTCCCTGGAATCTGTTCTGAGCACTCACAGCCCCAACGCCAGATCCATCCTCACCACCTTGGCCCTCCCCCATCTGCCCGCTCTGGCGCTCCCAACCCTCCCTCTGCCAAACACAACTCCAGTTTTGTCCCAGCCTGTCTCAGTGAAGCTGCTCTCATGGGATAAAATACTAAACAGGAATCTTTTTGCAATGACCGTAACCCAGTTGACTAGTAAAGGACTCAGCTTTCCGCTAAGGACAGTATTACTTGTCAGTTCCCAAGGGAGCAGGCTCTGCGACCGACCTACAGCAGCAAGTTTATTGCAGACTATTCTCAAAATCAACACCCCTGAGGAGCTGAGCGCAGGGGAGTGGGGCAGGGTGGGGTAGGGGGATGGTCAGGAGAGAAGCTGAGCTGCAATACAGTACAGTTGAAGCAAAGATTTCAGTCAATCCAACAGGAAGATCTATAGCCAAGAAGGCCTTTCAAAGCTGTCCTGAATGAGGCAGGGGGCTGCCACACTAACAGCCCAGCCTTGACCAGCCTGTGAATGAAGTCTGTGCCTTGAGCAAGGCAGCTTCCTTCAGCTGAGGGCAAGACCCAAAGAGGACCCAGAGCTGAAGGCCATCAGCCATCAGCACTGCCAGCAGCTGGGGAAATAGGTGCTTCAGTCCTGGAGGAGCATCCTAGCCAGGCACAATGGCATCCACTGCCATACATCACTGCTCCTTTTAGGAGCCTGTCTGCTCAGCCCTGTCCCGCTCTCTGTGCCCCCATGCAGTGGAGCCCACCAGGCGCCTCTATCCATGGGATTTTCCAGGTAAGAACACTGGAGTAGGTTGCTATTTCCTACTCCAGAGGATCCCCCTGATCCAGGGATCAAACCCACACCTCCCGTGTCTCCTACATCACCAGGCGGATTCTTTAACACTTGAGCCACCTGGGAAGCCCACCTTCTTTTAAGTACACACTTTGAATATGTTCTCAGAGAAACAGAAAACGGATGATTGTTTTGTTAGAAACTTGACCAAGAGCTGTTCCTTTCAAAAATCCCTGCCCCCAACCCCAGCAGTAATGTCACCTATGGTTTGATTTTTGAGTTGCCAATTCAACACACCTGGATCAATCTGCATTTGCAACTGCCACATCGATAATAACTCAACCCGAACATCTGCTTCCTTCCCTGTAAGTGCAGGCAGATTCACGAATTAAAATGTTTGAAATGCAGATTGTAACAAATTACCTTTCTGTTATTTCTCCTTTATGTTCAGTTAAAAATATGTGCATGAGAAATTATATTCATGTAAATTTCATTTCAGGATAGTAAAGGAAGCATTATAAAATACTTGATGTGAAAAAGAGAGAATTAAATCTGAAAAAGTAATTCAGAACATGCCCTAGAGTAATTCTCCTGGCTGCCCATTAAAATCATCCCAGAAGCTATAAAATATCCTGATGTCCAGGCCACACCCCAGGCCAATTAAATGGGAACCTCTGGGGGGTAAAACCCAGACATCGTTATTTGGGAAACTCCCCAAGGAATCACAGTGTACAGATGAGACTGATAAATCTGGGCCCTCGAGCACTGGATCTCAAACTTGAGGGTTTCACTCTCAACTGGACCACTCATCCAACACGTTTTGCTGGGCCTCATCCCCAGGGTTTCTCAACTCTGGGAAGGGCTGATACTGGGCATTTCTAATCAGTTCCTGGGTGATGCTGATACCACTGGTCCCAGGACACTTTGAGAAACAAGGTTCTAGGGGCTTGGCCTCACCAGTTTCCCACCACGTGTAACAAATTGCCACCCTTACTTCCTGGCTGCTCTCCTGGGTTCAATCCCTGGATTGGGAAGATCCCCAGGAGGAGGACATAGCAACCCTCTCCATTATTCTTGCCTGGAGAATCCCTTGGACAGAGGAGCCTGGCAGGCTATGTCCACAGGGTTGTAAAGAGTCAGACATGACTGAAGGATTTAGCATGTACATACACACACACACCATCCTTACTTCCTGTCTTCCCTACCCTCCATCCCCTAATCAAACATCTCAGAAAATCTTGGACGTTTTTTTCCCTTAAATCAACCCCTGAGATGCCCCTTTCCCTTCTGCATAGCTATTTCCAAATGCTATATTCTCCCATCATCCTGAGCAGCAACCACCAGCCATCAGCTAAGATGACCTCTAACCTCTTCTATGATTTTTCCTCTCCTTTTGTCATGAATTTCTTTTGTTGCTTAGGCATGATTCTGCAGGTTATGAGACTAGAATCACTCCCTTGAAACTGTGAACTAATGGCTTCTCTTGCACACTTCAAGCCCAGCATTTATGGTTTGGAAAGCAAAGCAAAAACACTTACCTGTGCTTTTTCACACTTGCTGTTCTGTATCCTGAGATGGAGCAGATGCAACTGTTTGTCTATACAGTTTTTGGCTGGCAGGATCTAGAAATGCATTACACTTGTTAGGACTCAAATTGATCAACATCAGTAAACAACGCAAAGACAGGCAGTGGTGATTTGGCTACAGTCCTCTCTTAGTTCCCCTAATATAAAAGGATTTCACAGAAGGGTTTAAAATAAGATTTATTTAACCCCTACCTTCCTGCAGTACTTTCAGTGGGACAGAGACCCTTCCAAAATTCATCTTAAAACTCATACCCTTAACTCCCAACGCTAAATCTGAAAAGGTGTTTGAAGATTCAGATAAAAAAGAACTTTCCCTTTTCAGAGCCTGAAGAAAAAGGAGACCAAAAACATCCTCATTTTCTCTAGCAAAAGAAAAATATTCACACAATTTTTCAGTTTGGCCAAGATTAACAACTCATAATCTGAAGATATTGGCTTCTGTTGAAGTGAATATCAAGATTTATTGACCTGCAGGGTAAATATTAACGGAGGTGAAACAGAGGTTAATAACAAACCTCAAGTGATAATACATCTTTATATTTGCTGAAATAAAAAGTCAGCCCATATATTGCTCATACACACATTCAAAAATCTCTTTAACCAAAAAGCTCTAGAAATCTGCTTGCTATGACAGATTGCTTAAATATATGGTCGAATTTCCATTTGTATTAACATCTCTGAAAACCCAGGCAGCCAGAAAAGCCAAGTATTCATCACTTCCTCTGAGAATCAGCAGCAGCCAGTCAGAGGTCAGTCCCTTACGAGCAAATGAGATGTGATTGGAAGACTCTAGCCAGAATCTCATTCTTGTCGGTCCTACTAAGGTGAGCAGGGTATTGAACTGACCAAAACTAATGAACCTTTTTTCCACATACAAATAAAAATATTTCAGACTTCTCACTTCATACAAATCCAAATAAATATGCTCACTATCCACAAAAAATTTATAAACTAATGTTTGTTAAGGAGACATTCTAGAAAATAGAAGCTTACCTGGATAAAGGAAGAGAGCTCTGGGCTCTGATGCAGAGGACCACTGCTGGAATTCTGGCGCTACCACTTATTTGCTCCGTGACATTAGGCTAGTCACTCAACTGCTACTGCGTCTCAGCTCCTTATCTGTACAATGAAGATAATGGCACCAACTTTACAAAGCTGCTGTGAAGATTAAATGAGTTAGGACATGTAAAGTGCTTTAAGTGTGCCTAGAGAACAGTAAGGGGTATAGAAATATTTGTCTAAAAAGAAAAAGTTCTAGGGGAAAAAGAACTTTAAGATCATTTTGCTCCAAAGTCTCAGAGCTTTATGGGCATCAGGTTCATAGTTTTCTCATGCTTGGCCTGAGTCATTGTCTATGAAGCACCGCTATCATTTATGTTTATTTAAATTTAACTTTTGTGGCCAACCTCTAAAATTCAGGAGAATTCCATGTAAAATAATCAGGATTTAAAGTTCTTAAAAAAACCTTAGCGCACACGTCCGTCCTGGACTAATATTCGCAGAGGCCAACAATTGAAAGATACAAGGGGCAGCCGCCTACAGCAGAGAGGGAAGGAAGGTCCAGAGGACACCGTTCCTTTGGCTACAGTTCCCACACCTCCAATTACTCCCCATTCTGAGGGTCGGTGTCATCCGACAGGTATTATCTCAGTGCTATCACTGCTTTTATTATAGTAGAACAAAAAGGAAAAACACATCTTTACATCCATGTCTTTTTCAAGAATGGAAAAAAGAAACAAAGCGTTACACGTTTCCAAAAAAAGACAGACTTCTCTAGGACATAAAGATTCCTGGGTTTAACATGCCAACAAAGTGTGTCTGCTGCAAAAGAATACAACTTAATCTTCCGTTAGGAAAGCAAGCTAGGAGAAGAGACATGACTGGCGTGTGGAAAGGATGCCAATGAAAAGATTAACGATCTGTGAAAGAGACAGGAATTTCACCACCGTTGTTCTTGTGAGTGTGAAGAAAGCAAGCGGTGATGCTGTGGTACATTGTAATACACATGTTTATGGTCCTGTCATCTGTCCTGCCCATGGAGGTGTTTGTGTTTCTAACCCCTGGCCCGAGCCAGGCTTATCATCGTACAAATGAAGGCAGAGAAGCGAAAGGATGCCTGCGAAACCACAACCTTGGTCTCTGCGGCACCATTCACGCAGGAACAGCATTGTGACCCCACAGTGATGCTCAGAGGGAACACACACCCTCTCGCGAGCCAGATCCCAACCTTTCACCTTCTTATTCAACCACAGACACAGATACGCTCTGAACGTCAGCTCTCCAGTTAGAAAACATGAATCTCAGCCCTGGAATCCTACTTGCCCAGAGTGCTTACAAGATGGAATGAAGTGTTTGATCTACTGGCGTTTGGGTCAACAGACCACATAAAGGAAGTTAACACTCACCCGAGGCCTTAATCAGCAAAATGTCAATGTTGAGTGAAAATATAAAACAAACACAAACAGTAAACACACATTTTTTGACATGACATGTCACTTGCCAGGAACGTCTCTATTCTATCTCAGAACAGTGCAAACAGCCTTCGTTTATTTTGGAGAAAATGCAGCATCACTGACATCTCTAACTTAAGCTTAGTCGGGTCTTTGACTCACTCTAAGTTTACTACCTCATTTTCTCTCCGCTGTGTGAGCCCACTGGTCGGATACCTTTAGAAAGACTGCAAGATGCATGCTTGAGACTACTAAACTAAGGATGGGATGGAAACAAAAGCTTACCCTCTCTCACACAGACTGACATGCAAATTATTCAGGTCAAGAATACAATGTTAATTAATATTTGCAGTCATTCACTCCAAAAACAGTCTGGTTTGTGTGCATTTGCTGTTCCTTGTTTGACCAATGGCTTTCCCAAAAGACGAAAATTGTGATTCTGTTGCTTATTTTATTTTTGAAGGTGTTTTCTCTTAACCGTATTTTTTAAGGCATAAAAAGCCGTCTTTTTCCCTGCAGTACTGCCCTTTCTTTCCCCACTGCCTCTATTCAGGGGGACAGGGCCTTCTAGAACTGCCTCGGGGGAGGGAGCTAATGCCTCAAGGGTGGAAATCCCTGAAAGGGTGAAAATGGGTTTTCAGACTTTGGTGGCAAAATTCTATACCAATTAAAAATTGTGCCGATCATGTATCAAGAGAAAGAGCCTGAGGGAAAATATGGCAGAGGGAGACATCACCGTGAGAGAGTTAAGGGGAGCCTCAGAGAATTCTACAGTCCAAACCTGGAGAGATCATTCTCATGAGCATCCTACACTGAGGCTTCCTAGGTACAGCTTCAGCGCTGTCCCTTGACCTCTCCAGAGGCTCAGGTTTTCTCTCTCTTCTTCGGCGGCCAGGCTGCCAAGAAGCTGTGTCTTGCTTTGGTGCTCTGCTCCTGCTGACCCACCTGCCCCAACATTCCAGTTCACCTCGTCCTCGTCCTCCCCTTTCCCACTGGGCTAATTCTCGCACATCCTGCAGGCCTCAGGAAGCCTTGCTTCCTCTAAAGATGTGACCAGCTGCTCCAACGTCCGGATGAACGGCCCCTCCCTAACACTCCTGCACGCCCTTTATGTGTATCCCATTGCCTTCTAAGTACCTGTTTTTGAATCTCTACTCCCCCCAGCTCCCACCATCAGAATAGATGATAACTGCCAGGCTAGGGACGTGGGCTAGGTTCTGGCTTTCTTCCTAGAAACTTCACATGTTTGGTGAGACCATGTGAAGCACGCCTTCGGTGTATCAGTGAGACCCCAGGGAGTTTTGGTTGAATGTATGGATAGAAGAAACACACACACCCACCACACACTGCCCCCCACCACACACGCACCCCACACATACCACACACACATACCCAGAGGCTCCTCCTCTCTCCCGCTCTCTCAAAGGCACATCTCTGCTGGAAGATCTAACTTCCAGACCAGCTACTGCCCCAGCTGAACTGAATTGACATCCATGCTGGCCCAGAGAAGAGCCGGGATTTAAAGAGTTGATGGGGATGGTAAGTTTGTAGAGGAAAAGGAAACAGGAGGGTGATGAGAGGTTATCTGCAGAAGCAAAAACCAGGACCAAATGAATCGCCGACTGTGTCTGTGAGGACAGAAAATGAGCAAAATTGACCTTTGTTGACCATTTTGACTAACTAGCTAGGTAAATGCTATTAGGTGGGTGCAAAGTAATTGCGGTTTTTGCATTGTTGAAATTTGCCTTATGATACTGGAATACATTCTTAGGAATAAATAAATGTTATGCTATACACCATTTTAATGCACAGTCTCACTTTACAATTTTTTGCTAATGAGTTATTACTGGCAGTTTATCTCATATTTATTTTAGACTATGGAAATGATGTTAGACAAAAAGCAAAACTGAGTAATTTTCTTACTGGAATTCAAAATGGGTCGTAAAGCAGAGGAGACAACTTGTAACATGAACGACGCATTTGGCCCAGGAGTTGCTAACAAATATGCAGTGCAGTGGTGGGTCCAGCAGTTTTGCAAAGGAGATGAGAGCCTTGAAGATGAGGAGCACAGTGGTCGGCTATTGAAGCTGACAATGACCAACGGAAAGCAATCATCAAAGCTGATCCTCTTACGACCACACAAGACGTTGCCAAAGAACTCAACTTCGACCATTCTGTCATTTGGCATTTGAAGAAAATTGGAAAGGTGAAAAAGCTCAGTAAATGGGTACCTCATGAGCTGATCAAAAATCAAAGAAATCATTGTTTTGAAGTATCATCTTCTTTTATTCTGTGAAACAACGATGAACCATTTCTCGACTGGACTGTGACATGTGACGAAAGACGACCAGCAACGACCAGCTCAGTGGTTGGACCCAGGAGCTCCAAAGCACTTCCCAAAGCCAGACTGCACCAAAAAAAGGTCATAGTCCCTGTTTGGTGGTCTGCTGCTTGTCTGATCCACTACAGCTTTCTGAATCCCAGGGAAACCATTTCTGAAACCCAGTGAAACCAAGAAGTATGCTCAACAAATTGATGAGTTGCACTGAACACCGCAGCACCTACAGCCAGTATTGGTTAACAAAAAGGGCCCATTTCTTCTCCCTGGCAATGCCCAACTGCACAACCAATGCTTCAAAAGCTCAACAAACTGGGCCACAAAGTTTCGCCTCATCTGCCATAGTCACACGACCTCTTGCCAACCGACTACCACTTCTTCAAGCATCTCAACAACTTTTTGCAGGGAAAACGCTCCCACAACCAGCAGAATGCAGAAAATGCTTTCCAAGAGTTCATCGAATCCTTAAGCACGGATTTTTATGCTACAGGAATAAACAAACTTATTTCTCATTGGCAAAAATGTGTTGATTGTAATAGCTCCTATTTTGATTAATAAAGATGTGTTTGAGCCTAGTTACAATGATTTAAAATTCACGGTCTGAAACCACAATCACGCTTGCACCAACCTCCCTGTAGCTCATATGTTAAACAATCTGCCTGCAATGCAGGAAGCCTGGGTTTGATCCCTGGGTAGGGAAGATCCTCTGCAGAAGGGAATGGCAACTTTCTCCAGTATTCTTGCCTGGAAGATCCCATAGACAGAGAAGCCTGGTGGACTACAGTCCATGGGGTCACAAAGAGTCAGATATGACTGAATAACCCTACTATTTCTAATACATTCTTTACTAATTACTTTACTAACTAATTGAATATCCCTCAAGTCCTTCTGAGGTAGATATTATTGTTCCTTCCAAATGAGGAGACTGAAGTCGAGAAGGCATTAATGATACATCCTTGATTAACAGCTAATAGGAGAGGGGAGTAGAGCTTCAGTCTGTGTGAGTCCAACACTGGGGTCCTTTCTGCCACACCCTGTTGCTTCCAAAGATATGCATGCCACAATGAAGATCGAAATCCCATGTGCCACAGCTAAGACCCGACACAGCCAAGGATATGGATGAAAAATGTTGCTTTTTCCCCTAAGTTCTTCCTGGGGACAGAGAGAAGGAATAGAAGGGCCTAATCACCATCTTCTGGCTTGTATAATAGTAACAAACACTTGCAGAGCACTTAGCATACGATTTCCACTGTTATCCTTCAATCCGTAACCAGCCCTGGGGGGAGAAGCAGTGGTGGGGGTCTCTTCACTTGACAGATGAGCAAGTAGATGGTTTACAAACTTGCCCCAAGCCAACCAGAGCGTGAATAGCAGATGCGGGATTCAGAAGCAGACCATGTGGTCATGAGGCCTTTAACTAATTCTGCCTCCTGTGGTGCCCAGTGGTCCCCAATGGGACACAGAGAGACCAGCAGAGCCTGGAAGAAAGGAAACCCAGAAGTCACAGGCTCTTCCTAGTCACCCCAAGGGTTTTCCCCGTAACTCTATGAAAAGAACAGTAAAGGTGTGTATCAGCACCCATAACACTGGCGACCTTCACCAGACCTTCAATTTGCAGCTAAATGTGATCTTGGAAGAAGGCTGTAAGTCATACCATTATAATGTAAACTCCTATTTCCTAAAGGTAAACGCAATAAGGTTTCATTTCTAGAAAACCATTATACTCCATAAAAATACCAAGATAATAAGAAGAATATAGGAAAGGAACACAGATGGAGGCTTTCGTAAACATTTCCTATGATTTAAAAAAAAAACATTTAACCTAAGTTTGGTTCCTGCAGGTACTAGTCTGAAGTTAGTTAAAAATATGAATTGATGAAGTTTGGATTGGAGATAAATGACTTTCCCTAGCAGATTTCCCTGTGGCAAGCCTGGGCATATTGTCATTGCTCTAGGCATCTTAGACTTGAATTCAAAATTAGAGTGATTTGTCTCAAAAAATTTATTTTCATTCAGGGTGAATAAATGGAAAATTTCTGCTCAGTTAAAGCTGGGAAAAGAGTTCCCACAATGTCATTTTCTCCAATGATCTCCTGCTCTTCTATTTCAGTAAGTCTGTTGACAGTGACCTCCACCTGATTTGTCAATATTGCTGATTATAATCGTTATTGGTTCTGGTATGTTAGTGTTCTGATATATGCTACCCAAAATTCAGCCATTTCTTACTAGTGTAACACCACTGCTTTAAAATTTAAATAATTCTGCAAATGATTTGCATATTGATTGCACATAGAAGGAGTTCTCTGCTGCATTCAAATTTCGTGTTGAAGAAAGCTTTCCTGTTTAGAACGCATTTTGCTAAAGCTCCAGAATCCTCAAGGAGAGGAAGAAAATAACAATTGATAAAGTAAAGCCTCATCCACAAGAATAATTCTTATCTAGTTCAAAGGCTTTCGGAACAAGTGGTGAATAAATCTGACAGTTTTGAAGTTGGAACAGGTAACTAACTCTACTCAGAGTATCCGGCCTACAAGACAAAACCAAAGACAACACAGATAAACCCCAAATGCTTTCTTTGAGACAAAAAAAAATACAACTCTCTCTCAACCCTCTTCTCTCTCTGTCTCTCTAGATATATTTTCAACATAACCAAAGTCATATAAATATATTTGTGTATAAATAAACATCAGTTTTACACGTATATATTTATATGACTGGTTCCCAAAAGTTGCCCAAGGAGTTTCCCTCAAACAGGAGACACAATTATAAAGTCATTTGAAGATGAAAATGAAAGCCCCTCAGTCATGTCCAACTCTTTGTGACCCCATGGACTGTATAGTCCATGGGATTCTCCAGGCCAGAATACTGGAGTGGGTAGCCTTTCCCTTCTCCAGGGGATCTTCCCAACCCAGGGACTGAATCCAGGTCTCCCGCATTGCAGGTGGATTATTTACCAGCTGAGCCACAGGGAAGCCCAAGACTACTAGAGTGGATAGCCTATCCCTTCTCCAGGGGAATCTGCCGAGCCAGGAATTGAAATGGGGTCTCATACGTTGCAGGCGGGTTCTTTACCAGCTGAGCCACCAGGGATATATTCCTGACAAGAACACGCCGAGCCATGGCAGTAGCTAGAGAAATTTGCCCAAAGATGTGCTCACAATTCCATGATACACAGCATTAACACGCGTTGCCTTGATTTTGCTTTCAGATTTAGCTCTTTGTTTACAAAGAGCAAATGACATTTTCAAATTTTTCAGGATTCATTATCATTTCTTTCTCATGCAATGTGCTTTTGGATAATATGTGTTTATTAATTGCAATCTGTTCATGTGTATTTAGCATTTATATTTTGAATACATCAATAATTTTCTAAACATTTTATAAAGTGTTTACATGTTTTTGTGTTGAAAATGTATTTCTACTTAGTTGCTGGTTTTAAAATTCATTTTATGAATCCTGAGTATGCTTTTACAAAGGTAGTAATAATGCCTGTGTTAATCTAATTAACTATCAAAATGCTGTAATTGTCAATCAGCAATGATCAAAAAACTCTGTACGTACAAGTTTGGGGATTTTGTAAAATTTAAGATTAATAAAAGTGAGCAATGTGATGCTATCTTACAAATTAATCTAAACCACTTGTATGACGTTTAGAATTTAATTCTACTTTCACTCTTTCTTTAGAATATTCTTAAAAGTTTAATATGCACAAGAATCACCTGAGGACCTTGTTGGACTTCAGTCTGATTCTGGGCTAGCGACTAGCATTTCGCAATTTTTAAGAAACTCTCAGGTGATGTTGATGCTATTGGTCCAGGGACCACATTTTAAGGAGCAAGTTTCTTCTCATGTACTTCACATCCCACCTTGTGGATTCAGTCACTTCCAGATACATGTTAGAGGTAAGTACCAGGCAGAATCATTTTGACACCTGCAATTTGAATGAATGGAAGTGTCCTACTGGGAGGAGTGAGGTGAGAGTGGAGAGCTTAGTCGCTAAGTCATGTCTGACTCTTTGCAACCCCATGGACTGTAGCCTGCCAGGCTCCTCTGTCCATGGAATTCTCCAGGCAAGAGTGCTGGAGTGGGGTGCCATTCCCTTCTTCAGAGGATCTTCCTGACCCAGGGATCGAACCCGTGTCTCCTGCATTGGCAGGCGGATTCTTTACTGCTGAGCCACCTGGGAAACCCTGTGAGATAAGACAGCTGGGGTGGTCTTGGTCTTAAAAGTCAGCAGAGGGTTGGATTTCTATGGAAGAAAACTGCGAGCTACAGATTCTTGTGAAGGGAGAGCTAGGCAGCCTTCTGGTCGTGGAGTGGGATTGTAGCAGGAGGAACTGTCTGAGAATGTTGCCAGGACTTTCCTTCTTTCAGTCAGCGCTCCTGAAAGAACCTGGAGTTCCTCCTGCGATCTCCTGCTGCTCATCCACTGTTGGGGAGCAACCAGCCCCCGGCCTCCCACTCCCTGCTGAGCTCTGGGCAGTGAGGCCAACACAGAAACGGACAGGAGCCCTGCGTTCACTGAGGGATTTGCCCGCCTCCTCCAGGGAGCTCCCGCTGAGGGCCTCCCGTGCATGCCCCCGCCCCCCAGGCACCGCTGTCACCGCACCATCGCCATCTGGTTGCTCACCTGCCTCTTCCTTTTAAACCCCAAGCTTCCTGAGGGCTGATGACTGACTGCCTGTTGTGTATCTAGTACATGGCAGGGTGTCCAGCCTTTAGTGGACACTGATCCCTAAATATTCATTCAATGCGTGAGACCTTGAACATGTGGAGGTGAGGAAGTCAGAAACCTTTCTTGGCAGTGGCACAAGCTCTCT
This sequence comes from Ovis aries, assembly GCF_016772045.2. Lineage (NCBI taxonomy): Eukaryota > Metazoa > Chordata > Mammalia > Artiodactyla > Bovidae > Ovis > Ovis aries. The sequence continues at coordinate 5,527,902 of NC_056072.1, forward strand.
GGGTCCCTGCGCTTCTGCAGTTGGAACAGCCTGCAGGCACCATGGTGACGCTCACTCACCATCAGCCAGGATGCACCAGGAGCCCCAATCTCCCAACAGCCTTGTTGGACTCCCTGCAGGAGCTTGCAGCTCCCTGAGGCTTCCTAGGTGTCATAGATGGTAAAGAACGCAGGAGACACAGAGACTCAGGTTCAATCATTGGGTTGGGAAGATTCCTGGAAGGAGGGCACGGCAATCCACTCCAGTATTCTTGCCTGGAGAATCCCAAGGACAGAGGAGACTGGCAGGCTACAGTCCACGGGGTCACAGTCGGACGTGACTAAGCATTCGTGCACACACGGCTCCCTGGGTTTTCACTGTGTTCCGTCAGCAGCTTGCCCAAGGGGCATCCTTAAATGACCAATGCTGTAATGAGATATGGGGCCCGGGGCACACCCGTGGGCCCTGCAGACTGTTGCTTGTTCACTCTCCACAGCTGACCCCCCTCACCTCCATCCTCCTGTCCCGAGCACAGGACGAAGGGTGCGTTCTTGGGGGTCCCCAGTGTCAGCACACAGGCACACTTACATGTACATGGCCCCTCTTCATGGGAAAGAGATGCTGCTTAATATCAAGTGCTAAGTGCTCTACAAGAGCTCTTTAAATGGTTTTTAAAATACCACACTTTGATTTTGATAAAGCTGTGTAAGTGCGTTATGGATGACTGACGGACAGAGGGCGGCTGCGACATTCAAATGACATGTCTGATTTTGGGTTGGTGAACCCAGTGGTGCCAAGAGGTATGCCTTTGACGCCTGTGGACTGATGGCAGGAATAGAGACCAACGGCACGGGAAGGCTGAATAATTCCTTCTCACCATCCCTGCAGCCCAGGCTTTAGGGAAACTCTGTTACAGAGAGTGATGGAAAGTGAGCCCTGTGCCCAGCGTCCTACAGCAGAGGCCATATGAGACGTGAGACTACCTGGGCCTTTGCACAGTCACGAGTTTATCTTGAAATGGCAATTTAGTTTCAGCCAAACACCACCATCCATCTCATTGGTTTTATAGCTTCAATTTGATTTTTAATGGCCTTGTACTTTATGAAATTCATTTGCAATTTCTTTTGATTTCACATTTTTTTAAGAAATGTAAGCATAAGATGTTTATTGAAACTATTGAGTTTATATATATTTAAGTGAAGTTATAATAAAAACAACTAAAGCCAATGTTGGAAGCTAAGGAGACTTTCCCCATTTAGGAGAGCACCCATGTTCTAATCAAACTTGAGAAGGAACTTCTTTCGAGGTTTAACCCCTCTGTTCAAAGTAAATTCTCAGTCAAAGCAGCATGAAGGACACAGAGCGGACTTCAAATGAGACGTCACCTGTGGGGGACTCTGCTGGGGTCTCTCCTCGATCCCCTTTGTTAGGCTGGTACACCCCCTCCCCAGCTGCCGGGAATGATGCTGCTAATGGCTCACAGCTCCTCTCTCCCACCAACTCGCTGGAGAAGTGCCATCAGACAAGGGGAGCATGTGAGAGGTTACACCTGCCCCTCCCAACTGGGGACACACCACAGCCATTGACTGGCTGACCTGGGGGCCCAGTCCTTTGCCCTGAGATGGGCTCAAGTTGGGTACACACCCTGGTCCAGGGCTCCAGCGGGGATCAGGCAGAAGCCTGACTCCAGATGCCACCACATCCTTACCACGCACCTTTTGCTTCTTCATCCCACTTCCCTCACTGCCCTCTCTCTCTGGAGAGTGCAGCCCTAACATGCAGCCCCATCCTGTCTTGCTTGGTCTATGTTTCTAGGGAACCACACTTAGATACCCTCCAATCCGTGGAAGATGCACTTGGCACTGAGGCAGGCCTGCTGCCCAGACACGTGTGGGCTCTCTGTGGATGTGGTATGCTCCTCTCTCCCATCACCATGAAGGGGAGACACACATCTCATTCCCCAGAACATGCTAGAAAATAACCCCAAGTGAGATTTAATGACACAGAACTCTCAGTTCAGTGCAGTTCAGTCGCTCAGTCGTGTCTGACCTTTTGCGACCCCATGAATTGCAGCACACCAGGCCTCCACGTACAGGAGACAAGGATCAAGACCATCACCATGGAAAAGAAATGCAAAAAAGCAAAATGGCTGTCTGGGGAGGTCTTAAAAATAGCTGTGAAAAAGAAGAGAGGTGAAAAGCAAAGGAGGAAAGGAAAGATATAAGCATCTCAATGCAGAGTTCCAGAGAATAGCAAGAAGAGATAAGAAAGCCTTCTTCAGTGATCATGCAAAGAAATAGAAGAAAACAACAGAATGGGAAATACTAGAGATCTCTTCAAGAAAATTAGAGATACCAAGGGAATATTTCATGCAAAGATGGGCTCGATAAAGGACAGAAATGGTCTGGACCTAACAGAAGCAGAAGATATTAAGAAGAGGTGGCAAGAATACATAGAAGAACTGTACAAAAAAGATCTTCACGACCCAGATAATCATGATGATGTGATCACTCACCTAGAGCCAGACATCCTGGAATGTGAAGTCAAGTGGGCCTTAGAAAGCATCACTATGAACAAAGCTAGTGGAGGTGATGGAATTCCAATTGAGCTGTTTCAAATCCTGAAAGATGATGCTGTGAAAGTGCTGCACTAAATATGCCAGCAAATCTGGAAAACTCAGCAGTGGCCACAGGACTGGAAAAGGTCAGTTTTCATTCCAGTCCCAAAGAAAGGCAATGCTAGAGAATGCTCAAACTACCGCACAATTGCACTCATCTCACATGTTAGTAAAGTAATGCTCAAAATTCTCCAAGCCAGGCTTCAGCAATACGTGAACCATGAACTCCCTGATGTTCAAGCTGGTTTTAGAAAAGGCAGAGGAACCAGAGATCAAATTGCTAACATCTGCTGGATCACGGAAAAAGCAAAAGAGTTCCAGAAAAACATCTATTACTGCTTTCTTGACTATGCCAAAGCCTTTGACTGTGTGGATCACAATAAACTGTGGAAAATTCTGAAAGAGACGGGAATACCAGACCACCTAACCTGCCTCTTGAGAAATCTGTATGCAGGTCAGGAAGCAACAGTTAGAACTGGACATGGATCAACAGACTGGTTCCAAATAGGAAAAGGAGTACGTCAAGGCTGTGTTTTGTCACCCTGCTTATTTAACTTATATGCATGAGAAACGCTGGACTGGAAGAAACACAAGCTGGAATCAAGATTGCCGGGAGAAATATCAATAACCTCAGATATGCAGATGACACGACCCTTATAGCATAAAGTGAAGAGGAGCTTAAAAGCCTCTTAATGAAAGTGAAAGAGGAGAGTGAAAAGTTAGCTTAAAGCTCAACATTCAGAAAACGAAGATCATGGCATCTGGTCCCATCATTTCATGGGAAATAGACGGGGAAACCGTAGAAACAGTATCAGACTTTATTTTTTTGGGCTCCAGAATCACTGCAGATGGTGATTGCAGCCATGAAATTAAAAGACACTTACTCCTTGGAAGAAAAGTTATGACCAACCTACATAGTATATTCAAAAGTAGAAACATTACTTTGCCAACTAAGGTCCGTCTAGCCAAGGCTATGGTTTTTTCTGTGCTCATGTATGGATGTGAGAGTTGGACTGTGAAGAAGGCTTAGTGCCGAAGAATTGATGCTTTTGCACTGTGGTGTTGGAGAAGACTCTTGAGAGTCCCTTGGACTGCAAGGAGATCCAACCAGTCCATTCTGAAGGAGATCAACCCTGGGATTTCCTTGGAAGGAATGATGCTAAAGCTGAAACTCCAGTACTTTGGCCACCTCATGTGAAGAGTTGACTCATTGGAAAAGACCCTGATGCTGGGAGGGATTGAGGGCAGGAGGAGAAGGGGATGACCGAGGATGAGATGGCTGGATGGCATCACGGACTCGATGGACGTGAGTCTGAGTGAAGTCCGGGAGATGGTGATGGACAGGGAGGCCTGGCATGCTGCAATTCATGGGGTCGCAAAGAGTCGGACAAGACCGAGCGACTGAACTGAAATGAACTGAGGCCTCCCTGTCCATCACCAACTCCCGGAGTTCACTCAAACTCACGTCCATCAAGTCAGTAATGCCATCCAGCCATCTCATCCTCTGTCATCCCCTTCTCCTCCTGCCCCCAATCCCTCCCAGCATCAGAGTCTTTTCCAGTGAGTCAACTCTTCACATGAGGGGGCCAAAGGATTGGAGTTTCAGCTTTTCCAAAGAACACCTAGGACTGATCGTCTTTAGAATGGATTGGTTGGATCTCCTTGCAGTCCAAGGGACTCTCAAGAGTCTTCTCCAACACCATAGTTCAGAGGCATCAATTCTTTGGTGCTCAGCTTTCTTCACAGTCCAACTCTCACATCCATACATGACTACTGGAAAAACCATAGCCTTGACTAGATGGACCTTTGTTGGCAAAGTAATGTCTCTGCTTTTGAATATGCTATCTAATTTGGTCATAACTTTCCTTCCAAGGAGTATCTTTTAATTTCATGGCTGCAATCACCATCTGCAGTGATTTTGGAGCCCAAAAATAAAGTCTGATACTGTTTCTACTGTTTCCCATCTATTTCCCATGAAGTGATGGGACCAGATGCCATGATCTTCGTTTTCTGAATGTTGAGCTTTAAGCCAACTTTTTTGCTCTCCTCTTTCACTTTCATTAAGAGGCTTTTAAGTTCCTCTTCACTTTCTGCCATAAGTGTGGTGTCATCTGCATATCTGAGGTTATTAATATTTCTCCCGGCAATCTTGATTCCAGCTTGCGCTTCTTCCAGCCCAGCGTTTCTCATGATGTACTCTGCATATAGTTAAATAAGCAGGGTGACAAAATATAGCCTTGACGTACTCCTTTTCCTATTTGGAACCAGTCTGTTGATCCATGTCCAGTTCTAACTGTTGCTTCTTGACCTGCATATAGGTTTCTCAAGAGGCAGGTTAGGTGGTCTGGTATTCCCATCTCTTTCAGAATTTTCCACAGTTTATTGTGATCCACACAGTCAAAGCTTTGGCATAGTCAATAAAGCAGAAATAGATGTTTTTCTGGAACTCTCTTGCTTTTCCATGATCCAGCGGATGTTGGCAATTTGATCTCTTGTTCCTCTGCATTTTCTAATACCAGCTTAAATATCTGGAAGTTCACAGTTCATGTATTGCTGAAGCCTGACTTGGAGAATTTTGAGCATTACTTTACTAGCATGTGAGATGAGTGCAATTGTGCGGTAGTTTGAACATTCTTTTGCATTGCCGTTCTTTGGGATTGGAATGAAAACTGACCTTTTCGGTCCTGTGGCCACTGCTGAGTTTTCCAAATTTGCTGGCATGTTGAGTGCAGCACTTTCACAGCATCATCTTTCAGGATTTGAAAGAGCTCCTCCACTGGAATTCCATCACCTCCACTAGCTTTGTTTGTAGTGATGCTTTCTAAGGCCCACCAGACTTCACATTCCAGAATGTCTGATCACACCATCGTGATTATCTGGGTTGTGAAGATCTTATTTGTACAGTTCTTCTGTGTATTCCTGCCACCTCTTCTTAATATCTTCTGCTTCTGTTAGGTCCAGACCATTTCTGTCCTTTATCAAGCCCATCTTTGCACGAAATGTTCCCTTGGTGTCTCTAGTTTTCTTGAAGAGATCTCTAGTCTTTCCCATTCTGTTGTTTTCTTCTATTTCTTTGCATGATCGCTGAAGAAGGCTTTCTTCTCTCTCCTTGCTATTCTTTGGAACTCCGCGTTCATATACTTATATCTTTCCTTTTCTCCTCTGCTTTTCACTTTTCTTTTCACAGCTATTTGTAAGGCCTCTCTAAACAGAACTCTAGCACATTCAATTTGAGGACTTCTGACTCAGTCTATGTGAGAATTTCAAAGCCAAAATGACTTTGTTCAAATATTTCTAAATCTCCAAAACCAAATGATTTCTTTTCATGATCCAGTTATAAGAAACTTCCTTCTGATCTAGGAAGTTAGCATCCCCCCAGGCACTCAGCGCTGTAACAAACTCAACTCTGGACCCTGGACCCTGTTCATCTGGACCCTGGAACAGAGAGACCCACAGCCAGGTGTCCATCTTTCCCCCAGGGCCCTACTATTTGGGAGAAAAAACCGAGTCTCTGAGAATGGAGTTGGCTCCTGACTTTCTCTAACATATCATTTCATGAGGCTTATGCAATTGGACACTTTTCTACCTTACTTTTTGGTGGTTCTATAGACTTCCCCACTCACCACTCAGCCTCGAAGGAAAAAGAAGAAACTCACACAAATTAAAACCAAGTTAATGATAATAACAGCAATCAGTTCAGTTCAAACACTCAGTCATGTCTGACTCTTTGCAATCCCGTGAACTGCAGCACGCCAGGCCTCCCCATCCATCACCAACTCCGGGAGTTCACCCAAACCCATGTCCATTGAGTCAGTGATGCCATCCAATCATCTCATCCTCTGTCGTCCCCTTCTCCTCCTGCCTTCAATCTTCGCCAGCATCCGGGTCATTTCCAGTGAGTCAGCTCTTTGCATCAGGTGTCCAAAGGACTGGAGTTTCAGCTTCAACATCAGTCCTTCCAATGAACACCCAGGACTGATCTCCTTTAGGATGGACTGGTTGGATCTCCAAGGGATTCTCAAGAGTATTCTCCAACACCACAGTTCAAAAGCATCAATTATTTGGTACTCAGCTTTCTTTATAGTCCAACGCTCACATCCATACATGACCACTGGAAAACCATAGCCTTGACTAGATGGACCTTTGTTGGCAAAGTAATGTCTCTGCTTTTGAATATGCTGTCTAGGTTGGTCATAATTTTCCTTCCAAGGAGTAAGCGTCTTTTAATTTCATGGCTGCAGTCACCATCTGCAGTGATTTTGGAGCCCCCAAAAGTGAAATCAGCCACTGTTTCCACTGCTTCCCCATCTATTTTCCAGGAAGTGATGGGACCAGATGCCATGGTCTTAGTTTTTTGAATGTTGAGCTTTAAGCCAACGTTTTCGCTCTCCTCTTTCACTTTCATCAAGAGGCTCTTTAGTTCCTCTTCACTTTCTGCCAGAAGCGTGGTGTCCTCGGCATAGCAGCAATAGTGACCAACTATTGAGCACTAAGGGCTTCCCCGGTGGTTCAGTGGTAAAGCATCCCCCTGCCACGCAGGAGACACAGTTCAATCCCTGGGTCAGGAAGATCCCCTGGAGAAGGAAATGGCAACCCGCTCCAGTATTCTTGCCTGGAGAATCCTTGGTGGGCTACGGTCCATTGGGTCAAAAAGAGTTGGACGCGACTAAACTACAACGCTGAGCACTCGGGCATCTCAGTTACGGCACATGGACTTAGGAGTTACTATCTTGTTCATCTCTCCACTGCTGTGAGGTGACTGTCACCTCCCTCCCACAAAGGAGTCAGCGGGAGCTTACAGGGCTGAAGCCAGGTGTCTAGGGCCACAGGACGAGTGAAGACCGTGAGGCCTTCCAGGGCTCTGCTCCGTTCCTCATCTACAGGGCAGAGCATGACAGAGTGCTTACTTGTTTGTGTGTTTTTAGCAGAGATTCACATGGCCCAGCACTGCCCAGAGTCAGCTGTCTATGAGTTAACTTCACTTTTGATGAGAGTTCCTTGTTATTGCGGCAAATTATTCAAAAATTTCTCTTTCTGTTTCTCCAGCTGTGGATAACTTTAAAACTTGCTTTAGAAAAACACCCACCATAATAATAAAACGATCATCACTGAAGTTCAGTTATGGATATTTTGAGGCTCATCCTACTATTATCTCTACTTTTGTGTGTGTTTGAAAATGTCCACAATTTAATAAAACACAACTGCAGGGAAAGATTTAGATGGTCTTCTTAACTAACGGATAGTTCCTTTACCACAGAAATGGCATATATGTGTTTGCCACATAAGCCTCCTTACCTTATAGCTCCATTTTACTGCAACCTGACATTAAAAATAAAAGCAGTCCATGTATCAGCATAATTGAGTTGGGTAAGAGAAACAGAAATCACTGTGGACTGGCTTAGACAAGCAAGAGTGCGTTTTTCCTGGCACAGGAAGTCAGGAGGTGCGTAGACCAGACCTGTGCCCCGGTCCATGGAATACCTCTATCCTCTCATCTTTCTCGTCTCTGTCCTGGCATTGCTTTTCATCCCAATGCCCATGCATCTTTGGGCACCACGTATGTGGGAGGCACAGAAACCATGGTTTTCCCCGAGTGCTCACTCACTGAGGGAGGCGAGACCTCTGCAGGGGTTTCCGGCTCTTCTCACAGACCAGAGCCATAAAGCCTGCATGCAGGTGCAGAGGAGGCGGGGATCTGGAGCACCTCACTTTGCAGTGTTATAGCAGCATCCCCAACCACAGCTATGTACCAGAGATTGGTCTGGACCATGTCTTAGGTTGCCTGGACTCCTGGTTTACACTGTGGTACTGGCGCTATCACTAACACGGTCCCCTTTCAGCCTCAAGGGCCCTGTTTGGATGATAAATGATATGGTTAACCTTTCTGTAACAGAGAATGGCAGAAGTGCTGAGCAAACCAACCTTGAGTAGCTGCCCTACTCCAGCAACCAAAATAATTGAAAATCAATGGAAATCTAAAGTCCTTTGTGAAAATACCAAAGGAGTGTGTATTTACAACCCAAAGGTAAACTTTCCAGCGTTCTTCCCCGTTTCTTGTACTGTCGGTATCTTACACGTGCATAGCTAAGGTTCTAAAGCGCCTCTCCTCTTCCTTCTAAGTCCAGAAACTTCTCTTCTAATTCAGTCTGTGCAGCCTCCTCCTCCCCCTCCCACGTCTTTAGTTTGCCCCCCTCATCTCCCCCACTGCTTTCTCCTCCTTTCCTCTGCTCCGCAGCATCTCCCCTTCTCACCTCCAAGCAGCAGCAGCTGTCACAGTTGCCATTGACAACCACCCTGTAACAGGGTGAGCATCAGCCTGAACCAGAGCAGAAGAGCCCGGAGGCACAGGTCTGGACCGCAGTGTTCCCCCCCCCAGGGCCCACCCTGCCCATGGAGCTCCAGGCTGTCAGGTGACAGATCTCGTCTGAGCCCATTTGAATCAGGATTCTCCTATTTGTAAGCAAGGACGCTCTGACAAATACACTGGATTAACTGCGGAAGTCCCAGGATAGAGTCTTTCACCCTTTGATGGTAGTGGAAAGGAGAAGAAGGATTCACATATTTGCAAGTTGATCTTTCTTATCCCAATTACCTGTAACTTCATATATCTTTCTTTTGCTCTTTTTAAAAATGTATATAGGAAACCATAATTTAAGTGGGTTTTGTTTGGGGGCAGGGCCTCTTTGAGAAATCAGAGAAATGTCTTTGCTGTTTTCTAAAATGGGGAGATGTCAGCCAGGCTGGGCTAAATCATTTTAAAATCAAAGCGGACACATCACTAAGCTGGCGCTGATGAAGGCAAACAGTCTCTTGAATGGGGAAAATATAAAGCTGCATAATGAGATGGTGTTGCAGGAAAATACGGACCCACGGGGAAGGGAAAGCAGAGCACAGTGGCTCATGTGTGGTTAAGCTGCAGAAACACGAAGCTTTCGGGAGAGGCTCCTCTGAAAGCCAAGCACCCTTGTTGTCACTGGATGCAATTACAGTTCTCAGAGATTGAAGCCCATCCCCCCAACAAGGCCCAGGGTGGCTGGAAAGGGATTCCACACCCAGGAGTCGCCAGCGGAGCCCAGCTCAGGCTTGAGGGGTAGGACCCAAACGGCCAGCAGGTCACTCCACTGTGGATGAGCCTCCAGAAGCCACGATGGTTCAGAGACAGGGGTCAACCTTACAGAAAACACTGGGGAAAGATCATTGTAAATTTAGACAGTCAGAGGCAGGTTGGAAAGGAATAAGACACAGTGAGTTTTTGGAAAGACCATGTCAGTCTGAACCCAGCACTGTTTCTTTACATCTTGCTCTCTACTGTAATAATCTTTGATGCTAAAAACAAATGCAATAATACACGTCTAGATTCTTATGCTAAACATTTTTTTGTGGGAAACAAGCAACACTGATGTCTTCTTCCTTATCTGATCTACACGTCATTTACACATACAACACATACCACCCTGCTGCTGCTGCTGCTAAGTCGTTTCAGTCGTGTCCGACTCTGTGCGACCCCATAGGCGGCAGCCTACCAGGCTACCCTGTCCCTGGGATTCTCCAGGCAAGAACCCTGGAGTGGGTTGCCATTTCCTTCTCCAATGCAGGAAAGTGAAAAGTGAAAGTGAAGTTGCTCAGCCGTGTCCGACTCCTAGCGACCCCATGGACTGCAGCCCACCAGGCTCCTCCATCCATGGGATTTTCCCAGGCAAGAGTACTGGAGTGGGGCGCCATTGCCTTCTCCGAACACATACCATAAACCAGTGCAATTTCCCCAGAGGGCTTCAGCTGACATGCTGGCATAGCACTTGCCCAGTAAGTCAAACCCTATGACAGGGGCAGCCACTACAAAACAAAAAGGACAAGGGAAGAAAGGGGCAGAGTGAGCAGAGGGGAGCTATGAGTTAGGTGTGGGAAGTGGGGGCTGGAGGGGAGTCAGGAACGAGGAGAAAGGCCACTGGAGAAAAGAGGCAGGAACTACTCAAGAAAGTGGAGAGATTTCTGGAACAATATTAACCGGACTATGATGAGATGATCAATGAAACACTGAGCTTCCTACTCAGGAAAACAGACGCCATATAAACACAGCACTTTTTGCTCCGTGTGTTTGTCACAGGGCATAGGAAAAGGGCACTTACTCATTTCATAGTTGAACAGTTCCCTTCTATCAAAATGAAACTGGATTTAAACTACTAAACATCTGTACTCACTCAAAGCATCTGTATATATGACAAAGCTGTTTAAACGAATGAATATACTCTTGAAAGTATGAGCGACAGTGGGATGGTGAACGCAGAAAGCACAGTAACTACCTGAATTCTAGGGCAGAGACCAATGATGGGGAATGGAATGTTATTTTTCAGTACTGGACACAGCAGTGCGGTCAGCTTTGGACACAGATTTAGATAGCATTATGACTCACTGCCTTGTCGTCTACACAGGCAGGTACAGTCCTTCCCAGGAGAGAAGGGCAGTTGCCAGCCAGCAGGAGACAGCAAGGCATTTTCGTCCACGGTGTTATCTACACAAAGCCCACCTTGGTGTATTCCTGCTCACAGGACTTCTGAAGTCAGCTGTCTTCAGCCAACCAGTCCTCCTCTCTATCGTCTGAATCCTGCCTTCAGCTAAACTGGAAAAATAAACATTCCATCTTACTAACTAGAAAGGACATTCAGTGAATGTGCAGGCAGTTCAGCTGCCTAGAAATATGGATGGGCAAGGATCAGCTGTAGACACATAAGGCTCCTGCTCAGTGTCAAGGGCGGCCCCAAAACATCTTCCTGCATGAGCCTCCTGCCCATGACCCATGGCCTCAGAGAAGACGACTCTGATACAGAAGCATCCCCAGCAAGGCCAGAGCCAACCCAAATGGACACTGTTTCCATTCGGTAGTATCTGTGTGTGATACTATCTGCGTGTATTTTAAACACAACAGTCCTGACCTGGCTCAGAGATACTGAATTAACAACCATGAGTCAAAAGGCCAAGGAAGTCATGGAAATTGAACTAAGAATCAAACTGAGAATTTTATTTTTTTGGTCGAAGTATAGTTGATGTACGGTATTATATTAGTTTCAGATGTATAACACAGTGGTTCAATATTTTTTAGATTACACTCCACTTAAAGTTATTATAAAATATTGACTATATCCCTTGTGCTGTACAATACACCTTGTAGCACATTCATTTTGTACATGATAGTTTTTACCTCCTCATCCCCTACCCCTATCTTGTTCCTCCCCCTCCCCTCTTCCTACTGGTCATCACGAATTGGTTCTCTTTTTCTGCGAGTCTGTTGCTGTTTTGTTATATCCGTTCATTTGGTTTAGTTTTCAGATTCCACCTGTAAGTGGTGACAGTATTTGTCTTTCTCTGTGGGACTTATTCCACTAAGCATAATTCCCTTTACGTCCGTCCATGTTGTTGCAAATGGCGCAGCTTCACCCGCTTTATGGCTGAGTAATATTTCACCAAGTATATGTTCCACAGGTTCTTTATTCACTGACAAAGCGAAAAGACAGCCTGCTGAATGGGGGAAAATATTTGCAAATAATATGACCAATAAGCGGTTGATATCCAAAACATATAAGCAGCTTATCAAAAAAAGAAATGACCTGACTTAAAAATGGGCAGAAGACCTGAATATGCCTATGTATATACGCGCATATATATACCTATGTACATACACATATATACCTATATACACACATATATGTACCTATATATATAATATATATACCTCTCTCTATATAAATAGATGTATATTTTTGAAGAAGATATACAGACGACAAACAAGCACATGAAAAGATGCTCAACACTGCTGATCAGCGGAGAAATGCAGATTCAAATATCATGTGATATCATTTATATGTGGAGTCTCAAAAAATTACACAAATGAACTTATTTACAAAACAGAAATAGACTCACAGACATAGAAAACAAACATGTTTACAAAAGGGGAGAAAGGAGAGAGATAAATTAAAAGTTTGGGATTAACATATACACACTACCATATACATCGCAGATGAACAAGGTCCTAGTAGAGAACTATATTTAGTATTTATAATAACCTATAAGGAACAGAATCTGATAAAGAACATATATCTATATAATGGTGTAGTGCATGCGTGCTCAGTGGTATCCAGCTCTTTGCGACTGCATGGACTGTAGCCCACCAGGCTCCTCTGTCCGTGGGATTTCCCAGGCAAGAGTGCTAGAGTGGTTTACCATTTCCTACTCCAGGAGATCTCTCTGACCCAGGAATCGAACCTGTGTCTTTTGAGTCTCTTGCATTGGCAGGCGGACTCTTTACCACTGAAAAAAATTATATATATATAAACCTGAATCAGAAACCAATACAACACTGTAAATCAACTATATTTAATACGAAAAAAGTTCATTTAGAGGAAAAAATAGATTTCTTTCAAATCCAAATCAATGTACTGAGATGTATGTGTACCATACTGTTAATAGTAACCTCCTGAGGCTCAAAGCCTTTGACTGTATGGATCACAACAAACTGCGGAAAATTCTTAAAGAGATGGGAATACCAGACCGCCTGATCTGCCTCCTGAGAAATCTGTATGCAGGTCAAGAAGCGGTCAAGAAGCAACAGCTAGAATTGGACATGAAATAATAGATTGTAAAGGAGTACATCAAAGCTGTATATTGTAACCCTCTTTATTTAACTTATATGCAGAGTACATCATATGAAACACTGGGCTGGATGAAGCACAAGCTAGAATCAAGATTGCTGAGAGAAATATCAATAACCTCAGATATGCAGATGATACCACCCTTATGGCAGAAAGTGAAGAGGAGCTAAAAAGCCTCTTGATGAAAGTGAAAGAGGAGAGTGAAAAAGTTGGCTTAAAGCTCAACATTCAGAAAACGAAGATCATGGCATCCATCACGTCACGGGAAATAGATGGGGAAACAGTGGAAACAGTAAGAGACTTTATTTTGGGGGCCCCAAAATCACTGCAGTCAGTGACTGCAGCCATGAAATTAAAAGATGCTTGCTCCTTGGAAGAAAAGCTATGACCAAGATAGATAGCATATTAAAAAGCAGAGACATTACTTTGCCAACAAAGATCTGTCTAGTCAAAGCTATGGTTTTTCCAGTGGTCATGTATGGATGTGAGAGTTGGACTGTGAAGAAAGCTGAGTGCCAAAAAATTGTTGCTTTTGAACTGTGGTGTTGGAGAAGACTCTCGAGAGTCCCTTGGACTGCAAAGAGATCCAACCAGTCCATTCTAAGGGAGATCAGTCCTGAATATTCATTGGAAGGACTGATGCCAAAGCTGAAACTCCAATCCTTTGGATACCTGATGTGAAGAATTGACTCATTTGAAAAGACCCTGATGCTGGGAAAGATTGAAGGCAGAGGAGAAGGGGATGACAGAGGATGAGATGGTTGGATGGCATCACCAATGCCATGGACATGAGTTTGAGTAAACTCCGGGAGTTGGTGATGGACAGGGAGGCCTGGGGTGCTGCAGTCCATGGGGTCACAAAGAGCTGGACATGACTGAGCGACTGAACTGAACTGAGGCTCGTTCTCCATTCATGAGCTAAGAACTATGGGTGGAGCCCAGTGTCCTCATCTGAGGAAACTAAACCATAAGTGGGGTCAGCGACCTGCAGAGCATCCCACAGCCAGACAATGCTGGGGCCAGGCCTGATCTGAGGTCTCTGAGCCACAGGCTGGTTCTCTTCTGGTGTCTTCCCCGCCGGTTTCCCCACCCACCTTCACAGGCTCATTTCTCGAGCACAGCTGTGTGGGTAACGACACGTGGAGTGCTTGCTCTCATTACCCGGTGGTGATGGTGGCCACGTGCACCCAGACGCAAAACAGGAGGAAATGCCACAAGGTCTCACAGGTGTGAGGAGGACAAGGACGTCCCCTCCAGCAGTGATGCTCGGACCATGGCAGGGGACCCCTCTTCAGGACACACAGCCGTGAACAACTTCTACAGAGGTACCAGTGTCTTCTGGCTGGATATTACCATTGCTTCCTCGCTGAACCAAGAGAAGAGGACATTTTTTTCTATTTAAGTCAGCCCAAGCATTCATATCTTTAGACTGAAAACTTCAAGTTTAAAATCCATGTGTTTGCAGGAAAAATAAAATGCGATTTTCTATTTGCTTGCAGGAAAAAATGGTCAAGTTACTCCTTAAATGCTTTTTGGAAGTTAAATCACTTCTGCCAAGGAAAAATGATGAGTCAATAGAAACTAAATCATGATCAGATGGATTAAATTTTTTTCAAAAAAGCAATTTTTTTAAAGGAAGGGCAAAGTGTTTAGAAGAATGGGTTTCCAGTAAATTTTATATTAACGATCGTCACTTTTCTGTACTTACGGCTTATCCAGCCTATTGTTATGGGAATATGGGATGTGGTCCCAAATGCAATAGTATAATTTCACTGCAAGATTAACCAAGAGAGCAGTAAAACTCTTAGTTAAAATATAGTGCTTTGGTGTTCTATTAAGTACAAGAAGGAAAACAGCACACAGGAAGGAATTTACATTGACATCTTTCATTGCTAAAGCTTTCATTCCAGTGGGGAAATTCTTTTTGACTGCCTCTCCCTTCTGGCTGGGCATTTAATTGAACAAGGTGTGTTCATTAGTCGCTCAGTCATGTCCGACTCCTTGTGAGCCCACAGGCTATAGCCCACCAGGCTCCTCTGTCCATAGAATTCTCCAGGTAAGAATCCTGGAGTGAGGAGCCATTCCCTTCTCCAGGGGATCTTCCCAACCCAGCGATCGAACCTAGGTCTCCTGTAATGCAGGCATATTCTTTACTGTCTGAGCACCAGGGAGGCCCTAAATGAACAATACGGACTTTCAAAGAAACAAGCATATTAGAGCTGACAAAGTATTTGGGAGGACTGTGTCCAGAATCTTCCTTTGGTAGGAAAGGATGCTGAGGCTCTGGAAAGAGGGGTACCTTGCTCAGTCACATAGCTGGGGGAGGGAGGACTCGACCCCAGGCTCCTGATTCCAATGCCAATGTGGAGTCCACAATATCACCGATCTAAACCTTTTAGAAACTGTTCAGCAAAAGCATGAGCTGGGGCTAGAAATCAGAGACCTCCAGAGGAAAAAGGAACTTGCAGAGATGTTTTCTCCTTGTCTCTCCAGCTTCCATCCCCCTCTGCCCACAGTCTCTGCTTTTGTTTGAAGACCTCTGGGTCACCCATTTCAGTCCGAGAGGTTAGGCAGGGTCATGCCACCAGCCTAAGGGGGGCAGCCCGTGACCCAGGTCAAGCCAATCCCCACAGTACAACCATTCCACTATGATGGAATCGTGGATGGGCCCGTCACTCAGAACTAATAGAAAACAACTAGATTGTTTTTTTTAACTTGAGAAAATATTTCATTGTTCTCCTCTTTCAACTTGAAAAGGAAAAAATATTATGCTTGAAGTCACTGCAGTACTTCTTCCATAACTCGGATATTGAAAATAAAGCTAGTATATCAGCCAGCAGAGCCAAGGGGTGATGGGAACCACCCACAGGAGACACTGTTTGAACCCTGAATGCAGCCATGTCTGAAACCGCCTCAAACCATGTGCCTTTTGGTTACATGAGCTGGTAAAGTCCACTTAATCACTCAAACCAGTTTGGATTGGGTTTTCTCTCATCTGTGGACCTTCCCTGGTAGCCCAGACAGTAAAGAATCCATCTGCAATGCAGGAGACCTGGGTTCAATTCCTGGTGGGGAAGAGCCCCTGGAGAGCAGGGTAACCCACTCCAGTATTCTTGCCTGAAAAGTTCCACGAACAGAGGAGCCTGGCAGGCTACAGTCCATGGGGTCACTAAGAGTCAGACACGACTGAGCAACTAACACACACACACACACACACACACACACCCCACTTGTAATTATTAATATGAGTCCTAAATAATACAAAGCCCTTGAGATAATTAAGGCCTATTTTTTACACTATATATATTTTTTACAGTTGTTTTAAATAAAACTGAATCCAGACAACTGAAGCATCCTGTGTGGTATCACTGAATTGTAGTGGCAAAGCCAGGCCAGAACTTGCCTCTGAGCCCCAGGTCAGGAGTTCTTGAGTTCTGTCTGGATTATTCAGTACAGATGCAGCATGGGTCAGGAGACAGATGCCTTAAGGCACCGAGGTGGGTAGGTCCTCCCGGTCATCCAGAATAGGATGAGGAGGGCACAGATGTAGAGCCGGGATAAGCCTGGATAAGCCTAACAAATAAAGCAAGAAAAAGCTGGCACTGAGGATGAGAGAGAGAGATGTGAATCGGGAGAAGAGAAAAGCCAGGATCTGATTGGAAGCAAGACAGGAGCACGTGCCATGGAACTAGGATTCAGAGGAGCAAGGGAAGGCTCCAACACTCGAGGACTCCCGAGGCTTCTCACTATCCGTCACCGGTTCGTCAAGCCATCCGCCTTTTAAAGGTTAGCACGCAAAAGTGCGTCATTCCCATAACGTATGGTTGGCTTGTCCTTCCCCAGTTAGTTGACCCAAGAGTCAATACAGGGGCAGATGTGACTGTGTTGGATATTCAGAGACCCGTGGTCCATCCCAGCTCTGTCACAGACCAGCTGCTGGCCTGGGGCGATGTCCGCACTGGGCTCCAGCTAAGCCACTGGAATTTTTGTGATTTAACTGAAATTCACTCATGTGAAACTTCATATGGGAACTTTGGGTAACGGTTTCTCTGAAGACAGATGATATATATATATCACTTCTATCATGATGAATATTCGCATACATACTTAGGATTGTGTATTTTCCTTAAATGTTAAATGCGTAATCATCAAAATTCTTTACTGGCTCTCCAGGTGCCTAGAGGTTGACGCTCACTGCCGCTGGTTGGTCACACAAGTCCCTTCATGGGCTGACCGCTGCCTCTGTCAGCAGCCTTCTGGCTCATCCGCCCCGCCCCGCATTTCCAGTATCCTTACCACATGTCACCATCAGCTGCTCTCCCCTGGGAAAGATTTGGGAGGTGGTTCTGGCAGCTAGAGGTTGGACGGACAGGTACTGATATGGACGGGGCCCAAGGGATACGGGGGCTTCCCTGGTGGCTCGGCGGTAAAGCCTCTGCCTGCGCTGCAGGAGGCACCAGTTCGATCCCTGGGTCGGGAAGACCTCCTGGAGGACAGCATGGTAATCCAGTCTTGCCTGGAGCCTCCCTGGACAGAGGAGCCTGGCAGGCTATAGTCCACAGGGTCGCAAGAGGCGGACATGACTGAAGGGCCTGAGCATGTACACAGATAAGGGATATAGGCTCCAAGGTCCCTGAAGGTGCCCCTCTACCCCCCAAGCCCTTGCAGCACCTCACCTCCTTCCTGCCCCATGGCTGAATGAAGGCCTTACAGGAGGCAGAACCACAGAACTGAAGGAGCCTGGATCCTGATAAGACCACTCAGAAGGCTGCTCACTGGCCATGAACATCCAATTGGACTTACAAATAAGCAATTATGCTAAGCCACCAAAATGTGGGGATTGTTTGTGACAGCAGTTAGCCTACCCTGACTAACATGGGGAGAAAACAGATGTCTGGACAGCCAGCCACAGTCAGGGCTTAAATATTGGAATCTGTGGGTAGCAGAAGATATGGCTGGATTACCACTTTGTTCATAAAAATCAGTGAGATGCCAGCGGGAAAGCCCCTGAGGTTTCAAAGTTATGATAGGAAGGCAGACCTGAGAGGGGGCCTCTGGTTCATATAAGCAAGAAAAGCCTGGGCTCAGAAATGCAGAGGGTTCTTGAGCACCAGCCTTGCCTGCACTGTTTCAACTATCCTTCCAGCAGGAGGACAGGCCTGAGCAAACCTTCCAGGCACATTGCCCTTTAGGCGCTGCAGACCCACCTAAGGTGGCGGCAGAAACCCCCCAGGGGGGACAAACCAGCACAGAATCTGTGCTAAGCTCTGAGCTCAGTGACAAGGGAAGAACACCCTCCTGCATGGCTCCTGCTCAAAAAGAAAATCAGCTTCCTGGGGGGCTAGTGAGGACGAAGTGGCGTGAGAGCGAGGAGGAACGCGGGAAGGAGCCAGCACGGTTGAGGGCTGTCCTCCCACCAAGACCAGCCACCAGGTTTCACAGCACAGGGTGTTACACAGGAAGTCCTGCAATCCCACTCATCTAAGTAACTTTAAATTAATTTAACCTATTTGGAAATCGTGGCGTTGACCAACTTAACATCATATGTTTATCTTTTTTTCTAAGCATCCTTCTAAATATTTGTATATAAATAAACTACTTTCTGTGAACAGTTATCTAAACATTTTCTTGGAAAAAAACTTGTGTGCTATACACAGTGCAGGCTTCTGAAAGCATTCTGATGATGGAATGCGTGAAGGACACAGGTACTGTAATACCCTTTTCGTGTACTTACAAAGTTCTTACTCCCATTCTCATATACGATTAGTACCCCACGGAAGGAGATGGCACCCCGCTCCAGTACTCTTGCCAGGATGATCCCATGGACACAGGAGCCTGGCAGGCAACAGTGCATAGGGTCACCAAGAGTCGCACACGACTGGTGACCGAGCACACAGACACACACGCACACGATTAGTAAGACTCCCTTTGTTAACACCTTTGCTTTTTCAGCTTTGCTGTGTCACACACCCACTATCCCTCCCTGCTCCCCCAGCAACGACAGCACCGAAACGCACATCTGAGAAACGTCCCCAGCAGCACCCTCATCAAGGCATGTCCCTCCCTTCACCTCGCACCAGCCGCTCCCACGAGGCAGCGTGCTCTGCGAGGACACCCCCCTGCTATGATAAAAATCACGCACGTTTGGTGCAGCTTTACAATTCACAAAGCACTCTCCAGAGTTAAGAAGTTTGATTTTCACAGTAACCCAGAGAGGAAGGCAAGTCAGGTATCACTGACTCCTGTTTTCAACAAGAAAACTGAGGCTCCAAGGGGCCCCACAATATGCTCAGGAGCCTCCAACAAGGAGATAGAGCTCCAGGGACTCAGATCACGCTCTCCTCTCTTCAAGCCATGAGTTCTTTAAGCCTGAAGAGGCTGCATCTCCCCTGCTGACTTTTGAGGCGACTGGCCAAGTTGACTCCCTGCTTACCTGCCTCCAGGTACCAGCTCCGCCAGCATCAGCCCCCAGCATCCATGGCAGGGAGCAGCAGGCAAGCTCACAGTGGGGGCCATTTCACTCTCCTCTTCCAGGCAACAGGACAGTCACAGACACAGGCCAGGAAATGAGTGCAGTCAATGGCCAGAAGGGAGCTTGTGGGCACAGGGGGAGTGTATTCAGGACGGGCCACAGACCTCCCCCAGCCACTAACCACCCAGAGACCAAAGGAAAGCTGGGCCCTCATAGACCTGGGAGTCGGGCGCTTGAAGGTCTGAACCCAGCCTGGCTGCTTCCAACCTCTTGGACAAATTTTAACCCAGTCTCTGAAGCTCCAAATGGGGATGAGGATATTAACATTACAACATATTTTCAGCCTCAGTGGAGGAGGGTAAATAAAATGCTCAGGGCAGACCTCAATAATAGAAGCTACCATCGGCATCTACAATTTCTATCATCATAACACACAAATGACATACTGTAATAAATGAGGCAAGCATGGGTGGACTGAGGAAACAAAATATTACCTATAGCAGCTTTTTGCAAAGAGATAGAGCTGTCTGTATCAGCAAACAAGCACCTAGCACCTGCCCGATGAGTTTGTAGGTAATGAGACAGAGGTCTTCACCAGCATCATTCTTGGTGTGGGAGAGGAGTGGAGTCAGAGGCACCTGTGCCCCAAGGCTCTACTCACACCCTTCAGTCAGATTGTGTCTGTAAAGCTGTGTTAGGGCATCTTGGATCTGTTCTGTCTCTAATGAAGCAGCTCAAGGAAATTTTTGGAGTGTGATGGTCGCTCAGGCAACTCTCAGAGATAAGATTAAGAGTCTACCTGGCTCAACTTTCCAGGATAAAGAGCTAAGTGATTCACGGAGAGACAAGTTGGGGTTCCAAAGCAGGGGAGCATCTAGACTGGGGAGGCCTGCATTCTGTTGAAATCTTAACCCTTTGGAGTGCACTGGCTATTTTCACCTGACAGCTGTAGTTCTTGAAACTGGCATAAAGATCCGGAGTCCTCAGAAGGACTAGGGCGATATAATAAGCTCTGCGTCCACATCAAGTGCACTATATAAATTTTAAAGATTTGATTTTTTAAATTAATCTATTTATTTTTATTGGAGGATAATTAATTTAAAATATTGTTACAGGTTTGATTTTAATGCCTAAGTTAAGAAAAAAAAACCTGCAGGAAAATTGAGAAACTAAATTATCCTTTTAGAAGTATTCATTATCTCAATTAAAATAACAGACATAAATAGGGTTCTCTGAACTTAGAGAAAGAATGGACAATTCACTGATTCTTTCCAAAACACTGAGCATCTTTCTCTTCTAGTTTGCTCAGAGCTAAATTTTGAGAACAGAGAGTAAGATGCAACTCATAGCCTAAATCAGCTTATAGCTTAGCAAAAGAGGTGGGCATGCATTCAAGTATGGCAAGTGTCAGCCTATTTTCCAAAGAAAGTTCTAACATCTCCCATCTCACATGCTCTTCTAGAACCTCGCACCCTCCCATCAAACAGCAGAACCTAATTCTCCTTCCCTTAAATCTGGGCAGGCTAGTGACTTATTTCCAGCTGCAAAAATGCAGCAGAAAGAGACAAAGTGGGACTTTCAAAGTTAAGCCCTAAAAGGCCACATAACCTCTGCCGTGCCTTCTGGAATCCTCAGTTGTAAAGCCTTGAGCTGCCAAGCAAACGGTCTGACGGCCCTGAGGACCCCGTGCTGAGAGCAAGCCCAGACGGCCCCTGCAGAGCGGCCGTAAGGAGAGGCTCCCAGACCACAGGAGAAGAGATGAGACGGCTGGCCACTGACAGATGCTCCACCAGCCCTTCCCGTGCTGTGCCAGCGCAGCTCCCATTTAACCGTGACTCCCCAAGGGCCCCAAGCTCAGTGTCCCAGCTGGGGTCTCTCTGCCTCCTGACCCACGGAAGCCATCAGATGGCTTCATGCACTAGGTGTTGTGGTGATCTTCTACGCGGCAACAGGAAGCAGAATGGGGGCCCATGAGCAGACCTGTTTGCTCTGCTCACCTCTCTTTACTCTGTGGCGACTGCAGTGCCTGGCAGAGTCACCGTTCTAGAAGCATCTGTTGAATTTTGTTGAGCAGAGGTAAATGTTAGGTACATGTGAGCTAAGTCGCTGTAGTGGTGTCTGACTGTGACCCCACGGAGTGTAGCCCACCAGGCTCCTCCGTCCATGGGATTCTCCAGGCAAGAATACTCCCTACTCCAGGGGATCTTCCCAGTCCAGTGATCAAATCCAGGTCTCCTCTGTCCCCTGCATCCCAGACAGATTCTTTACTGCTGAGCCACTGGGAAGGCCAATGTTGGCTCCTCCATCCATGGGATTTTCAAGGCAAGAGTAGTGGAGTAGGTTGCCATTTCCTTCTCCAGGGAATCTTCCCAACCCAGGGATCGAACCCAGGACCCTCGTATTGTAGACAGACAATTTACCGTCTGAGCCACCAGGGAAGGCCAATGTTGGGTACATCTATGGCTAAAGAAGTGATTGATGACCTGATGAGACAGGAAATGTTTCTCGAAGGTGACAAGTCTATTCGATCAAGAGATGAATCATGATGTTTTGGTCAAACAAGGGAGGCGGGAGGCGAGCAGATGCGAAGGCCCAGGGTCCCAGGACCGCTGGTTAGGTGTGGGGAAGCACAGGTGATGCGACCAGGCTGAAATGGGGCCTGAAATGGTGAGTGATGGGGAGTGTGGCTGGAGAGGCCATGGGCCAGATGGGGAGAGCCTGCATGCCCAGTGGGGTGGGGGGTCTCAGAGTCACGAGGGAGAGGGCCACCCTCTCCACCCCCAACAGAAGGCCTTACTGGGGCAGGCAGGCCTCCCCGCATGCCTTCTATGATTTCCGTGCCTGTACTGAGCTCATGGACCTCATCTCTTGACCCTAGAGGTCACCGAAGGGGTGAGAACTCTGTGAAGAGAGTCAGCTCACCATGCCTTGAAGACATGTTTTCTCCTCATCAAGCTGATGCTGGGGTTTTTCCAAAGATGGGACACAAATCCTTTCATATCTTCAATCTCCAAACCCCACTGGGGTTTCTAGAGGAATTTTCCACCTCTCAAAGACACGGATAAAGGACGAAGACTCGGGGACACGGTGGCATCTGAGCTCTTTGCTGTCCCCTCAGCTCTCCATATTTTCTCCCTCTGAGGCCAGAAGACCCTCGCTGGGCCTGGCAGACGATGGCTGGGATCGCCAGCTGGTCTTTCAAACATGCTGTGTGTGTATCTGGGCTTCAGATGTTTGAAATGGAAAGCCACAAATTAGCTTCTTTATCATCTGGTCTAAAATGCCATCCTTGAGATGCTGTATCCATCAGGGCAGGTCATGTAAGGCTGCAGGAACAAGCTCCCCAAACCCCATGCTTAACACGACAAATGCCTGCTTCTCTCCTCTCTCAGGCCACAGAGCCAACATGGCGGTGGGGTGTGGTTCCGCTCACCACCTCCCTCCTCAGGGTGGAGGCAGACACACTTCCATCTCTATACACGCGTCCACAGTCACTCTCTTGGGTGAAGGGGCAGCACTGTACCCTATCCTAAGCCTAAAATCTCTGCCTAGAACAGACACATATCACCCAGGGGCTGAGGAGCAAAGCCTGCTATAGAGGCTTCAGGAAACGATGTGCTGGGGGCGGGGGTCTGTTCGGGTGGCCACAGTGAACAGCACAGACCAGCGGCTTAAGCCAAAGACACATCTTTCTTCACAGGCAGAAGCCCCAGATCAAGGTGCTAGCACGGCTGGCCCCTGAGAGGGGTGGCCTTCCTGGTGTGTGGCCAGCTGGCATCTTGCCCTGTCCCCATGGGTCCCCTGAGGTGTGTGCGGAGGCAGAGAGGGCTCACTCTCCGCTTTCTCTTCCTACAGCGTCACTAATCCCATGACATCAGGCCCCTGCCCGCCCTCACCTGACATTTGCTCAGTCTGGTCTGACTCTTTGTGACCCCAGGGACTACAGCACACAGGCCTCCTGTCCATCACCAACTCCTGGAGTTCACTCAAACTCATGTCCATCGAGTCGGTGATGCCATCCAACTCCCTCATCCTCTGTCGTCCTCTTGTCCTCCTGCCTTTAATTTTTCCCAGCTTCACGGTCTTTTCAAATGAGTCAGTTCTTCGCATTAGGTGGCCAAAGCATTGGAGTTTCAGCCTCAGCATCAGTCCTTCCAATGAACACCCAGGACTGATCTCCTTTAGGATGGACTAGTTGGATCTCCTTGCAGTCCAAGGGACTCTCAAGAGTCTTCTCCAACACCACAGTTCAAAGGCATCAACTCTTCTGTGCTCAGCTATCTTTATAGTCCAACTCTCACATCCATACATGACCACTGGAAAAACCATTGCTTTGACTAGACGGAACTTAGTTGGCAAATGTCTCTGCTTTTTCATAAACTGTCTGCTGCTGCTGCTAAGTTGCTTCTGTTGTGTCTGACTCTGTGCGACCCCATAGATTGCAGCCCACCAGGCTCCCCCATCCCTGGGATTCTCCAGGCAAGAACACTGGAGTGGGTTGCCATGTCCTTCTCTAATGCATGAAAGTGAAAAGTGAAAGTGAAGTCGCTCAGTCGTGTCCGAACCTTAGCGATGCCATGGACTGCAGCCCCCAGGGTCCTCTGTCCATGAGAGTTTCCAGGCAAGAGTACTGGAGTGGGGTGCCATTTCCTTCTCTGATAAACTGTCTAGGTTGCTCATAACTTTTCTTCCAAGGAGCAAGCAAGCATCTTTGATTTTCATGGCTGCAGTCACCATCTGCAGTGATTTTGGAGCCCCCCAAAATAAAGTCTGCCACTGTTTCCCCATCTATTTGCCATGAAGTGATGGGACAGATGCCATGATCTTAGTTTTCTGAATGTTGAGTTCAGTTTTTCTTCACTTTCTGCCATAAGGGTGGTGTCATCTGCACATCTGAGGTTATTGATATTTCTCCTGGCAGTCTTGATTCCAGCTTGTGCTTCATCCAGCCCTTTATTTAGCATGATGTACTCTGCATATAAGTTAAATAAACAGCATGACAATATGTAGCCTTGGCGCACTCGTTTCCCAAGTTGGAACCAGTCTGCTGTTCCATGTCCAGTTCTGTTGTTTCTTGACCTGTATACAGATTTCTTAGGAGGCAGGTTAGGTGGTCTGTTCTTCTGATCTTTTGAAGGATTTTCCACAGTTTGTTGTGATCCACACAGTCAAAGGCATTGGCACAGCCAATAAAGCAGAAGGAGATGTTTTTCTGTAACTCTCTTGTTTTTTTCTTGATCCAATGGATGTTGGCAATTTGATCTCTGGTTCCTCTGCCTTTTCTAAAACCAGCTTGAACATCTGAAGTTCACATTTCACCTATTGTTGAAGCCTGGCTTGGAGGATTTTGAACATTACTTTGCTAGTGTTGTAAGATGAGTGCAATTGTGCGGTAGTTTGAGCATTCTTTGGCATTGCCTTTCTTTGGGATTGGAATGAAAACACATTTTCCAGTCCTGTGGCCACTGCTGAGTTTTCCAAATATGCTGGCATATTGAGTGCAGCACTTTCACAGCATCATATTTTAGGATTTGAAATAGCTCAGCTGGAATTCCATCACCTCCACTAACTTTGTTTGTAGTGATGCTAAAGCCCACTTGACTTCGCATTCCAGGATGTCTGGCTCTAGGTAGTGATCACACCGTCGTGGTTATCTGGGTCATGAAGATCTTTTTTGTACAATTTCTCTGTATATTCTTGCCACTTCTTCTTAATATCTTCTGCTTCTTTTAGGTCCATACAATTTCTGTCCTTTATCGAGCCCATCTTTGCATGAAATGTTCCCTTGGTATCTAATTTTCTTAAAGAGATCTCGAGTCTTTCCCATTCTATTGTTTTCCTCTATTTCTTGGCATTGATCACTGAGGAAGTCTTTCTTATCTCTCCTTGCTATTCTTTGGAACTCTGCATTCAAATGGGTATATCTTTCCTTTTCTCCTTTGCCTTTTGCTTCTCTTCTTTTCTCAGCTATTTGTAAGGCCTCCTCAAACAACCATTTTGCCTTTCTGCATTTCTATTTCTTGGGGATGGTCTTGATCCCTGTCTCCTGTACAAGGTCATGAACCTCTGTCCATAGTTCTTCAGGCACTCTATCATATCTAATTCCTTGAATCTATTTCTCACTTCCACTGTATAATTGTAAGGGATTTGATTTAGGTCATACCTGAATGTACTAGTGGTTTCCCCCACTTTCTTCAATTTAAGTCTGAATTTGGCAATAAGGAGTTCATATTCTGAGTCACAGTCCACTCTCGGTCTTGTTTTTGCTGATTGTATAGAACTTCTCCATCTTTGCCTGTAAAGAATATAATCAATCTGATTTCAGTGTTGATTATCTGCTGATGCCCATGTGTAGAGTCTTGTGTTGTTGGAAGAGGATGTTTGCTATGACCAGTGAGTTCTCTTGGCCAAACTGTTAGCCTTTGCCCTGCTTCATTCTGTACTCCAAGACCAAATTTGCCCATTACTCCAGGTATTTCTTGACTTCCTAGTTTTTCATTCTAGTCCCCTGTAATGAAAAGAACATCTTTTTGGGGTGTTAGTTCTAAAAGGTCTTGTAGGTTTTCATAGAATATTCAACTTCAGCTTCATCAGCATTACTGGTCAGGGCATAGATTTGGATTACTATGATATTAAGTGGTTTCCTTTGGAAATGAACAGAGATCATTCTGTCATCTTTGAGACTGCATCCAAGTACTGCATTTCGGACTCCTTTGTTGACTATGATGGCCACTCCATTTCTTCTAAGGGATTCTTGCCCAAAGTAGTAGATATAAGGGTCATCTGAGTTAAATTCACCCATTCTAGTCCATTTTAGTTCACTGATTCCTAGAATGTCGAGGTTCACTCTTGCCATCTCCTGTTTGACCACTTTGAAGTTGCCTTCATTCATGGACATAACATTCCAGGTTCCTATGAAATGTTGCTCTTTACAGCATTGGACCATGCTTCCATCACCAGTCACATCCACAACTGGGTGTTGTTTTTGCTTTGGCTCTGTCCCCATATTTTGTGGAGTTATTTCTCCACTGATCTCCAGTAGCTTATTGGTCACCTACCGACCTGGGGAGTTCATCTTTCAGTGTCCTGTCTTTTTGCCTTTTCATACTGTTCATGGGGTTCTCAAGGCAAGAATACTGAAACGGTTTGCCATTCCCTTCTCCAGTGGATCATGTTTTGTCAGAACTCTCCACCATGCCTTGTCCATTTTGGGTGGCCCTACACGGCATGGCTCACAGTTTCATTGTGTTAGACAAGGCTGTGGTCCATGTGATCAGTTTGGTTGGTTTTCTGTGATTGTGGTTCTCATTCTGTCTGCCCTCTGACGGAGAAGGATAAGAGGCTTATGGAAGCTTCCTGATGGGAGAGACTGACTGAGGGGGAAACTGGGTCTTGTTCTAATGGGCAAGGGCCACCTGACCTTAATTCCCCCCTTATTCCAAATGTAGCCACACTGGAGGTTTTGGCTTCCACAGATGAATGTGGGGGACTCAGACATTCAGCCCACAAGAGCTACCACTGCTGAGAAGGGTTAGCAGGAAGCCAAGCTGGGACACTCCCTGTTAGGGGGTGTGCACGCTCAGTCACCCAGTCATGCTCAACTCTTTGCGCCCCCAGGGACTGTAACTTGCCAGGCTCTTCTGTCCAGGGGGTCTTCCAGGTAGGAATCCTGGAGTGGGTTGCCATTTCCTCCTCCAAGCCATCTTCCTGACCCAGGGATCAAACCCCAGTCTCATCTCCTGCACTGCAGGCAGATTCTTTACTGCTGAGCCCCTGGGGGAGCACTAGAGTGGTTTAGCTAGAACTAAAAAGAACTAACAAACAGCAGCCTTGGATAGCAAGACTCCTCATAGTTTTCAGATATTATGTAGTATATCTCTTACCTGTGCTAACTTTCAAAATAGAATTTACCACCTAGTAGGTTAAAAAAAACCCCAAAGCTTCCACTTATTTGGTTAATCAACAAAGTCTGAACTTTGAGAAAAGGAAAAAAAAAAAAAAACCAAGAGGAAAACAGCTTTTGTTCCTCTCTGTTCTCCAGCTTAAGTTGGAGTTTTCATTCAATCAAAAGGTATAAGTGTCGTATTGTTTTATCATATGAGTCTGTGTTTTGCCATCTGAAATGCCAATTCATTTTCAATAATTGTAGTTTAGCTTATACCATAACTTCATTTAAAAGGCCAGAATAGGAGATTATGATAATTTGTAAACTGACAAAATGGAACTGAAAATAAATTTCTGTGCGGTTCTTTATTCTTACCTCTGGGTCATCATTCTCTCAGTGTTTTCTGAGCAGGTCACCACAATTTGCCGGCACCCCCTTCCTTTTTTTTCAGTTTACAGTGAACCTAAACCAAATAAATGTGCTTTTATTTCTAAACCTAAACATGATATTAGGCATAGTTTGTATCTCAACAAATCTTCGTCAGTATACCCAACTGATAAAAATGGAGCAGTGACAGGAAAGAAAGGGGGAGGGAGGGAGAGGAAGAGGAGAGAGAGAGAGAGAGAGAGAGAGAGAGAGAGAGAGAGAGAGAGAGAGAGAGAGAGACTGTGGCCAATTGTTAGCGTCATTATTTCCTTCTTCCAAAGCATCTCTGTGTGAACCTAGGCTATGTTACAAGTGGCGTTCATCAATAGCCGTGTCCGGGCACTTTTACAAACTAGCAGGTCTACCCTAAGAGAAGCCAATTTAATGTAAATGATTTGTATTAAAGCCTTTATTTCACTAGAAGGGGGCAAGAGCAGCTTCAGTCCTGGGCAGCTGGGTTAAGAGACGGGGACACAGATGGAGGGGTGGTGCTTCCCCAACCTGGCAGCATGAACAGTGGAATCGTTGGCCACGGTACGTTCTTTCTCTCCCTGAATTTTGGATGACCCACAATATAAGACCTTCTCCTCTCCCAGAAGCATTGTTCTCTTGACTTCTTCCCACAAAAGCGGAAGTGACACACCTGGTTGTTGAGACAGGGAAGGTGTATTGTAGCCACCTGACCCGTCTTCATTCTCTCTCCATCTCCTCTCCTGCCCTCTCAGCATGCAGCGTGGTCTGTAAGGAAAGGTCTGAGCATGTTCAGGGCCTCTGCCTGTGATTTGATGTGGAAATTCAGTTCAAAAGAGAACATGTAGAAACCCATGTGGCTCCTTGTCTGAGTCTCACACTCTGCAATCTAGCCCTACAGCAGTAACTCGGATATTCTTGACTTGTGTGTGCAAGTCTTAATAGCCAGTCTTTATATGAGGCTTACCATGTGCCAGACTCTGTCCCGAATGTTTTACATCTATTTAATCATCATGAGACCCAAGGAAGAGTGAGGTAGGTCTCATGACGATGTCCTACACCAATGCCCCAAACCTGTGAATATGTTTCATTAATGACAAAAAGGGAATTTAGGAATTAAGACTAAGAATCCACTGATGAAGATAAGATGATCTCAGATGACCCACGCAGAGCCCAGTAGCCTCACAGGGACCCTTTATAAAGGCAGAGGAAGGCAGAGTGAAGCAACATAAGGATGGCTTGACCGATTGCTGCTGACTATGAAAACAGATGAGGCACCGTGCGGCTCGGGACACGGGTGGCCTCTAGAAGCTGGATAAGGCAAGAAGACAGGTCTTCCCCTGGAGCCTCCAGAAAGGAACGCTTTGCCTTTAGTTCAAGGGTGGGCACTTCGGACTTCTGTCCCCGGGAGCTACAGGATAATCAGCGTGTGCTGATTCCAACCACTAAGCCTGTGATCATTTGTTACACAGCAGAGTGAAACTAACACACAGTGGGCACTATTGTACCTCCACAAAGCACTGAGGCCAGTCAGACGGGGGAGTGTTAAGTGACCTGTCCAAGTTCCCCCCAGGCCTCTCACGTCCAGAGTTCACCTTCCCCATCACGGGGCCAGCTGCCTCTCCAGGGCTTTCCCCAGCTGCGTTAGAAGTGGGCGGGGAGAAGGTAATAGTTTAATTATTAAACCGGTCTAAATGGGGAAGGAAGGCAATAACAGACATGTGAGTATTTACAATTCTGGGTGTTTGGCGGGACTTTCTCATCAGACCCTAAGAACCTCCTCAGGCTATGGACACAGTTTATTCCCATTTAGCAGAAGAGAAGGCTTGGTTCTGCAGAGGCGAAGCAGCTTGCCCACTGCCCAGGGATCTGGGAGCAGTGGCAGCAGGGGTGTGCACCCCCGCCTCACAGGCACGCCACACGTGCGCACACATTGCCTAACTCCAAGAGCTGGTTTCACAAACCTTCCCAGACTCACAGACATGCAGCACTGCTTCAGGCCCCGAAGACAAAGCATCTCGTGGCTCAGGCGAGGGGGGATTTCCAGCTTTTCTACAGGCTCATAGTCCATCCTAAGGCTTGTGTACCAAAGGCAATGCGGTTCCTGTCGGCCGGGAGGCTGTGGGTGTCCCAAAGACACACTGCAGCTGCTCTGACCTGGTTTGTGATGACACACGAGGCATCCCCAGAGGCTTTCAGAAATACTGAGGGCATGGAGCTGAACCTTTGGGGAAAACTAGGTGTAAGAATTAACAAAATATGACATAGGACCCGTACTGTGATTCTGTCTGTATCCACAGCAAGTGAGTCAGGAAAAGGAAGACATTCTGGAATCACTGAGCTGTTGCCGTACTACTCACAAGCACAGAATCTCAGCCACATGCAAGAAGAAGCACTTACTGCTCACCTGCATGCTTGCACCTAGCCTGATTCAAGCCAAGCTGGGCCTGGGCCCCAGGTCAGGCCCAAGCTGCTCACACATCCCTGTTGTTATCTGGGACCAGTCAGCTATCCACGCCTTGTCTTTTCCATGAGAACAGCAGAAACACAAGAACAAGGATGGTGGCTCTTCAGGACCAGGCTGGGGACTTGACCTTGCCACTTCCGCCCTCTTTGGCCATATCAAGTCCAATGCCACCAAAGCAGGGAGGTATATTCTTCCCATGGATGCCAGTGGCAGGAGAGGTAGGGAAAATCCACTGACCAGTAATCAAATTTGTCACAATCATGGCAAATCAAGTGCCCTGGGGAGAAATGGATACCCTTAAGATGGAGTCTGCAAACATCCTCCCATTACACACACACACAGGCTCTTGCTTCTGTCCTGTGCAAACTGGTGATCTGTGCTATCAGACAGATGTAATACAGCATTCCTCATCCTCAACTTACCCATGTGGATGTCTGCTGAGCCTCTTAAACATCTGAACCTCAAGGACGTAATGTCCCTATGATACGACAGTGTAGGTTCCCAGCTGGCGTGGAGTCCACTCACGGCAAGAGAAACTTCCGAGTAGAAATGGCGCTCTTGTAACGCAGTCTGTGACCTTGTCATGCTGGGTGTCCACCAGTCACCCCGCTCCCATGGCCTGTTGAAGAGGCCTGCTATGTGTATCGTGGTGGGCTCATTGCAAACTCAGCACTTTGGAAAGAATTTTTGAGGTATGCCGAGTTTAAAAAAAAAATGTTTTCAATTATCTTTTCTCTTAACTGCAGACTAGAAAAAACAGCAGAGAAAAAGTGAAAGTCGCTCAGTCATGTCCGATTTTTTGTAACCCCATGGACTATACAGTCCATGAGATTCTCCAGACCAGAATACTGGAGTGGGTAGCTGTTCCCTTCTCCAAGGGATCTTCCCAACCCAGGGATTGAACCCAGGTCTCCCACATTGCAGGTAGATTCTTTATCAACTGAGCCATCAGGGACGCCCAAGACTACTGGAGTGGGTAGCCTATCCCTTCTCCAGCGGATCTTTCCCCCCAGGAATTTAACCAGGGTCTCCTGCATTGCAGGCAGATTCTTTACCAGCTGAGCTACCAAGGAAGCTCTCTTAACTGAAGACTAGACAAAACAGCAGAGAAAAGGTAAGCCCTAAACTATCTGGTTCTCAAAAGTTAAAAACGTGACTTACAAATGTTTACAAAGGTAGAGAGATCCTGTTTTTTTTTTCCTTTGAGAGAAAAAAAGCAGATGACAATTTTGTGAAGCATGAATACATTAATTGTCTACGGTTGGAAACTTGTGCTGTCAGAAATAAGATGATGGATCATCCAGTTTGTAAGAAGATATTAAAGGAATCCAGGCTTTATTCTTCTGACCCTCAAGACCATATCTGGAGGAAAAACTGAAATTACTGCCAGTGAATCATGTCACCCTTACCGTTTTAAGCTTCTCTCTATTTTTTTCCTTCCATGTACTTTTTTTTCTTCATGGTTAAAAATAAATAAACAAAAGCAGTGGTAGGCTGTGCCCTGTGATCTTGTGGGAATCAGTAATTCTTTACTGATTAGTTCTGTTAGTAAATAGGCTCTATTTTCACAGAATTTCTGCTCAGGAGGGTATAATAGAATAGAGAACACACTTTGGAATCAGACCCTCAGATAAATCATTAGGCTCATCTTCCTTTTCTGTAGGACTGAGATCTTTATGCCTGATTCAATTCAAGAGGTTATTTTGAGTATCAGAATGTCAGTTCAGAAGGTGACATCACCCTGGGGAGACTAGACTTGAGTGACTAGGGAATTTTGCTCTCTCATGCTCACTCTGCAGGGTGGACCTGAGCGAGAGAGAGCTCATACCTCACCCATCTCCTCCCAGTACACGGCCAGTATGCATTTCCCCTCTGTTACAATCCTCAGCCCATCCCCAGGTAGCCATCTTCCGTGTGGGGACTCCACGCTGCGGTCCCCAATCATAGACGAAGTGAAGAGAGCTGGCGGTGGGGAGGGAACCACCCACTGGGTCACCGCAAAGGGTGGCACACCGCGCTTGCAGCCCCCAGCCAGAACCAGTCCCGGGACCCAGACTCCTCACAGCAGGACGAGGACCTGATGGATGGACAGATGGACAGCCACCTAGCAGTAAATATCTCTATCTCCACCACGCAGGACTCCAAAGGAACCAAATCCAATTCATCGATCACCCTGCCCACAAGCAACTCTCATCTGGGCATCCAAGACTCTGGGTAGGCTGACCAGACAGACATCCACGAGTCCCCTCCATCTCTCTGATGTGATTATCACTTATGAGCTCAACACCCAGATCGATGTCAGAGTTCAGGGGAACGCTTTAATTACTAAGAACACAAAAGATAAAGTATAATGCAATGGGCTGAGATTAAGAAGGAACCCAGTCTGGTGCCTGGGAAACAAGAATCAATAGGATGCCCGGAAGAAAAGAAAGAATCAATGTGGAAATAAAAGCAAAAATTTATAGCACAGATATGAACTGGTAGCTTCCAAGGCACAGCCTTCCCACAGATGTGTTTTGTCTCACTCACACAAGGTTTGAAAAAAATGTTTTAATGAACTGCTAACACTTTAAAAAAATGGAAAATGTGACATCATAATCTAGATTTCCCGCTACTGTGGAAACTTTGGAAAGCTGGGCAACACTGAGTCAGCAACAGTTTTTTCTGCTATGCCCGGCAACAATAAGCTGGAGAAAGGGCCACCTACTTGCTGCAGAGGCTCAGCCTTCCACCCAAACCCAGCTGAGCCCTCATCACTCGTCCACAGCATCCGGTGACCCCACTAGTGTCTGGGTTTGCAGCTTCTGTCTAAATGAGCGCATTCAAGCTCTTGCCAGCTCTGTAAAGCAATCATGCTGCCAAGAACATACAGGCTGTTTCCAGCAGGGATCTCAAGCAGGGGTCTCCAAGCACTGCTGGCAGGCCAGCACAACCCTCCTGGAAAGCAGCTTAGCAAGGTACCAAGGACTTTCCAAATCTCTACACTCCTTGATCCTGTAATTTCACCCTTGAGAAGTCATCTTAAAGAAATAGTTCCCTACACTGCTTCATGCAAACCTGCATCAGGCTTAGTTTATAATGGAAATAATTGGAAACAAGTAGAAAGTTTACGCTGATATCTTTAGGTAAGCTATACTATGTTGCTAGTGAGCTCTAATGCATATAAACCAAAAATGCCAATTCAGGGTCATTCTACTAAACCACAGGCTTGTGCTCTGCAAAAACGTTAATTCATACAAATCAAAAGATAACTGATAAGGCCTTTAGGATTAAAGGAGACCCAGGAGACAGGCCTGCTAAATTCAATGTGTTATCCTTGACAGAACCCAATTTGGAAAAACATTGCTATATAAGACAGTGGTTGAGCAAGTGGCAAAATTTGAATAAGAATATTTATTAGATAATTGTATCTATATTAAATACCCTAAAGTTGGTCCTTTCATTGTGATTATGTAAGAGAGGGTCCTTGTTTTTAGGAGATATTTGCAGAAGCATTTAGGAACAAAAGTAAAGTCTTTGACTTGGTCTCAAATGATTCAGAAATAGAAAACAATATTGCGTATGGAATCGAGATCGAGAGAATGCCAATGTAGCAAAGTTTTTAATAACTGGTGAATCTGGGCAAAGGATCAATGTGTGTTTGTTGTACTGTTCTAGCAATTACTGTGGTTTAAAACATTTTCAAATCAGAAGTTAAAGAAAAGATGCTCATCTGGAAAATGCCATGACATAATGTTAAATAAAAAATTCAAACCAGGTAATTATGCATCCAACGTGATCTTAAGTTACAAAAATCCTTCTATACGGAAAACAACACTGGAAGAAAAACACTGAAACATTTATAGTATCTAAGTTTGGTGAGTGGACTGGACTGGGAATGGCTTTACACTTTTTCCTATATTTTCTTCACATTTTTAATAACCATCTGTCACTTTTATAATGAAAAAAAAAGTCTTTAAAAAAGTACCAAGCACATAGGAAAAAACAAAGTCATTTTTTTCCCCACCTCTCCAAATTTGAGCCTGAAGCCAGAATCCAGAGCAACAACAGAGGAAATGGTTCAAGCCCTCAGCTATTAAGGTGTGAAAGAGTGTGTTTCAGGGGATGCCAAGTGACCTTTAGTGAACACCTGTCTGAGACAGAAAAATCATAATTTTGCAGGCTGAGGACTCGATGTATAATTTAGTACCACAGCGGGGCCACTGGGTATATCCCCAGATTTAAGATTTATGGCCAAACAGAGGAGTATTTTTGAATCTGGCTGGATCTTTATGAACTTAGACCGCAAGTTCATGTGCTACAAACTAGCTAAACTTGACTTCAGATCAGAGGTCGAGTGGGTCAGGCCTGACAGATTGGTAAGCCTCAAACCTCTCTCATCAGGGCAAGGCGGGCATCCTTCCTGTTCCCTGGTGGGATCCTGGCCAAGACTCCCCAGCAACTCCCCCTCCACCCACCTCCTTCCAACGAGCTCCTTCTAATGTGCTGACTGTTTCTGTTCTCTGACTCCCGTTCTTAGAACCTACATCCTCTCCAACCGTCTGCAAAGAGGCCGCCCCACTCTTATCTCTAGGAAACAACTCTGTACCCTTAACAGCCCTCTTCTTCCTCTGGCCTTGGCTGCAAGCATCTGGTAAAAGCCTCCCTTCCCTCCATCCCACTGGCCCTGGGAATTCTCTCCAAGCTCCCTGCCTGTCACCCTCATCCATTACTCTATCCTGCCGGAGGCCTGTCTAGCTTGGATACCGCAGTAGCCCTTCACACCCACGTAGGCTGATACTCCTGACTGTCATCAAGGTCGCCCCAGCTGGCCCAGACCAGAGCCGCAATGTCAAGATTCCCAAGACCCCTCCTGCCTGGGGGGCCTCCCCTGGTGATTGCCATGGTTCTTTCCCGTAATTTTCTTTCTTTACTTATTCATTTTTGGCTGTGCTGGGCCTTCTGTGTGGGCTTTTCTCCAGCTGTGAAGACTGGGGGCTACTCTCTAGTTGTAGCGCTCGAGATGAGATGGCTTCTCTTGCTGTGGAGCACGGGCTCTAAGGCATGCAGGCTTCAGAAGTTGCAGCCCCTGGGTTCTAGCGCACAGTCTCAGGAGTTGTGGCACACGGGTATAGTTGCTCTGAGGCACACGGGATCTTCCTGGATGAGAGACTGAGCCCGCGTCTCCTGCGCTGGCAGGCGACTTCTTCAGCACTGAGCCACCAGAAGCCCCGCAATGGTTCTTAGAAACCCTCTCATAGAGCCGACCGTCCTGACACTGCCTCTCAGCCCTCATCCAGCTGAGGTTCCAGGAACACCACCCTCAGGCATCCTAGAGGCCCCTCACTCCCCAGGGTCATGCAAAGGCACTGAGCGCCTTTGGACATGATGCCAAGGCACTGAGCTTGAAGCCCAGAGTCAGAACACCTGAGATCAAATCCTTCCTATGTCCCCTTCCACCTATGAGACGTCACATAAACTACAGACCTCTCTGGGCCTCAGTCTCTTCATTTATACAGTAGCAATAATAGTATCTACCTCATAGGGTTAATGAGAGAATTAAATGACTTATACTACTTAACATGCAAAGAACAGCACCTGGCACAGAACAAGCGCTATCTAAGTGTTAGTGTTTATTACTGATCATGTGTCTATATCCATCATGGCCACCATCCTGAGACAAACGCTCCTTGAGACCCAATTGTTACATCACTTCCCTGACATATCAGGAATTTAGAATACTTGGAGGGCAAGCAGCACACAGAAACCACTGCAACTGCCCTAACAGGTCAAGAGAAATTATTAAACTGAAACCTGTGGAGGGGAAAAAATGAAAACACAGGAAGAGTCTCTAAAATCTATAAAATAGTATCAAATGACCTGACATATATGTAACTTGAGTCTCAGAAGGGGAGGAGTGAGCAATGAACCAAAGAAATTTTTGAAGAGATAAAGGCTGAGAATTTTCCAAAACTGATGGAAGACATCAAACCACATACCAAAAGGACACAGAACCCTCAGAAGGTAAAGACAAAGACAACTTCATAAGTCAAAAGGCTGGAAATGAAAGATAAGGAAAATTTTGCAGGCCATCAGGAACAAAAGGCAAATTATATCAAGGGGGAAGAGGGGGCTTTCTGATTTTTAATCAGAAAAAGTGAAGCCAAGAAGACCATGAAATGGCAACTTCAAAGGTCCCAAAGGAAAGAGAAACTCATAGGACTTTATATCCAGGTTTGCTCCCAGACACCTGTCTGGACCAGGAGGGGTAGTACCTTCATTGTGTGTCAAGTCCAGGGATACGAGAGCCAGTTTCTTCATTATAGTCCAAAGTCCACTAAGACGGTCCCGGGGCCCAAGGACCACCCCCTCCTTCTGCAGCTCTGAGCTCAGCAGAACTCCCAAGAGAGCATCTTTCATTAACACAGTGGTTCCTAGCCTTGATACTCACCTGGAGAACCACCTGTGAAGCTTTGAAGAATTATATGCATCCAGGCCCCACACCCTGAGATTCTGATTTAGTCATTCTGGGGTTGGTGGCTGCTGTTGTTCAGCGGCTCAGGAGTGTCTGACTCTGTGACCTCACGGGCTGCAGCCCGCCAGGCTTCCCTGTCCTTCACCATCTCCCTGATTTTGCCCAAGTTCATGTCTACTGAATCGGTAATGCCATCCATCTCCAATTCAATGGACATGAACTTGGCCAAACTCTTGGGAGATGGTGAGGGTTGGGCCTGGGCTTTTATTTTTATTTACCAAGAAAATTATAGTGAGCAACTAGTGGGGGGTGGTTAAAACCTATTATTTAAATAGGATTCTTTCTCCTTTAAGAGAGACATGATTTTACATATCAGCGTTATTCCCTATGTTTCTAAACGTTAAGGGCATCCTGTTAAAAGTGGTTTTAGAAGCAGCACGGGCAGCATGGCCATTCTGCTGATGTGCTCTCAATTTGGATGCATGTTGGTAATACAAGAGAAATTTTCAATGTCCTGCTGCCTGGATCCCTCAGCTTCCCTGGTGGCTCAAGTAGAAAAGAATAGGTCTGCAAGGCAGCAGACATGGGAGATGCGGGTTTGATCCTTGGATCAGGAAGCTCCCCTGGAGAAAGAAGTAGCAACCCCCTCCAGTATTCTTGTCTGGAGAATTCATGGACAGAGGAGCCTGTAGGCTACAGCCCATGGGGTTGCAAAGAGTCAGACATGGCTGAGCACGCACACACTCTGCCTGGATCCTCAGAGATCCTGACTAATCTGAATGGGTTACAGCCTGGGAGTCCAGATTTTTATAAGCTCCACTGCTTGTGAGATTTTAAAAGGTGCGGGTCAGCAGCACAAGGCTGGGGGCAGGGGTTGACCTCCGCGAGGCCATCATGGATCACAAGCAAGAGCAGGGGAGTCACAGGCACTCCCAGCCCTGGGTCTGCTGGCCTGCCTTATCTGTGCTCAGTCACCACTTCCACTCCTCAGCAGGGCATCCCCAGGCCCCTCTGGCCCACTTAACCTTAGCGGCCAGCCCAGCCCACTGCCTGCTCAATGTAAGAGCTGCTCCTACAGAGTTCACATGCCTTCCCCTGGTACCTAATGCTCACGCACAAAGTGGAAACTTTGTTACATCAAAGCTGAAGGGTTGTCAGGAAACAAGTATTTGCTGCTGTCTGGGTGTCCTAGAGCAGCAGGCACAGGCCCGGGGGCGGGGGGGGGGGGGGCGCAACAATGATTCCTGAGCACCCCTGTGAGGCTGTCAGAACCCTCAGCAATCATCACCACCACAGGAAACACTGCTCCTGGCCACGGAGCAGCTGGCCCCCTCCCTACTCTCATGGTTGGGCAAGAAGTTTAGTCTCCCAGCCCCAGTACCAGGATCACAGCATTCAGCCAAGGTTATGTTGCCAAGTCCAAGCTCATTCTGCCTGCCTGATGCACAGTGAACAAATATTGAAACACCAGAGGCTGGGACAGAGGTTTATTACAGGACCACGGAAGGAGAACCAGTGACCTGTGCACAAAAAACCCTGAACTCCCCCAGATGGTTTCAGCAAAGCCTTTTTAAGGGCCAAGTGCAGAAAGTGGGTCACAGGGTATGTGATCAGCTCCTACACAGTTCTCCGACTGGTTGATGGTGAGGTAACAGCTCCTACACAGTTCTCTGACTGGCTGATGGTGAGGTAACAGGGTGGTTAACATGATCATTCTTTAGGCTCCACTAAGTCTGGGGGTTCATGATCATCACATAGTTAATTTCCTCTGTTTGGTGGTGGGGTGGGGGGGCGGGGCGGGCAGGGTTTAGCATCTGAATAACTCAGGAAATGTGCCCTGGATACTATTACCTGGGTACTTCAGAGAGGAGCTATAACAGAGGATATTGGGGGTGGGGCGTCTGTACTGGGAAGGCCCCACTGGGTTCTCCTGGGTAACAGGGAGGATTTCATTGCTGGACAATTCAAATGCCGAATCCCACTGACTTCTGTTATCCGGTTTCTGTTCTGTGATGCCATTGCTTTTGATGCTGCTGGTTCAGCCGCAATTCTCTGAATCTTTGGGTTTTCTTTAGTGCCTACTTCTTCATCATCACTGAAATTCAGAGTCTCTCAAAGAATGCTCTCAAGATCATACAGTCACATCACCTGGGCTATCTGTCCAAAGCTCAGACTCCTAGACCTACCCCAGCTCCACTGAGTCACACGTACAGCAGGAGCAGATATCTGTAGCCTGAGCAAGTACTCTGGGTCACGTAAAGATTGAGCATCCTGATCAGAGGTCACACCCTGTGACGCAGAAGCCTGGATTCCCGGGTGCGAGTACTAGTTTGGCAGCTCACTGACTCTGGAGCCTTGAGCAAACGCTCCCGGTTCCAGTCTCCTCCTCTGGAAGTTGGAGCTGAAGTATGATCAGCCTTCTAGGACCGTGACGAGGAGTGAAAGAGCTAACTCAGGTGACACGCTTGGAAGAGTACCAGCCTGGGATGGAAACAGACTTCATCAATAACTAACAGAAAAATTCCATTCACCCACCCAGAGACTGGAGTCAACATACTAGCTAGCTGACTGATTGAAATATGTTTCCTTTTTAATATAATTTCTTTATACATATGTTATTTAAATATTATATGGTATATGTCATATAATATTTAAATATTATATAATCTACATAATTGTGTGTGAAAAAACGAAATTACACAGTAGCTTTTTTTTAAAGTTGGTTACAGAAAAATTGAGCAGATAATAGAGTCTTCACATACCCCACTCCCCCTGCGGGCACAGTTTTCCCTTATTAACATAATTTATTATCATCTTCCATTAGTGTGTGTGGAAGACTTCCTTGGTGGCTCAGATGGTAAAGCGTCTGTCTACAATGCGGGAGACCTGGGTTCGATCCCTGGGTCAGAAAGATTCTCTGGAGAAGGAAATGGCAACCCACTCCAGTACTCTTGCCTAGAAAATCCCATGGACGGAGGAGCCTGGTGCCCATGGGGTCGCAAAGAGTCGGACATGACTGAGCGGCTTCACTTTCATTAGTATAAAGATTCATCCATGAATACTGATACATGATTATTAACTGAAGTCCACAGTTCAATTCTATGGGCTCTGACAGGTGTATAAGGATACGCACCTGCCATCAAAGGACCGTACAGAACAGTTCCTCTGCCCTAAACATGCCTGGCCTCCACCTACTCATCCCTGCCCTCTTCCCCTCAAACGCCTGACCTTTTTACTGGCTCTGTAGTTCAGTGTTTCCCAGAATATCATACAGCTGGAATCACACAACCTAGCTTTTTGAGACCAGTTTCTTTAACTTAGCAACATGCATTTAAGTTTCCTCCTCAATGCTGACATGTTTTCATGGTGTAACAAGTCATGTATTTCATCACTGAGTAGTATCCCATTGTGTGGATGGACCATTTTGTTTATCTAGTCACCTACGGAGGGACATCTTGGTTGCTTCCAGTTCGGGGCAATTATTGATAAACGTTAATAAATAATAATCTAACATTTTATTATGAAGCAGAAATTATGAGCAAGTTTTTATATGGATATATTTTCAGTTCATCTGGGTGAATGCCAACGAGGGGAACTGCTGAGACACATGGTAAGACTATGTGTAACTTAGTAAGAAACCGCCGCACCATCTTCCCCTGTGGCTGCACTACTCTGCATTCCCACCAGCAGTGAATCAGCGCTCTGTTGCTCCACATCCTTGCTGATATTTGGTGTTGTCAGTGTTCTGGGTTTCGGCCATTCTAGGTGTGTAGCGCTATCTTACTATTACTTTACTTTGCAATTCCCAAATGGCATATGATGTCAAGCGTTTTTATGTGTACTCTATGTAAGTCTTTGGTGAGGTGTCTGTTCAGTTCCTTTTGCCTGTTTCTTAACTGGTAGTTTCTTTCTTTTGTTTTAAGAGTTATTTATCTATCCTGTTGGAGAAGGCAATGGCACCCCACTCCAGTACTCTTGCCTGGAAAATCCCATGGATGGAGGAGCCTGGTAAGCTACAGTCCATGGGGTCACAAAGAGTCAGACACGACTGAGCGACTTCCCTTTCACTTTTCACTTTCATGCATTGGAGAAGGAAATGGCAACCCACTGCAGTGTTCTTGCCTGGAGAAGCCCAGGGATGGGGGAGCCTGGTGGGCTGTCATCTATGGGGTCGCACAGAGTCAGACACGACTGAAGTGACTTAGCAGCAGCAGCAGATATATCCATTATCAGGTATGTGTTTGGATACAAGTCCTTTATCAGGTACATATTTTGCAAATGTTTTCTCTCAAATCTGTCACTTGTCTTTCAT
This sequence comes from Ovis aries, assembly GCF_016772045.2. NCBI lineage: Eukaryota > Metazoa > Chordata > Mammalia > Artiodactyla > Bovidae > Ovis > Ovis aries. The sequence goes on from NC_056072.1 coordinate 5,569,127, forward strand.
TCTCTTTAACAGTGTCTTTCAAAGAGCAGAAATTTTTAATTTACTTACCAATTTTTTTCCTTCATGGATCATGCTTTCAGTGTTATATCTAAAAATTAACCACCCAACCCAATATCATTTAGCTTTTCTCCTATGTTAATTTCTAAAGGTGATATCATTTGACATGCTATGTTGAGATTAATGATTAATTTTTAGTTAATATTTGTGACTGGTGTAAAGTCTGTAATATCAATATGCATTGCATTTCTAGGGCTAAATTACCAGTAATGAATTTTCAGGGTCACAGGGTTATGCAATTTTCATTGTAACAGGCAATGCAGAATACATGTTCAGAAAATGTGTTAGTACTCCACTTTTGCATCATAAAAACATGGGTAGAAAATTTTACCTATATTCTCAGTATAAATTATTATTATCATTTTTTTCTCAATATGATGGGTGTGAAAGGATATTTCTGGGTTACTTTTATTTCTCTGACTAATGGTTGAATTTGAAAATAGATTTTATATTTGGCAGCCATTCATGTTTCATTTTTATTAATTGTTTGTGCATATATTAAGGGTTTTATTCTATTTTTTATTGCCAATTTGTAAGAACTCTTTATATATTATAGACATTACCCATTCACTACGTTGTCATTATACTTTTTTTCCCCAGATCTATCTTTTTAATTAAATTTGTTCATGGACCACTTCATCCTTGACTTTATTTACATTTGAAAGGCTCACTCATTGGCTAAAATGTGTAGGGAATATTTTAACTGAAGAAGTCAGAGTCAAATGAATGACTGAACAGCTCTGTCTCTGAAGGCTGTAGACATAAGGAAATCACAGACAGAATAAGGTCATTCTGCTTGGAGGAGAAAATAGTAGGCAGGGGGTTAGAGAGGAAAAAATGTTATTTCAAGTGTCTGAAAGACTGACTTGTGGAAGAAGCACCACACTAATTCTGAATACTCACAAGTGAGAGAACAATAAGTAGGCTGCATGAAGTTTGATATAAGAAGGAAACGTCATGGCTGCCTCAGAACTAAATGGTAACTTATGGTTTAGAGGATTCCAGGAAACATCTGAAGATTGCCAACATAAAGATGGAGAGCTTCCAGGAGACAATATCACGGATAGTTTCCATCATTCAGGAGGACTGACAGTTTCAGCTCAGTCACTCAGTCGTGTCTGACTCTTTGTGACCCCCATGGAAGGCAGCACGCTAGGCCTCCCTGTCCATCACCAACTCCTGGAGTTCACTCAAACTCACGTCCATTGAGTCGGTGATGCCATCCAACCATCTCATCCTCTGTTATCCCCTTCTCCTCCCACCTTCAATCTTTCCCAGCATCAGGGTCTTTTCCAATGAGTCAGCTCTTCACATCAGGTGGCCAAAGGACTGGAGTTTCAGCTTCAGCACCAGTCCGTCCAATGAATATTCAGGATTAATTTCCTTTAGGATGGGCTGGTTTGATCTCCTTCCAGTTTGATACAGTTTAGGCACTTTAAATAAAATGTGGTTCAATACAGATAATTCAGTGATCACTAAACTATTGTAAGGGCTGGAGGAGTGGAAGGCAGGACTCAGGCATTAGCTTTCAGCATCATTCCACAATTCTAGTCTCACAAGATGGACAAATGCTGCTCTCACACAGGGGTGGGTAACACAGAGACCTCACAGCTAACTTTCCAGCTCCCCCTGTAGTCCCAAGTCACGTGAATCACGGGAAAGCTCAGAAACCACTGCAAAATCCAAGAGCATCTATGTGAAGCCCACATCACCATCTGTGGCCACTACCAGAGGAAGGAGAAAGCAGATTTCACCTTACTGTAAGTGCCTCTCTCGTTGGCAGAGTGTCATGGTAAATGATATCCTCAGGGCTGGAAACAAGAGAGTCTGGGAAATACGGTTCATAGACTTCTAGCCCCTGACATGCAGAGGAGCATCAGAAGGATAGCACAGGGCATGAGGTTGCCAGACACCTGGAGTCTGGCTCAAGCAGCAGTCTGGGGGACAGAGGGAGGGCTGTACTTGATGCTACATAGCCCGCTTAAGACTTACAGAAGCAGGATTCCATGTCACTCTGCACACCTTCCCTTCTCAAACTGCTTTTAAAGGTTTTCTCTATCTTCAGAAAATATGAGCAATGTTGCTATCTAAATATGATGGAAACACGCCCATTGTATCACTCTTACCCATTCTGTGCAAACTGTATTTTAAAAGATGTCATTCACGTAAGGTGACCATCTTTGTGACTGCTAAAAACACAAGGCTGTTTTTCAGCTCAGTTAATGTGTATTAAGGAATACCTCCTATGAGCTGTCAGAGGCCCAGCTAGCCGCTGGTGTTGCAGACACAACCATGCACCTCAAGCTTCCCCTTCCACCACAGCATCACTGCAGTGCCTTCTGGAAGGCAGGGGAATACAGACCAGCGGCCTCCTGACTTGGCTTAACTGCATCATGATGGGTGGGCCTCCAACCTCCACCCGGTTTGTGCTCCAAATTTCAGATCACTCCCCGAAAGTCACATAATGAAGATGAAGCCATAGATTTGACTGAGGAAAGGAAACACTAAGGCAAGATCAGCAATACAGAAATCCTCAGTAATCTTCATCTCTCATTATTCCAATGGAAAGGCATGCCAGGTCCAGGGAGGGGCACCTCTCAGACCTCATTCAAGAGAGATCTGCCACGAGTAGCATAGTGAGCAGACAGCCTCCTCTTTCAGGGCCTCTGGGATGCGCAGGAAGGCCAGAATTCCTCCAGAAGCCCCCCGATGTCTAAGCATCATGCAAGTACCAGGGGACTGGCCACTTTTGCCCAGTGGGGGACTCCTTTGCAGACAGTGCTGGCGCTCCCTGGTGGAGTGACCAAAACCATCCCAGAGCTCCATCAGGGAATGCCAGGAGCAGTCTCCCCGTGGCCTGTGAGGGATTCCCTGGGGTACCTTCCTACTAACGAAACTGCTTCACATGGCTTTCGTTACAGGTCATCTCGCTCGTGCATCACAGTTTCAGGCCTGCAGCATATTATGTGCTTAATGTGGACCAAAGTGCAGAAAGATTTACAGCACTTCTACAGCAAGATGCCCCTTTAAGCGTCCACCTGCCGCCACCACTCAGGAATCATAACTCTAACAAACTAAAGATTATTCCTTGAGCCCATAAACCAAAGGCAAATGAACTTGTGTTGGGTTTGGAAGACAACAACAGACTCCCGTTAAAGGAAGACGGCTCTCGTAGCAGCTGGAATCACCAACGAGACTGAAACAGCATTTTCTTTGAAGAAGATTATAGCACTACAAAGCTAATCCCATTTCATCCTGATGAGAACCTCACGGGCTTCCTTTCTGCATACGTGTATTAAGAGCTTTATCCATGAGCGAGTACAATGCACCTGTCAGAGGCTCTTCCTCCCACACCTGCCTGCCTTCCTCCTCTCTTGACATGGTGTCAGACCCACACTGTGGTCTGAAGTCTTGCCCAGCCCCTGCCTGCTTCCCTCTGGCTTACCTTCACTGCATTTTCCCCAACACATTTCTCACCCTTGTAACTGGGCTCAGCGTACACTTGCTGGATGACCTGAACGAATACAGCTATGACAGCTGCTGGACGCAACGTGGGCTTTGTTCTTGAGAAAGGAGCCCTTCCCTCTTTTTGCCCACCCCCCATTTTCACATTGCTGAAGGGATGGGATGGAGGGATAAAGAATGGTAGGGGGATAAGGAATGTTTATCGCCAAGAAGGCTGGATTGGGGATGCCAGCTGTTTACAGCGGTTGTCTGAGGATGCCAGCTGCTCCAATTCTGTGTGAAATCTGGCTCTTGAGTGCCGGGGTCCAGCCCTGGTGGATCCAGGGAATTCGAAGGGTGGACGGCGTTGGCGTGGAAAGACTTGTTTATTTATTAATATAAGATTAGATTAAGAAACTATAGTGTAGTAAGAAGATTAAGTGGAAGAAGAGGGCTGAATAGCTTGGTTTACGCGGAAGACCAATAAAATTCCAGGCAAGGAATTTGCACCATCTACGTTGGGCCACCGGTGCCCGCTTGAATATCTAAGGGTGCCTCGCCTTAAGCTCCCTTTCGCACGGGTCTTAACAGCCAGGGCAAGTAAGTAGACCTGGCGAGCCTCCGCGCCCCAGGTGGAGATTCAGCCTGAAGTTAAAGTAAAGAGCAGAGAGAGGGAAAGGAGAGAAGGAGAGAGAGAAAAAGACACGGGGGGAGCCAGAGTCCCAAGAAACCAGGCCGAGAGACTGGTCCGAGAAGCTGGCCCCCTCCTTTATTGTTCAGAAGGCCTTTTATACTTTTGATAAAACATGGAGATCAATGGGTAACACAAAATTATGTAGCGTTCGCAGCTCAGATTCTTTCCGTATATCATTTTGTATACAAAAGGTCTCAGGTGATTTACATTATCTTCTGGCCAAGAGGCTTGTTAACACTTGTTGGCTCTCTTCCTTAATGAATGTTAATTTTGTTTCCCCTGAAGTGTTTTTCTTTAATTTGCATCTCCTTAAAGCATTAAAGTTACATCTCTATAGAACAAAGGTGCAGTGGGTTATAACAAAGAAGGTACTTAACTCAAAGATCTAATGTTGCTAATACCAGGTCTACTACTTGTTTTTCTATATACCAACTATATCTAAAAATAAAGGATATGAAAATTTGGCAGCAAGCATTGACTCAACAAATGAAACCTTTAATCAGTCCTATTCTAAAGATTTTGACTCCTCGGAAGCCCCTACATTCCTAGGATGTTTTAAGCTTCCTGTGCCTCCTGCGGTCAGGAGGCCTCAAACAATCACACGCGCAGCTGTACGAGTGCTGCAGGCAGGCTAGAAAGCCATCAGAGGGGTATTTGGATTGAAACACTTTCAAATGCAGAAGACTAAAGCCCTGAATTGACTTTTTCCAGAAAATGTCAAAAGAGTGGAAAAGCAGAGCACAAAAACCGGCAGATTTTTGTTGGGGTACATGCTTAGGAATTTCTAGAGGGGTCCCTGAAGTCTGAGCACGCCTTGCGTATGTCAGCTTCCTTCCTCATGACCTTGTCACAGGCGGGATTCCTCACACTGGCTCCCGGCACTTGAGATGACAGAAGATTCTGGTCTATAGGAAGCTGATTTTAGATGGAGCTTCTTCCACTGGGAGAAAGGAGGTCCTGCTCCCAGATGACTTGTTGCCCAGGTGACCCAGCGAAACTGTCAGGGCTGTTTGGAGATAGTTCTGCTCGTGTTCAACACACAGGCAATGCTCTTTTTATTCACACACCATGGGAGCCTTCAAAGCAGGAGATGCTGAGGCCGTCCCGGATTCTACAGCTCCCATCCCTAACTTAGAGCAGGGCTATCCATGCATTCCCTGATCTTAAAATTTCCAATTAAAAAAAAGTCCAGCTGGAGAGAGACACTGTCACACGTGTACTACTGCGTACTCCAACTCCAAAAACACGTGAGCTTGCTGTCGTGTTTGGCAAGGATTTATTTTCCCCCACTTCCTCCCCAACATGCCACCTCCACCCCCTTCCACCCCAGGACCATATAACCATCCTTCTTTCCTCTCCCTCACTTTGTTCTCTCTGAGGCAGGAAGAGAGAGTCAGCAATGACCCTGGGCTTTGGACAGCTGACTTATTCCAAGGAGCAGAGTACAGATCGCGTGTTCCTGGGTTCACACCTCTTTGAAACAGAGGATGGGGACACTAAGATGCAAAGTAAGCTATATGAACCCAAGTTATGACAGCTTTTCTAGCAAGGGAACCCAGGACTTAGGTATCTAATCTGGGTACCTCTGTCCCTCCCCCAAAGTCTAAGCACACGGCTGCAGAGACCAAAGGAGAAGCATGGTGTCACGCTGGAGGGTGGGCATCACAGGACAGACTATGGTCTTACTTGGCTCATGATCTGTAGCGGGCAGCCAGGGAGTTGGTCCCACACTTCCACTTACCGATGATGGGCTGGGTGCGACACCTTACCTACTCAGAGTTTTACAACTAGTTGCCGCCCCTCAGAAATAGGACTGTAGTCTCCAGACCCCTAATCCACCACCCCTTCCTCAGCATCTTATTGTTTCTTGGTCATCTGACATTGTTCTGCCTCAGTTTTCCCAGCTGCTTCAGTGTAACCCTTACCAAGGATAGGCGTAAAGAGGGTGGCCATGATTCTCTCCTGACTTGCTGCAAGGATGCAGCGTAGTCAGCAGGCATCGTATGAATTGTCACCAACCAGTACTATGATTTTCTACCTATGGGCCAATTCCTTATATTCTTACCATCTCACTTGCCCTCTTGTGCCCAGCAGCCCTACCATCATCCACATTTATTGCTTTCTCCAGAGGGGAAAGATGCACAGTTTATAAAGTTGATGAAGGTCACTGAAACTTTTAGGCTCAGTAAGCAAAAATGGATACAGGCAGGCAATTACTCCTCCTCCACACTGAGTCAGTTCCCTACAGTTATTACACGTGGTCATTTGCATCCCTGGCCCCACTGTTTGTCTCTTTCTGAATTCATACCCTTTTCTGTTTGTGCGTGCTCACTCAGTCATGTCCTACTCTTGGGACCCTATGGACTGTAGCCCAGCAGGCCCCTCTGTCCGTGGGATTCTCCAGGCAAGAATACTGGAGTGGGTTGCCATTTTCTACTCGAGGGGATCTTCATGGCCCAGGGATCAAACCCACATCTTTTGTGTCTCCTGCATTGGCAGGAGGATTCACTGAGCCACCAGGCAAGCCCACGTGTGTGTGGCCACTTTGCTTTTTCAGCTTAGCTAGCTGAGCTGGAATTTCATTTCCTGAAACATTCTTCTGTCTAGTCCTAGATTAAGTTGGCACTAGAAAAATGCATGTGGGTTTTGGAAAGGGGAAGTCACGCAGCGGTCACTGTCTTTGTTCGGGAGGTGGGCATCACCATGCGTGGGCTCCTATGTCGGCACAGAGGGCAGCCAGGCCCCAGCACCTCCGGCCCCTGCTGGAAATTCTCCTTCGCCTTCTGCAGCTGCCGTGCCAGGGGAGCGTGTGGTCGGCCACACACACACCAGCAAGAGCACCAGCCTCCCTGCCCGTCACGGTGACTTTGTGCCTGAAGACAGAGGCTGACCTGGGTTCCAGGTGGTCTCTGATGGGACCCGCGGTCTGTCTTACTTTCCCTCCCCGTTGCTGGCCCTGATGACCGCAGGCTCAATGTCAGGCACAGAGGGAACGGCCATATGCTGACTTCTGCACCAGCTCCCACAACTGCGTGAGGCTCAGTGCCTGCACCAAATCCCTTATTCCTGTCACTCACTGTCGTCCTGCTTGTATAGCGAAACTCCCAGTGATGCTCCACCAACTTTACACCACCCCCCTCTCCACCAGAGGGTAAGTTTCCTCACCACTTGACCTTGGGTTTGGCTGGTACCCTGCCTCGATGTGACACGATGCTCTGCTGTCACCAGGAGAAGAGTGCGTTTCGGCCAGCCCCCAGACTCAGGAGGAAGAGGGATTCGTGTGGACACAGAAGCGCCTCCAGACAACCCCAGACCCACAGTGCAAAGTAGAGCCGTCACTCCCAGCCCAGACTCATCAGCCACACACTGCTGACTCACGGAAACATGAATGACGGAAATACTTGTTTCATTAAGCCCACTGAGTTGTGAGGTGCTTCCTTACACAGCAATAACTGACCAATATACTGTCATAAAATTTTCATGTCAGAAAATGGACTCCATACGTCTCTGACTTTTGCCAGAGTTTCATTTTATGTGTTTTCAGGTAACTTAAGCAGCACTTCGTTAAAAAGTCCCTCTCTTTCCAGCCTGCCCTACAGAGGCAGGAGAGGGAAGTGAGGACTTGAGTCGTGGCCCAGGACAGTTTCCCAGCCTCTCTGTCTCCCTGTCGTCAGATGATTCCCAGGAGGTTCAGGGAGTGACTGTCAGGCAAACAGTGTGGAGATTCCCACAGAGAACTGCAGGTCTGCCCCAGGACCAGCCCTCAAGGGGCAGTGAGGGAGCAGCAATACCTGGGGATGGAAGTGAGATGAAGGAATATTCTGTACTTTTACCCTGAGGCTTCTGGAAGCTTCCCTCCCTCTGGTTCTTCTGGGTGAGCCAGACAGAAAGAACAATGAAAAGCATCCTTCAAACAAGCCGGAGAAGAGGCCGTGTGGCATAAGTTCAGAGGCCCCGAGGCATCCCTTGCAGGCCCTGTGGATGGGTGCTCGCCCTGAAGCAGAGCATCTCCTTTAATCACGTGGGGACTTTCTGTGAAACTCTGTGCTGGCCCAGGTCTCTCCAGCCCGAGATGACTGCTTCCCTCATTCAAGCCACGGCGCCAGCCTAATTTCTGCCCTGTCAGTGTAAATAGCTCTTATTAGATCTGTCCTGGCTTTAGCCAAACTACCGCCCGTAGGCTTTCACAGGTCCTTAATGCTACAGGTAGCTGAGGCAGCGTTTATAGACATAAACTTCAATTTGGGAAGTCGGGGTTAACCTATACATATTATCATATACAAAACAGATAACAAACAAGGCCCTGCTGTAGAGCACAGGGAAATATACTCAATATCGTGTAATAGCCTATAATGGAAAAAAATCTGAAAAAGTATATATACAGTGTGCATAATCGAATCACTTTGCTGTACACCTGAAACTCACACAATGTTGTATATCAGCTATACTTGGATTAAAAAAATTAAGTTTAGGGCTTCCCTGATGGCTCATGTGTGTGTACTGAGTCACTTCAGTCGTGTCCAACTCTGTGCAGCCTTATGGACTGTAGCCCACCAGGCTCCTCTATCCATGGGGATTCTCCAGGGAAGAATACTGGAGTGGGCTGCCGTGCCCTCCTCCAGGGCATCTTCCCGACTCAGGGGTAGAACCCACGTCTCTTTTGTCTCTTGCACTGGCAGGCAGGTTCCTTATCACTAGTGCTATCTGGAAAGGGGTAAAGAATCCATCTATCAATGCAGGAGACAAGGGTTCAATTCCTGATAGGGGAAGATCCCACACGCCACAGAGCAACTGAGCCGGCGCGCCACGGCTACTGAGCCGGCGCGCCACGGCTACTGAGCCGGCGCGCCACGGCTACTGAGCCGGCGCGCCACGGCTACTGAGCCGGCGCGCCACGGCTACTGAGCCGGCGCGCCACGGCTACTGAGCCGGCGCGCCACGGCTACTGAGCCGGCGCGCCACGGCTACTGAGCCGGCGCGCCACGGCTACTGAGCCGGCGCGCCACGGCTACTGAGCCTGCGCGCTGGAGCCTGAGAGCCATGGCTGCTGCAGCTGGCATGTTTTAGGGGCCGTGCTCCGCAACTAGAGGCCACCCCAACGAGAAGCCCGCAGACCGCAACGAAGACTGGCCACTGCTCGCCACGTCTAGAGAAAAGCCCATGCTCAGCAGCAAAGACCCAGCACAGCTAAAATAAATAAATAAATAAAAATTTTAAAAACTGTATTAAAAAATTAAATTAAAAAAATAAGACACATGCTTCCGTGGCCTCCTAGCTGGCTTCCTCCTATTTCGTCTTCTCCCTGCTCATCCATTACTAGTCCAGCAACCAGAGGGCCTTTTTAAAAACATAAATAAAATGATGTACCCCACTATTCTTGCTGAAACCCTCTTAAGATACAGGGCAAAATAATGCACATTTCATGCACCCACAAGGAGGTGCAAAGAAAGGCCCCAGTGCCCTCCTTATCACTGGTCTCCCTTTGTTCCCTGTCTCCCTGACACCCCAGCCTGTGCCGCCCACACACTGCGCTACTTCCACCCAAGGACCTCTGCACCTGCTGCGCTGTTAGCCTAGAACTGTCTCCCTTCATGAGTTAACGCTTTCTTACCTCTTGGGCTCCTGAGCTAGATGGCCTCTGTTTCACCTTCCAAACCCACTCCCTGCTCGACCTCCTTTTCCTCATCCCAGGGGGCTAGTCTACAGGGACGACATGAATGGCCTCCTTTGTCCTCCGACTTCTGGAAGGATACTGAAGAGAGACACAGAGTTAGGTCAGAGCACTTCTTTTCCTGGATTACACTTCACAAAGGGCAACTCTTCACAACCGTCAAGCGTGTTGTATTGCTCAGCCTTTAACAACTAAAACCTCTCATTGGCATAGACAGTACACTTCCATTTCTCAACCATGTCCAGGTCACGTAGTCGAGGGAGCGGGACTGCTGGTGTAGGTTGCTGTGATGATAATTCTCGATTCTCGGTAATGGATGATTTGACTTCCTGATGGTATGGGCCAGGGACTACACTGGTGTCTGCTGGCTGAGACTCTGCTCCCAATGCAGGGGGCCCGGGTTTGATCCCTGGTCAGGGAACTAGCTCCCCCGTGCTGCAACTAACAGTTTTTGCATGCCACAACTAAAGAGCCCACATGCCCCAACTAAGAAAGATCTGTGCTGCAATGAAGGTCAAAGATTCCGAGTGTCACAACTAAGACCCAGCACAGCCAAATAAATACATAAAAACAAATTGTAAAAAAAGTACTGGCTTTAACTTTAGTAACAGCTAAAGATGTTTATATCCATACTATCCTTGTGTTTTTACAGGTTGCACAGATACCATATGACAAGCCCCCTAACCACAAACCCCACCACCTGTTTTCCCCAGTAGGGGACGTGCTGCTCACTGGGGACGTCCACGCCTAACAGTCTCCCACCACGAGAGTGACAGAGGCTCTCTCTCCTGCCTGCGCCTCCCCTCACTCCCTGTGCTCCGGACTGGCCAGGTGCTTCCGCACAAGGCCCTGTGCAGTATGGCCTGTCCCTTCCTCCTGGGAACTGTAAGCAACGAACTTTCCTTTAACACTGACATTGATAACCCTGACCTCTCCATGATGGCACTTAGTCATCTCCACAAATTAAGTCCCAGGTACGTTTTAAAACAGACATGCTCAGCTGGGCGGCAAGAGAGCAAGCCTGATCACATAAGTACTTCTGATGATTTACCTGTCTGTCTTTTCTACGAAACTGCTAATACCCAGCTTATTCTGCTCACCTTTACAGTCTTGTCACCTAATAAAGAGTCTGGCACGTTGCAAATTCTTGACAAATATTCATTGACTGAATGGAAAAAACAGGAAGCCTGTGTTAGATGCAGCTTGGTGCCCTAATGTAAATGGGGGTGGGGGCACTATCAGAGGGGCCGTTCCATGCTTCATATGGAAGAATTTTGAAAACACATTAACTTCCTCTGAGGGCACAGGTGACTATGAATTGTCACTGTATAAAAGTGACCACTGCTTGCTAAAAGTAGCCAACTGGATGTAGACAACATAGCCCACCATACTGACCCAGACAGTGGTTAGCAAGGCTTCAAAGATGCCTAAGATGCCTTGGGACTTTCAACAGATCCTGAGTGAGTGACTGGGAGGTGGCATTTGGAGTGAAATAGGCTGACTTGCTATTTGTATGCCTTCTTCAAGCTTTGGTGGGATACCAGTACTTGCCATAAGAGCTGCCGTGAAAACAAAAGGACGATGTATGAATGTTCTGTAAAAATGTACACACCATGATTCATGGACATTGTTATCCAGGTGCTGCTAGTGGTAGTCGTGTTAGTTTTTATTATCCACAGCCGTGACTGGGGACAAATTGAAATAACATATCCCATTTTCACTTGCATGGGGCTCTGTGGAGCACGTACGTGGTTTGAATACGAAGAAAAAGTGGGAGATGAGGAGATGGTTTGGGTGAGCACCCGCCTGTGCCCTCTGACCCTTGTGCTTAGGGTCCCTCGGTGCTGACAGAGTGAGAAAGGAAGGAAGCAGAGGAGGAAGGACACCCCTGCCATTTCAGGGTGCTGGAGCCTGGAGAGGGGTGCAGCACGCCAGAGCAGGTTTCTGCGCCCCAGAGACCCAGGTTCGGACCCAGCTCTAGCACTTCCCAGCTGTGTGATCCAGGCATTGTGCTCAGTTGGAGCCTCAATTCAGTTCAGTCGCTCAGTCGTGTCTGACTCTTTGTGACCACATGAACCGCAGCAAACCAGGCGTCCCTGTCCATCACCAACTCCCAGAGTTCACCCAAACTCATGTCTGTCATGTCAGTGATGCCATCCAACCATCTCATCCTCTGTCGTCCCCTTCTCCTGCCTTCAATCTTTCCCAGCATCAGGGTCTTTTCCAATGAGTCAGTTCTTCGCATCAGGTGGCCAAAGGATTGGAGTTTCAGCTTCAGCATCAGTCCTTCCAATGAATATTCAGGACTGATCTCCTTTAGGATGGACTGGTTGGATCTCCTTGCAGTCCAAGGGACTCTCAAGAGTCTTTTCCGACATCACAGTTCAAAAGCATCAATTCTTCGGTGCTCAGCTTTCTTTATAATCCAACTCTCACATCCATACATGACTACTAGAAAAACCATAGCTCTGACAAGATGGACCTTTGTTGGCTAAGTAATGTCTCTGCTTTTTAATATGCTGTCTAGGTTGGTCATAGTTTTTATTCCAAGGAGCAAGTATCTTTCAATTTCATGGCAGTAGTTACCATCTTCAGTGATTTTGGAGCCCCCCAAAATAAAGTCTGCCACTATTTCCATTGTTTCCCCATCTATTTACCATGAAGTGATGAGACCAGATGCCATGATCTTAGTTTTATGAATGTTGATTTTTATGCTAAATTTTTCACTCTCCTCTTTCACTTTCATCAAGAGGCCCTTTAGTTCTTCACATTCTGCCATAAGGGTGGTATCATCTGCATATCTGAGGTTATTGCTATTTCTCCCAGCAATCTTGATTCCAGCTTGTGTTTCTTCCAGTCCAGCGTTTCTCATGATGTACTCTGCATATAAGTTAAATAAGCAGGGTGACAATATACAGCCTTGACATACACCTTTCCCTATTTGGAACCAGTCTGTTGTTCCATGTCCAGTTCTAACTGTTGCTTCTTGATCTGCATACACATTTCTCAGGAGACAGGTCAGGTGGTCTGGTATTCCCATCTCTTGAATAATTTTCCACAGTTTGTTGTGATCCACACAGTCAAAAGCATTGGCATAGTCAATAAAGCAGAAATAGATGTTTTCCTGGAACTCTCTTGTTTTTTCCATGATCCAGTGGATGTTGGCAGTTTGATCTCTGGTTCCTCTGCCTTTTCTAAAACCAGCTTGAACATCTGGAAGTTCACGGTTCACGTATTGCTGAAGCCTGGCTTGGAGAATTTTGAGCATTACTTTACTAGCATGTGAGATGAGTTCAATTGTGCGGTAGTTTGAACATTCTTTTGCATTTCCTTTCTTTGGGATTGGAATGAAAACTGACCTTTTCCAGTCCTGTGGCCACTGCTGAGTTTTCCAGATTTGCGGGCATATTGAGTGTAGCACTTTCACAGCATCATCTTTCAGGATTTGAAATAGCTCAACTGGAATTCCATCACCTCCACTAGCTTTGTTCATAGTGATGCTTCCTAAGGCCCACTTGACTTCACATTCCAGGATGTCTGGCTCTAGGTGAGTGATCACACCATCATGATTATCTGGGTCATGAAGATCTTTGTGTACAGTTCTTCTGTGTATTCTTGACACATCTTCTTAATATCTTCTGCTTCTGTGAGGTCCATACCATTTCTGTCGTTTATCAAGCCCATCTTTGCATGAAATGTTCCCTTGGTGTCTCTAATTTTCTTGAAGAGATCTCTAGTCTTTCCCATTCTATTGTTTTCCTCTATTTCTTTGCATTGATCACTGAGGAAGGCTTTCTTATCTCTCCTTGCTATTCTTTGGAACTCTGCATTCAAATGGGTATATCGTTCTTTTTCTCCTTTGCCTTTCACTTCTCTTCTTTTCTCAGCTAGTTGTAAGGCCTCGTCAGACAACCATTTTGCCTTTTTGCATTTCTTTTTCTTGAAGATGGCCTTTATCACTGCCTTTGGTACAATGTCATGAACCTCCGTCCATGGTTCTTCAGGCACTCTGTCTATTAGATCTAATCCCTTGAATTAGAGACTCATTCATCTATAAAACAGGACTCAGGAATATTCCCCTAGTAGATTTGTTATATTAATTCAGACAACATATAAGGTTCTCAGCACATGCTAAATTCCCCCACATAATCAGTGGCTGTCACTGTGTTTCAGAGAAGAGTTAGAGCAAGAAGAGACTCTAAAGCGGGTAGGAGAGAGCCAGCCAAGTTTTTATCAACTGTCGTGTTCTCTATGCCCACCCAACAAAACTCAGCTTTCATACAGCACTCACTCATGTGTAGAAATCTAGTAACTGCCAGCAGAGGATGACTGTAGAGAGACTCTGGACAAACACCCTCGGTTAGGTCCCTAAACTTGAGTGCCTCAAAGGTGGATCGTCTACATCCACGTCATCACCAGGGGCCTCCTGGCCAGACCAGGTCATCTGTTACACAGCTCATCACTACTCACGTGGGTGAGCAATGAGGTCACTTTTCCCTTGGCATCCAGTCACCCTTAGCCAACCAGGCACTCCACCGTTGTCACTCTGGCCATGTCGGCGAGTAAGACCACAAGCTCTCACCTGTTGTAAGTGACAGGGATACTCAAGCAGAGACCGGGGCGAGAACACGAGTCCTCTGAATAACTCCCATGACAGCCCATCAGTCTCTGGCACAACTTCCCAGGTAGTTTAGGGGCTCTGCACTCATCTCCTGTTGCTGCTAACAAATTACTACAACTTAGTGGCTTTAAATGACACACTTATTCTCCTAGAATTCTTGAGTTCACAAGTTCAGAATGAGTCTTGCCATAGAGAATAGACTTATGGCAGGAGGGACAAGCAGGTAGGACTCATGGAGAGTCCTACATGGAAATATGTACACTAACGTGGAAAAGAGACAGCCAAACAGAATTTGCTGTGTGACTCTGTGACCTCAAACCAGGGCTCTGTGACAACCTAGAGGGGAGAGGTGGAGAGGTGGAGAGGGAGGCAGGCTCGAGAGGGTGGGATATATGTCTACCTACGAATGATCCATGCTGATGTATGGCAGAAACCAACATAATACCACAATTATCCTTCAATTGCCAATAAATAAAGGAAAAATGAGTCTTGCAAGGCTGAAATCAAAGTGTTCCCAGGACTGGCTCCCTGCAGAGGCTCGAGGGCGAGTCCATGCCTCGCCTCTTCCGGCTGCTCTGCCTGCTGTGCCACCGGCCTTGGGCTCACTCACGCCAGTCTCCACTTCCTGTTTCTCTTCTGCGTGAAATCTCTGCTATTTTTTTTTTTCGTACAGGATATTTTGATTACATTCAGGACCCACCTGTATAATCCATGGTATGAGAGCTGAAGAGTTGTTGCTTTTGACCTGTGGTGTTAGAGAAGTCTCTTGAGAGTCCCTTGGACTGCAAGGAGATCCAACCAGTCCATCCTAAAGGAAATCAGCCCTGAAGATTCACTGGAAGGACTGATGCTGAAGCTGAAGTTCCAATACTTTGGCTACCTGATGTGAAGAACTGACTCTTTGGAAAAGACCCTGATGTTGGGAAAGATTGAGAGCAGGAGAAGGGAATGACAGGATGAGATGGTTGGATGGCATCAGTGACTTGAGGGACATGAGTTTGAGCAAGCTCCAGGAGTTGGTGATGGACAGTGAGGCCTGACGTGCCACAGTCCATGGGGTCACAAAGAGTCAGATGTGACTGAACTGGACTGAACTCCCTTTCAAGACCCTTGATCACACCAGTCAAGTCCCTGTTGCCACATGAGGTGACATTTGCTGGTCCCAGGGGTCAGGATGTGGACATCTTAGTAGGGGGCTGCTATTACGGCTCCCTTCACACAAAAGCTGGCGTAATAAATTCATGGCTTAAAAGAATAGGAATCGTTAGAAATGGCAGTCTTCCTGATTGCTGACTTCACTACGTTTCATACACTCTTTAATTACTGAGGAGGAAATTGAGGAAACAGGGAACCTGGGAGAGAGAATCACAGAACCCTCAAAGGCAGGTAGATGACAGATAGACAGGTAGCCCCGGACCACGAGAGATCATGACCAGTGTTTGGATGTTTTGCTAAAAATAAATCACAGTGCTTGCTTCTCCCTCTAGTGAAGCCCCCGTCACAAATGTGTGTGCCTATGATCACATCCCCGGCTACCACACACGCACACACATACACACACATACACACTCACACACACATGCACACACACGCATACACACTCACATACACGCACACACACTCACAAACAATGCTTCTCTGAAGATAGTCTGCTTCCCTTTTCATTGTCGGGACACAGCTCTGCCTGTCAGCCCTGTAAGAAAGTGGCACCCCACCACTCCCACAGAGGCTGCAGCATGCGCACCCTTGCCCACGACTGCCTGCCTGCTGCAGTGCTCAGCACTAGGGACAAACAGCCCCATGGGTCGCTCTGCCATCTCCACCAAGCCATGGTGTAACGGCTGGAAGGACACAGAACGCCATCCCCACTTGAGACTTTCAAACCATTTGAAATAGATTCCTGGGACCAGGTAAATGGAAAGAGGTTATTAGCACAGAAAGGTATTTAAGAACAAAAGCAGAGGGGAAACTGTGTGATGTGTGCAGGGCCATGCAGATGTCCTAGTGTGTCTCAAGAGTAACAAAAATGACAAATTCAGAAGGACAACATGACTTGCAACCAATAAAACAGGCTTTTGTTTAGACAGTAGAGTCTCCCTGTTGCATGTTTAACACATACGATGACAGATTCAAAGACAGAGAACATAAGAGGCAAAAAACAATTTTCACAAGGTGATAATTCCCTCCATTCTTTCCAGTGAATGTGTCTTGGGGTGAATTCCCACTAAGCAGACGCCGAGATAAGGACTGGATGCATGTGGTTGGTTTGGAGGCGTTCCCAGGAAGCACTGGTAGGGGTAAGGAAGTGGGAAAGGGAAGAAAAGGCAGGGACAGGGGATGCACTCATGAGCAGGATATTTCCATACAGATGGTGCGCAGTCCCCTCAGGGCTCCTCAGGGGGATTGGGTAAGACCTTTCAGGGGTCTTTCACAAGGGGTGCAACAGTGGGGTATCTACACTGCAACATCCATCCAACTGGCAGAGAGTGGCTCTCTGGCATGGGATTCGAGACACACTCATCTCCCCCAGGACAGGCCGAGCTCCCCCATCAGAGGAAGCCCTCAGGCTGGGACTCACGGGTGTTTGTGACTAGGACTGTCAACTGTGAGCTCTGAGTGCACAGGTCAGTGAGAGACAGGAGATGCGCGCCATCTGCTCTCCTATCCTGATTCTTGTGTGGCTCGCATCCCCTGAGCATGCCAGCAGCTGAGTGTCACTCTGGTGTTGAAGGGAGGCACCTACCCTGAATGTAAAAACGCCCACTTTATCGGAGGCTCAACAGCAAACTGCCCCAGCTCCTGGCCATATGGCAAGAACCTTTGCATCTAGACCTTGAAGAAGACCTTGTAGCTTCAGCTTCCCTCTGCCGGGAGACATGATGAAAGGAAGTGAGGCGAGGGGGCAGATCGGAGGTGGTAGCAGATGAAAGGAAACGTCACTGCCAGTGCTGTTTTAAATAGGTTGATAAAGGAGATCTGAGGCTTTGCTTCTCTTAGTCTGTAGAGCAGTGCAGTTTGTACAGTAAGAAAAAATCCGAGAATGATATTACTAGCTATATAGCATGGGGTAGTTACTTTATCGTTTTACTTTTTTTTCGCCTTATCATGATCCTTTCTTACATGGTTATGGGAATTCCTTAAGCCAGGGTATATCCAAAGATATCACTGTGGGCATGCAATGCATTTCAACTCATTTCAAAACTGACATTTAGTGGGTAAACAAACATCATCCATGTATTATCTTGTGTCCTAAAAGCCAAAGGCAGATCTGGTTTAGAGCCCTGACATACTGCCTCCAAAATGTTCCCAGGGGGAATTGATCCTGCGATTTCCCTTGGCCAACGATACATGCTCTATATCTGGGACTGGATCCCAGGGCACAAAGGTATTCTAAACTCGGGGCAGTAGAACGGAGGGCTGCTTCTTAGCTGCTATGACTTGTGTGCTCTCAAGGCACTTGACATCAAACTCTCTGCCACCATCTGCTAAACACTCTGCACTTGGCCAGGCACAAGTGGGAAATGATGTGATTTTTTTTTTTCCCCCAAGTCATTCTCTTTGGCCATCATCTGTTGAATCTCCCTTCCTGTTGCTGACTTTGGACAGATTCTAAGCTTTTCAGTTGTTTGACCACTTAAAAAGTCCAATCTATTTTAAAACTTCTTATATTCAATCTGGCAAAAAAGGAATAGAGAAAGGTGACCACAGGTAGAGTTGTAAAGAAAGAGCAGTCGCAACAGAACCGTCTTGTGTCCCAGGCCTCTGACCAGGGCCCGGGGTCTCCTGTCTGGCACTAAGAGGGAGCACAGTGGAGGACAGGAAGTGGCAGAGAGTAGGGACAGTGTGGCTGAGACAAGGCGGGTTGCTCCTACCTGAAGCCTGTCATAACGGCTTGATGCTCAAAGTTAAGCCATTCTGCATCTCCCCCCTCGCCCAATCCTCCTCTAAACCCCAAATCTGGATTTTAGTTGCATACAGGGTCTCTCTACTTGGGTGTTTAATAGGAATCTAGACAAACAGGAAGCTAACCACCCTTTGTTTTTCTTTACCTGTGGCCTATATTCTGATTACTACTCCATTGCTGTCTCCCCGCCATTGCTTCTACCAGTGACAGAAGCTAGAAACTACTGGATCATTATTTTCCCTTTTCTCATCTGTTCAAAGTCCCTTTCATACTGTCAGAACCCAAAGCCTCTTGCTACTAAGGTATTCTTCCCTGACTGACATCCTCACGGATGAGTGGCAGAAAAGCAATCCAGCCACACTCCTGGCAGACTCACTTCTCCTTGCCACATCAAAGGCGGTCACATTCTGTGCCTGCCCTCTCTCTCCAGCTCGCAGTCTCGAATTCTCTTTTCTATCTCCTCAAAAAGACCCAGGGCAGCACACTCAGCACATACCCTACAGGCAGATACACCGGCCCACCTCACCCTCATAAAAGCCCCGTGAGAGGCGGTACACAGTGGTACTCCTGCTAAGCCAGCGACCTAGGACTTAACAGTTCTCTCTGCTTCCCCTAACCCAGTCTTCTGCTTTTACAGAATTAATGACAAGACTTGGGCGGACTGTGTGGCTAGCATACGGCTGAGGGAAAAAGACCAATTTAGGCTGCCATTTAAAATTTTATTTTTCAAAGCTGCATACAGAAAAATTCACTTCTCCAGGGAATATACAATTCTATGCCTTTTGCCAAATTCCTAGAATTGTATAGCAATCACCACAATCGAGGTGCCGGTTTCCTCACCTCCAAATATTCCTCCATACCTTCCCCCTACGCTCAAACACTCCCATCGTTTAAGCCCTGGCAACTACTAATTGGTCCTCTGATCCTCCCGTTTTATCTATTGTAGAATATCACGGAAATGAGATTGCATACAGTCTCACTTGGTGTCTACAGGAGATTGGTCCCAGGAGCCTCTGTGTGTGTGTGTGTTCAGTCACGTCCGACTCTCTGTGACCCCAGGGTCAGTAGCCAGCCAACCTACTCTGTCCATGGGATTTCTGGCAGCAATACTGGAGTGGGTTGCTATTCCCTCCTCCAGGGGATTTTCCCGACCCAGGGATTGAACCCACGTCTCTTGCATCTCCTGCATCGGCAGGCAGATTCTTTACCGCTGAGCTACCTGGGAAGCCCCGCAGGATGCTGGCAGATACCATATCTGTGGATGCTGAAAGCCCTCATGTACAATGATATCATACAGTGGGCACTTTGTGTCCATGAACAAAGAACCCCAATAGGGAGAACTGACCGCATCAGGCCTCTTCTACTCGGCGCAACACACATAAAGACTCATCCACACTTGCTTGTTCCGTGGAGCGCTCCTTTCTCTCGCCCAGCAGAATTCCACTGTATGAGGATACCAGTCTGTCACTCGCTTGCCAGCTGAAGGACCTCCAAGTCATTTCCAGTGTTTGACAATTACAAATAAAGCTTCTGTAATCATTCACATATATGTTTGGAGGGATAAACAGATCATATGGTGAGTATAAGTTTAACTTTACAAAACACTGTCAACTGCTCAAAAGATATATACACAGCCAGTAAAAATGTTTAAAAGAGATTTTCTTGGCAAAGCCTGGATTTCCTAATCTTGAAAAGTTTATACATGTATAATGTACTTCTCATATATGCATATATAATGTGTGTATTTGTGTGACCAGCCTACTTATAAAACTAACTCAGGGGTATAAATTGGCAGCTTGGAGACATTTTAAGGGCTTTATGAAACAGCTATATAACTGGACATGTCCAGTCTGTTGGGATGTCATAAAATGCAGAAGTTAAGTGTAGGAAGCCAAAGAAAGATTATGAAATGAGTCACTTAAGCTCTCTTAGTGAATAACCGAGCTTGATCATGATGGAATAAGTAGCAGCCCAGAATCGGCATCCCTGAGTTGTTCACAGAAGCCAAGGGCTCGCTCTGAGCACTCAGGGACACAGATGGGGAGGCCGGGTGAGCCCACTGTATACAAGGGAGAGCGAGTTGACCACGTGCCCTGCTGCCACTGAGTACACTGCCTGAGCCTAACCCAGGAACTCATAGAAAAATGCTGGCTCTGGTGAAATATCAACTTTCCTGTTTTCATTGTAAAATGAAATGAGAGGAAATGTGGGGAGAGAATTAAGACCAAAATATGGCTCCAAAATTAGGTTTGTGAATGTCCACCAAGAGGTGAATGACTGAGAAGCAGTAAAATATTCACAGAATGGATTACAACTTAGCAGTTTAAAAAAATTTATATATATATATATATATATATATATATATGAACTGTTTATTGTTAGAGACAATGACATGGATGAGTCTCAGAAAGTTTGCGGAGCAAAAGATTCCAGACACAGACAGTACCCGCTGTACACTCCTGACTTGAACCTCAGATGATGGGATCAAAAACAAGTTTCCTGGCCGGGACTGGAGGGGCATGGGGCTGGCTGCAAAGGGGCACAGGGCCACTTTCTGGTGTGATGTAAATGTGTGCCTTGACTGCGGTGCTGATTACACGAGTATGGTAGGGAAGGCGAATTTTTAATTCTACCCTCTCAGGGTCTTTTGACTGGCCCCGAGAATTATACTGATGTCAGAGACAGATTAACAGGAGAAAAGCAGACAAATTATTATAAATTTCACATGACATGGGAGCCCTTGTAAGAACTGGAGACCCAAAGAAATGGCAGAAACTACAGGATCTTTAGCAGGTTGAACAAGAGAGGCAAAGCGGAAAAGTAGCTGAACCATGTGGGGAAGCTAGGGGACAGTAAGAAAAATTTTCACAAGGTCTATTTCATAGAGGTCTCTTGGTCTCAGCTTCCCCTGCCAATAAGAACGTTACTCTCCTCGTCCTACAGAAGTGAGACAGGCTGGGATTCAGGACCCTTTGTTGCAGGGCTGCAACGCTTGCACCTGAACACAGCTCTCCTCATATCTCTCCGTACGCAACAGAACACAAAGAGACTGTATGGCACGAAGAGGAACTGCACGTATGCGCAGCTGGGGCAGATTCTGGACAAAAGACACAAGGAGACCAAAAAGCCCAACAGCCATTCTGAAGCGCCTGGAGCAAAAGCAGGGGGTTGGGAGCAAAAGCAGGGTACCGTGCAATCCCCCGCACACAACACCATCTAAGGCCTGGGTCAGGAAGACCCCCTGGAGGAGGGAATGGCCACCCACTCCAGTATTCTTGCCTGGAGAATTCCATGGATGGAGGAGTCTGGTGGGCTACAGTCCATGGGGTCACAAAGAGTTGGACACAACTGAAATGATTTAGCAAGGACGGGGCAAGCCATCTAAGCCACCCCTCCAGCCCGACCTCTGGACACCCCCCTCCCCTCACCCCACATAATGAACTAGCTTGCCTCCCCGTCAGGCAGCAAGTGAACAAGGGAACCTGTTACTTATTCTCACCCCTCTGCTGCAACAGGGGCCCCAGTAAAGCCTTGCCTGAATTTCTTGTCTGGTTTCTGATCAATTTCCATTGATTCAGGAGGACAAGAACCCTAGTTGCTAACAGAAGGACATCTTTCACATGGGAATTCTATCTCCTACTTTTGAGAAAAAGGAGGATCAGAGCGTTTTTCTTGTCTTTGCTGTTACTGAAGTGCCTTTAACTCCGTCCTTATGCCAAAGCGGCACATTTTGGGGTGGCATCTCCTGCCACTTTTCAGTGTAGGTGTATATTTGCCAAAATTCATTGAACTATGCACTTAAAATAGGTGCTTTTTAAATTCTATGTACCCCAGTATCGCAGTAAAATGTATTAGAATTTAAAAGGTTCATAGCACAAACAGCAAGAACAGTTATCACACGTTAACAGAATGAGCAGTTCCCTTATGGGGCACTGTGATTACGAAAGCGCTCCCTGTGGAGGTCTACATGGAGCAGCCGAGGGTGGCTGCTCCACATCACAACCGCACATCAGAATTATCCGGTGTCTTCCGTAAATTCAGACTTGATTGCGCTGGGGGCAGCCTAGGCCTGGAGACTTTCCGAAGTTCCCTGGGTGACTGCAGTGCGTAGCCAGGGGTGAGGGGGGGAGCGGAGGACACAGGTGGCCGACACCCCCTTCCCCGGCCCCGGCTCCTCGAGCAGAGAATAGAGATGTAGCCGAGCCGCTTGCCCTCCAGGCCGCCCAGGTGCTGCCTCTGATCAGGAAGGACCCTGAGCTCAAACCTTGCGGACTCAGATTTGGCCTTGCCCAGACGGTTCCCCCCATTTGGAGGTCCCTCTCACGCGTTCACCCGGGCACACGTGTTCACTCAGCTAATTCGCCAGACTCGCTGGTGCTGGAGGACAAGGTGAGTCCTTTCCGCTCCGTCACTGGGTGTAGGTATATGTTCATCCCTGCACAGAGGACAACTAGGTGGGACTGAGCGCCAGGAAATCATGCATTTTACCTTCTCAAAACGAGGGAGGAGATGGGAGAAACATCAGGGCAAAGAAATAGGCATAAACATTCAAAGAGTGATGCTATGCCTGCCTCTAAAAATGGAGGAAGGAGCTAATCCACACTGGGAATGGCTGGGCACCGCGTACTCTGCACACCAGGTACTCTGTAGGTATTATCCTGCTCACCCCACACTGTCCTTATTGAATACTCTGCACCAAAGGCCCATTTGGTGCTGCAGCCACTGAGGCTCAGCGGGGTCATTCACTTTGACCAAGGCCTGGTGGTAAGTGACAGAGCCATGCCTTAAGTCATTTCCTCCAAAACCTATGTGCACTCTTTCCACTATGCAACACTGCCTCTTATCTTGAAAACTCATAATCATAAGTGGTAGTGATAGTAATATTAAGAGTTTTCTATGTGCTAGGATTAAATCTAAGGTTCTAACTGCATCTATAATTCGAGAGCTGTATCTAGACCTATGTATATACCTAGATTGTTGTTGCTTAGTTGCTAAGCTGTGCAACCTCAGGGACTGTAGCCCACCAGGCTCCCCTGTCCATGGGATTTCCCAGGCAAGAATACTGGAATGGGTTGCCATTTCCTTCTCCAGGGGATCTTCCCAACCCAGAGATCAAATTCACACTTCCTGCACTGGCAGGCAGATTCTGTTACCACTGAGCCACCAGGGAAACTCTTACACTCAGATATGAGTGTGTGCTATGTCACTCCAGTCATGTCTGACTCTGTGTGATCCCATGGACCGTAGCCTGCCAGGCTCCTCTGTCCATGCAGACCTATAAAAAGCCACTTAGCATTAGGTAGATACTATTATTACCCTCTTTAAATATGATACAACTAAGGTACAATAAGGTTAAATAATTTTCTCAAGGGCGCGAGGCCACAAAAGATAGAAGTCATTTAATGACAATCCTTTGCTAAAAATTACCCGAATTGGCAAAACCAGCCAGAAAAAAAAGATAAGAGAATTTTGCTAACCTTGCTTTCAACCTCAATACTCAGTCCAACTAAGACTGTAAAATACTGGCTCTTTCCCTCAAATTTTGCAGACTTAAGACAGCCCATGTGCCTTCAGTGATTATGGTAGGCGGGAAGGCACTAGTCATGGCAAGCTCTGATTTGCAAGATCAATAAGAATATTATTACCCATGCTTGTAAAAAAGCATGGATTAGTAAGAAAGAAAAAGGTTTCTGACAGCTTCTGCAGCAAGAAAAGCAATGCATTAGGTCTGGTGAAAAGGGACTGAAGAAAGTGGTGCTTAGAAGCCAGGACTGAAACTGACGATGGAAAAGCAGGGCCTGCTCCTTAATCAGATCCACTTCCAAGCAGCAACCATGTATCTCGGCTCCCATTTCACCGACATATGCAAGTTCTGAGCTTGCTGAGCCCCGCAGGGCAAGTGCAAGCCTGGAAATGTGAACCGGGCCCAGCCCTGCCTCATACATCATCAGCACAGCTGTCAACAGAATTTCCAGCAAAGAACTTTTATTCATGAGGATACAGTCACAACTGGAAGAGAATCACAGAACTCCAAGAAGCTGCATTTTTACGCGCAGGTATTTATATGCACATATACTCAAGGCCGTGTTAGATCTAAGCTGGAAAACTTCCAGTGTCAAAGAAAGATGATTTGAATGATAACTGGTCCCATTTACCAACTTAAAATTTTTACGGGTTATGAGAAAGCATTTGCACTCGGGTTTAACAGTCACCCACGTTCACTCACATACTTTCAAACTGAGATCCAGACCTCATCTCAGTCTGAGGGTGTGGGTCTCAGGGGGCGCCTCCCTCCCCGTTTCCTCGGTGCTGGCTGGGCTTAGCTGTGTGTCTTCAGGAAGGAGAATTCCTGGGGCTTCTCCAGTGTGGCAGGGGTGAGCCTTCACCTCGCCCTGAGCTGCACCTCGTGGACAGATGAGGGCAATCAAACCATATCCCCTCCCTGGTAGCCAGCCTGGGAGTCCAGCTGTCACGTCACCAGGGAAATTCTACACTTCCTGGATTCCACTTTGCTAGATGTGATTGGTTTATTGAGTGCCTTTTCTCATCAGCGTGTAGACATAAAAAAGTTCTATTTTTTTCCCATCTCTACTTTTATCCCTGCTTTATCAAATCCACATTTTCTGTCTCTTAACAACATCTTGGGGAGATTCCAAACCATTTAGTCAATTTTCATTGTTAAAGGTGGTCTGAACCAGTCTTAAATTTCAATCTCGTGTGCAACTTCCAAGCTTGCCACCTCCCAGTCCGCACTGGATTTGTGGCTGAAGGCAGAGAGCGCATGTCTGGGCAGGGGTCGTGCTTCACACATTCAACCCCCGACCCTCCTAGGTTCTACCTCTCCCGAGCTTCCTGGATGGTAAAGCAGAAGGAGAAGGCGGGAAGAGGAGCAGAACACCATCGCCTCCCTGACCCCAGAGACCCACCTCCTCCTGTTGGCCGTGGCGGCTTCTCTGGCCTTCATGCTCTGGCCCTCAAGACAACGTGTCAGGCCTCCCCGTTCTTACAAACATGGGGGTGACTTCTCTGCAGAGCCGTGAGGTTTCTAACAACCCTGCAGTTCCCTGAAGTGGGGGTCCAGCAGCATCTCCACCCTCTTAGAGTGCCGCCCAAAGCCTCATGTCCTCTGCTGCCAGGGTCCCTCATGGGGCAGGCAGCCCTAGGCTGGTATATCAGGACACCAGGCTGAGTGCAGGTACCCTGTGTAACATCTCCTCTAAAACAGCTCCTCTCTGCCAAATGACAGAAGCACCGCCAGCTTCCCTGCCCCTTCCCTGGGCCTCTGGGCTCTGTGTCCCCTGCTTGGTGGGCACAGGGGCTCATCAGCAAGGCTACTGTCCAAGCAATAACCACCCGGGAATAAACATCTCTTTATCTTGCAGAGCAATACCTCCACCCTATACAAGTGAGCTCAAGAACTCAACACCTTCTTTGCTTTGGACAGAAAAACACAGCCCTCCTCCCTACTCTGTATGGAGAGAGGGGGACCCTCTCACTCCCCATGGCACCCCCTCCACAAGGCTGCCAGTGAAGACTGTCCACTCCCCAGGGGTCTCACTGTACGGACAAGAGGCGCAGAGGGGCTGGGTTACTAACACGCGAGTACAGAACGGTTCCTATCACGCTTTCACAAGCCCTGGGCTGAAGGTGTTGAGTCTGAGGCTGCCAGAAAGACGCAGGACTCCCAGTCAAATTTACATTTCAGATAAAGAACCAATTGTTTTTAGTGTAAGCATGCGCTAAGTATTGTATGGGACATGAATAATATTTTTAGTATAAGTATCTCAGGGTATGCCTCCACAGGACCCAAGCCCAGACATTCCCTTTCAACCAGGAGACAGAATAAATCAGAGCAAACAAAACACACTGAGGAAAGCCACTTCTCTACCCTTAGCCATTCCTGCTATGATTCCGCATTCAGGCACTGAGGTCAAACCACTCCACAAAAGTCCTAAAAAACGAAATCCAAAGCTTCCCCTTTTTGGAACGTTTATATGCACAGATTTTTTTCAGAAAGGAAAGGGCATTCTAATCCACTTACAGAAATTATGATAATTAGCTCCAAGAGGAACTTGAGAGTTTCAAAGTCATAATGTTGGCAGAAAGAACTGAAACACATGAGCGAACATCAGAATTGTAATTTTCTAGAGCAGTTAGATCATTGTGTAAGAGTACTGTGGGGAGGAGAGACACTTTCTCATTAGCAGGAAACTTCTAAGAATCCCAGGCTGTACTGAGTAAGCATTTTTAATGAAAAGGTCCAACTGAAATCCAAAGCATAGACAGTGAAGAATTTTTGCTTTAAATTTTTTATGTAAAAGGACCATATTCGGGCAACTAAGAGAGCCTCATTCTAGAAGGAGCTTCTTTGTGCCTGCAGGTAAGCTGGCATCTGCTCAGAGGGCATTGTGGGGGAGAGTGAGGAAGGTGGTCCCTTCACACTCTGATAACGAAGCCAACCAGCTCTCTGCTCACCTCCTGGATAAGCCAGAGTCTCAGGCTGGGTTCTGCAGCAGCATAGCCTGACATAGGGATTCTTGGGTGTGTGATTTAGTGAGGGAATGTTCTCAGGTGAAACCTGCATGGGAACGAGGGATGCAGGGTAAGGCAGATGAAAAGTCTAACAAAGATGTGGATTTTTTCAATCAATCCCACTGTGAACTCTGCAAAGATAAGCAGAGCTGTCCTGCCTGGCAGTAGGGGCCAGGCTGTTAGACCCTTGCTGGCAGTCACTGATCGCTATGGACGGCTGGGTAGGGGTGGAGACGGGCAGGGAGGTGCGCTCACCCACCATCTCTGGATGCGACAGCGGCAGCCAAGGAGAAACTATCTCCAAGGAAGGCGGGCAGCTGTGGGCCATGAGCAACCACCATCCACAGCAGCTGGGGTGGGCACGTCAGCCTCGTAAAGGGATGTAGAGGCACCAGGAGTCAGTTAATGCGGCGCTAAGTCACTTCAGTCATGTCTGACCGCAATACTATGGACTGTAGCCCACCAGGCTGCTCTGTCCATGGGGCTTCCCAGGCAAGAATACTGGAGTGGGTTGCCATCCCCTTCTCCACGGGATCTTCCCGACCCAGGGACTGAACCTGCATCTCTTCCATCTCATGTATTGGCAGGCAGGTTCTTCACCACGGGCACCACCTGGGAAGCCCAAAAGGTGGCCTCAATACCTTAATGACTCGGATCGAATGCCGCTGCAAGGTGACCTGTGGTCAGTAGTGTTCCAATCATTTCTAAAGAAGGAAGCCTAATCCTCAAATCTATTCCATTTTATAATTACCCACTGCTGGCACACAAATGAAAGAAAAGGATATATATTTTAATCTTTTGCAACTTAGCATTTCTGCCTTTATTAAAAGATGTATATCTCATTCTCTCCAAACTTCACATCCTCTGCCTGGAAACCCCCCACTCCCCACCCCAGGCTGCTGTGTCCTCTGCAGGGGTGTGCTCGTCTCTGGAGAAGCCAGACAAGGTGGGCTCCTAAAATCCCTAGTTCCCCAGCTCGGCTGAGGGACCAAGTCCCTGACAGCAGCGATGAGTGGTTTCCTCAGGGTTTTGCTATTTTGATGTTGAGATCTGGGAGAGTCCCTTCCAGCACTGAGGGGTTTACGTGGGGCATCAGAAGTCCCGGAGTTTGGTCCTCTGAGACCCGAGTTGAAGGTCAGTCTGAGCTCCCACGCCGGGGCCATCTCTGAGGACCAGCGAGGGGCATGCCCAGGTGCCACGTGCAGCCTCACTAGAACCACTGCAGTGTGGGCAACAGCAGCTGGGCAAGGGGGCCGTCGCAGGTGTGAGGCGGGGCGAGGGAGCCCAGGGAGGGCTGACCTCAGGAACGTTCCTGACGGACCGAACACCTCAGGCACACCCAGAAGGGTCAAGACAAATGCCACCTGGGCCATCCGAGTCCATCTAGAGACCTTTCAAACTAAATAACCACTCTACGAAGCACTGATTTGGAAGACTCGGCCAGCACTGCCTTCAGAACAGAACAGAAGGGGGTCCATTCCTCTGTCGTGGTCCCCTGAAGGACAGCGTGTCTGTTTGGCTCAGGTCTGTGTTAGAGGTTCTCCTGCTGCCCCCCTGCCCGCTGGGCTCTGTGCATGGAGAGCACGTTCATGGTAAGGACAGAGCCTGGAAGGGAGTCGAGGTGGGTGGCGGCTTATATTGGAAATGAATGGTGTTTGGAGCCTTTGAAGAGCAAAAGTATAAAACTGTTTATTGACCTACAGCTATCCTTGAAATGGAATATGATCTCCGGCAGAAAGTATAGAATAGAAAGTCCCCAATACTGCAGCTGCCTAGAGATGAAAGGATTATCTGGAGCTAAGAAGACTATTTCTTCATCCACAGTCTTAATGCTGAGTCTCCCACAGAATCTGGAAGAATACTATCTGCTTCTGGGCTTCAGAGATGGAGACAGAGATATTCGAGGGGAACAAAAATACCACCCCAAAGTGTATACCTTTCTTTTGGCTTTTTTTCCAAAAAATATTTACTTACTTGCTTAGCTGTGCTGAGTCTTAGTTGCAACATGAGGGATCTAGTTCCCTGACCAGGGATCAAACCTGGTCCCCCTGCATTGTGAGTACAAAGTTTTAACCACTGGACTACCAGGGAAGCCCCCAAGCTGCATCTCTGTGTTATGAGGATGATTTTAGGCTGATCTTCGGGCGGGGGGAGGAGAGCTGCGACAGGTCTTTGTTGTTGCTCGCAGCTTTTCTCTGTTTGCAGCAAGCAGTCACAGCTCCTCGTGGTGGTGTGCAGTCTTCTTGTTGGGGTGGCTTCCCTTGTTGTGGAGCACAGGCTCTAGGCTTCAGGAGTTTCAGCTTGCTTAGTTGCTCTGAGGCATGTGGGATCTTCCCGGACCGGGGATCGAACCGGTGTCCCTTACATTGCAAGGCAGATTCTTAACCACTGGCTAGGCTGATTATTTTTAAGAAACAGCAGACACAAGTGAAGTGCTGAAAACTGCATAGAAGTTACCCTTCAGTAAGAAACATTTGGGCTTCCCTGGTGGCTCAGTGGTAAAGAATCCACCTGCTAATGTAGGAGATGTGAATTCAATCCCTGAGTCAGAAAGATCCCTTGGGGAAGGAGGTGGCAATCCACTCCAGTATCCTAGCCTGGAAAATCTGTGCTCCAGGGAATCTGGTAGAACTCATCTTTAGATAGATACTTTGAGGATCTGATTTCATGATCACAGTCCTTGCATCTCTTCATATCTAGAAAATCACTAAATCCCTTCATGTTGACATCAGCTCTTACATACAGCAAAAAACATCTTGTAAAAGGGTATGATTGCACTGAACGCCCCCCCTCCACACACCAAACTCTTATATTTGACCTTCCCTGACTGCCTCTTAGATGGGGAAGCAGTGGAAACAGTGTCAGACTTTATTTTGGGGGGCTCCAAAATCACTGCAGATGGTGACTGCAGCCATGAAATTAAAAGATGCTTACTCCTTAGAAGGAAAGTTATGACCAACCTAGATAGCATATTCAAAAGCAGAGACATTACTTTGCCAACAAAGGTCCATCTAGTCAAGGCTATGGTCATGTTTGGATGTGAGAGTTGGACTGTGAAGAAGACTGAGCGCCGAAGAATTGATGCTTTTGAACTGTGGTGTTGGAGAAGACTCTTGAGAGTCCCTTGGACTGCAAGGAGATCCAACCAGTCCATTCTAAAGAAGATCAGCCGTGGGTGTTTGGAAGGACTGATGCTAAAGCTGAAGCTCGAGTACTTTGGCCACCTCATGCGAAGAGTTGACTCATTGGAAAAGTTTCTGATGCTGGGAGGGATTGGGGGCAGGAGGAGAAGGGGACGACAGAGGATGAGATGGCTGGATGGAATCACCGACTCAATGGATGTGAGTCTGAGTGAACTCCGGGAGTTGGTGATGGACAGGGAGGCCTGGCGTGCCGCGATTCATGGGGTCACAAAGAGTCAGACACGACTGAGTGACTGAACTGAACTGAACTGACTGCCTCTTTGGAGCAGTTGCTCAGGGCTATCTGAGGTGCTCTCTCCCAGGCTGCAGTCCTCATTTTGCCTTAAATAAAACTCAATTCACAACTCTCACATGGTGCATCTTTCTTGGTCAACAGCAGGAAATAAAACCTCCCATGTGGAAGGCACCCTCCCTGTCACCAGAGGTAGGATTCAGGGCTAAAAGGCCGTATAAACAAACTCTGTCACTTCTTTATCAGTTTACTACTCCAAACCTGAACGTTTTTATCCTGTCAATTCCTCACTGGTTGTTTCTTTATCTAAAAAGTATAAAAGCTGCCTGCCTTGGTCACTTCTTCAGACCTTATATTGCTGGAGCGGGGAGGGATTCAGCCAAGTTCAGTCATTTTCATTATAAAATTAAATTTAAATTTGCTTTCTCCTGATGATTTCCCTTTTATTACTGGGTGGTGGGGAGATGACTCAGCCAAGAACCTAGAAGAGTCAAAGGAAAATCCATTTTCCTCCCTCACAGCATCATTTTCTGAGCATGCTGGGGTGCTCACCCCACTCCGTGACAGCCACTGCTAGGCATTGTCTCCTCAGGTCCTTGAAATGCCTGCACAAAGGAAGCACTCTAATAACTGAGGAAGTGAGGCTCGGGAGATTATCAAACTCAAGGCCATTTCCCTGAGAAACAGAACTAAGAACCCTGTTCAGTCTGAGCCCTGCCTGAGCTCTTCACCACTGGGTCTTCTAATGAAAGCAAAGTACACTCTGGACTGTGGGCTTCTCTGCTGACTCAGACTGTAAAGGATCTGCCTGCAATGCCAGAGACTTAGGCTCGATCCCTGGGTGAGGAAGATCCCCCAGAGGAGGGCATGGCGACCCACTCCAGTATTCTTGCCTGGAGAATCCCATGGAGACAGGAGTCTGGTGGGCTACAGTCTATGAGGTTGCAGAGTTGGACACAACTGAGCGACTAACACTTTCACTCTTTTTTTTTTTTTCCCAAGAAAGTCTGATTTATTTAATATTGCATAGATTTACTGAGGGAATTTCAGCTAAATGTATCGCAGTTTTTTTCACACTCTAGATTGGGGCTTTCCCATTGGCTCAGAGACAAAGAATCCACTTGCCAATGCAGGAGACGTGGTTCGATCCCTGGGTTGGGAAGATCCCCTGGAGGAGGGGGATGTGCTGTATTCTTGCCTGAAGAATCCCAGTGAGAGAGGAGCCTGGTGGGCTGCAACCCATAGGTCAGAAAGTCAGACATGGCTGAAGCGACTGAGCATGCGAGCACATTCTACCCTGCAGCCACCATTCAATGGGCACTCATCATAGCTGCTAGCATTTCCAGGCACTGTGTTCCTCAGGCATCAGCCTGTTACCCCTGCTGCTCATAGCTGAGGGCGGAGGGCCCACAAAGCTGCCACCATTGACTCATCCAGTGCTTTGACCTTCGTAGCTGGTCAGCCGCTAAATAGATTCTTCATCAAAGGGACTCATCATCCCCCTTTTCCCCCGCATTTCCCCTCCACTCTGGGTTCAGTGTTGCCTCCTATTTGGGTCACAGCGACATTCTCCCTACAGGTTTCTCTGACTCAGCTCTGTCCTTCCTCATCCAATCTGCCTGCTCCCTGGCAGACTTGGCTTCCAAAAGCAGTACGTCCTGCTCAAACATACCGCAGGCAGCTCTCTGATCCCCAGTGACCTAGGCCTCGGCTCACAGAACCAAAGTCCAGCCCTAGTTTGTACCCTTTCCGTCACCTGCCTCCCCTGCACAACTGGCCACCTTCACCTGTGTCGTCATCCCCTCCACAGGCTGTTACTTAAATCACATCCAAATGTCTGGGTCAAGTTCAAGTCTCACTTCACCCTTGAACACTGGACTTGAAGACAAACCACCAACCCTGATGTTACTGTAGATACCATGGCTGCTTTTGTTTGAATTACAGCCAAAAGGAAAGGCTCAGACAAGGATCTGAAGGCAAATACAGTATTTAAAAGCTACAGGAAAGGCTATAGGGAGGTGGAAAAGAGGGGCAGGGAGGAAGAGCAGCCAACGAAAGGTGCAGATCAAGCCGGTCACCATCGGAGCAGCTGGAGC
This sequence comes from Ovis aries, assembly GCF_016772045.2. NCBI lineage: Eukaryota > Metazoa > Chordata > Mammalia > Artiodactyla > Bovidae > Ovis > Ovis aries. Next base: position 5,601,581 of record NC_056072.1, read on the forward strand.
TCAGCCCTGCGGGGATGGGCTAGCCAGGACAGGACACACACCTCACTTATTCCACCCAGGGGGAGGGAGCTGGTGCACTGATACACCAACTGGAGAGTCCAGTCACTGCTGGAGAGCCGCTCCGCCTGCAGCTGACGCCCCAGCACCTCCAGCCTATGAGCAAGGCCAGTGGCAAGAGAAAGCTCCATAGGAAAGCAATGCAGGTGCCGGAAGCTAGAAACCCAACGTGAATGTCCCGATATGGACGGGGCGTGGCCGACATGTGCTGCAACAGCCACAGACAGTTCATCACTCAAACCAGGGCAATCAGGAGAGTGAAAGGCAGTACCATCAGTAACCTTTCTGGGAAACAGGCGAGATTCAAGATGACCTGGGCAAATTACTATGCATGAGCTTGCATTTGTAGCTGTGGCTTTTGTATCAAGCTGATATGACTCTACAGAGTGCCTTCCACGTGGTCCAGCTCTGTGCTCGTCACTGAACCGAGTAAGGTGCTTAAAATAAAGGAGATGCTCAGAAAACGCTGGACTGCTGGACCCAGGATGAGGTGGCCACCACAAATTCACAAATAGCCTGCTATTCCAAGGGCATCGGCTTTAAAGTCAGACAATCCTGAGTTGAAACCCAAACCCCACTGATTCACTGCTAAACCCCGGTGTAGATATGACATCTCAAGAGTTGGGGTGATGGTGATGATATCTGCCTTGTACAACTGTCAAGTATCAGAAAAGACCTATGCAAAAGCAAGTCAAACTGCAGCAAACTGAACCTCAATTTCGTTATTATTCCACAAGCTAATAATGATAATATTGATGATCAGTTTGATCATTATCCTTCAGGCTAGTACTCAGCACTGGTTTTGTGTCTGTCTCAGCTCAGCGTTTTATTTTCTCCTCTGTGGCTGTGGATCATTTTCACAAAGCAGATGAGTTGAGCCTTTGTGAAATGCACTTCCATTCACAGGGACAAGGAGGCTGAAATTGGCTGGACACTCTCTAAGTCAGAAGTGGATATGAATTTGAAAAGGGAGAATTTAAGAGGATAAGATTTGGCATGAGCTGTTAGCTGAGCTGATCAAAATCAGAATCTCCAGATTAAGCTTCACTGTTTCTCACACTTTAAAAGGCTATGAATTAAGAGGAAAGTGATAGTAGAAAGACACTCGGCTTTTCAAAAAGAAACGTCTAACACCCTAAAAGTAAAAGTAAACAAACCTGCCTTAAGCTTCTGAGTCATGTCCCTGGCTTACTCATCACTATTGCCTTTATTGTCCACTGGGAAGATTTTCTTTGTCTTTATATAACAAGAAAAATGGGGTAGACAGAAGGGAGAACTTATAAACCCAATTACTGTCCCTCTGCAATTTGGAATCATAATTTTTCACTTTGTGAAGAAGCTTAAAAACACCAGGTTCACTGTAAAGTTAGAAATGGGCAGGGAGGAATATAAGGCAAAATGGAGAAACACACTCTCATCCTGCACAGGCTTCTGGCACATCCGTGTGTCAGAGACACTATGATTTCTTTTAACTTATTTATTTTATCAACATAATACATGCACATAATTTTCAAAAGTTAGTGATAACAGTACTAAAAATTTGTGACAAAATACAGCAATAACATGCACGACTATTCCCTGTCCGAAAGGCTCATTCTCCAACCAGTAACTAATTTCAGTAAATTCAGATACTACTTCTGGAATTTACTTCCACATTTCTAAATAATATGAATAAATAAAGAAGAATGAAGAAATGGTTAGTTCCCCTATATCCCTTCTCCCATTCTTCCATAGGAATACATATGCCAACTTCTAGCTGAGGTCAAGTTCTAGAATAAAAATATATATTTTCAAGCTCCCCTATACATGGTTGTGCAATTAAATCTGAGCTAAAGGGATGTGAGTAAAGCATTACATGTAACTCTCAGGAATCTTCCTTAAAAGACAATTGAAACATATACTTTGACTTCTTCATTCTTTCTTCCTTCTTGATAAATGGAATGCAGACATAATGAGCCATACTAAATCATGAGGTTAACTTGGGAATGAAATTCTGCCCTGTCAGAACAACAGAACAAACAGAAGGAGAATGGGTCCCTGAGGTTTTAGGGAGCAAGGCTGTCACCTGAAACGTGACAGCTACATTAGGAGAGAAATGAAAACTTTTGCCTAATGCAACAAAAAAACCTAACAACCCAACTGAAAAATGGGCAGAAGACCTAAACAGACATTTCTCCAAAGAAAATATACAGATGGCCAACAGGCACAGGAGAAGATGCTCGACATCACTAAATATGAGAGAAACACAAGTCAAAACTACAGTGAAGTACCACCTCAGAAGGCCCATCAGTAAAAAGTCTACAGATAACAAGTGCTGGAGAGGGTATGGAGAGAAGGGACTCCTTCCACATTGGTGGTGGGTGTGTAAGTTGGTGCAGCCCCTATGGAGGACAGTATGGAGGTTCCTCAGAAAACTAACCGTAGAACCCTGCAATCCCACTCCTGGGCATGTACTCAAACAAAACTATGACTCAGAATGATAATAACCTCCCAGAAAGGCACCAGGAAGAAATAGGAAACATGAACAGACTAATCACAAGCACAGAAATCGGAACTCTAATAAAAAATCTTCCAACAAACAAAAGCCCGAGGTCAGATGACTTCACAAGCAAATGGTACCAAAAGTTTAGAGAAGAGCTAACACCGATCCTGCTCAAACTCTTCCAGAAAATTGCAGAGCAAGGAACATTCTTGAACTCATTCTGAGACCACCATCACCCTGATACCACAACCAAAGATACCACACACACACAAAAAAAAACTACAGGCCAGTATCACTGATGAACATAGATGCAAAAATCCTCAACAAAATTCTACCAAACAGCATCCAACAACACACTAAAATGATCCTCTATCACAATCAACTGGGCTTTATCCCAGCCATGCAGGGAGTCTTCAATATACTCAAATCAATCAATCTGATATAACATATTAACAAATGGGAAGAAGAAAACGGCATGATCATCTCAATAGATGCACAGAAAACTTTTGACAAAATTCAACACCCATTTATGATAAGAGCTCTCCAGAAAGTAGGCACAGAAGAAATCTACCTCAACATAATAAAGGCTATATACGACAAACCTACAGCAATCATTATTCTCAAGACTGAAAAACTGAAAGCATTTCCTCTAGATCAGGAAAAAGACGAGGGTCTCCAGGCTCACAATTATTAACCAGCATAGTTTTGGAAATCCCGGCTGTGGCAATCAGAAAAGAAAAAGAAGTGAAAAGGAATCCATATTGGAAAAGAAGTAAGTCTCAGTGTTTGCAGATGATATGATAATATACATAAAAAACCCTAAAGGTGCCAGCAGAAAACTACTAGAGCTATTCAATGAATATAGTAAAGTCACAGAATATAAAATTAATACACAGAAACCCCTTGCATTCCTACACACTAATAATGAAAAATCAGAAAGAGAAATTAAGGAAACAATCCCATTAACCACTGAAACAAAAAGAATAGCTGGGAATAAACCTACTTAATCCAAGCCAGGCCCCAACAATACGTGAACCATGAACTTTCAGATGTTTAAGCTGGTTTTAGAAAAGGCAGAGGAACCAGAGATCAAATTGCCAACATCTGCTGGATCATCAAAAAAGCAAGAGAATTCCAGAAAAACATTTATTTCTGCTTTGTTGACTATGCCAGAGCCTTTGACTGTGTGGATCATAACAAACTGTGGAAAATTCTGAAAGAGATGGGAATACCAGACCCCCCTGACCTGCCTCTTGAGAAGCCTATATGCAGGTCAAGAAGCAACAGTTAGAACTGGACATGGAACAACAGACTGGTTCCAAATAGGAAAAGGAGTACGTCAAGGCTGTATATTGGCACCCTGCTTATTTAACTTATATGCAGAGTACATCATGAGAAATGCTGGGCTGGATGAAGCACAAGCTGGAATAAAGACTGCCGGGAGAAATAGCAATAACCTCAGATATGCAGATGACACCACCCTTATGGCAGAAACTGAAGAACTAAAGAGCCTCTTGATGAAAGTGAAAGTGAAGAGTGAAAAAGTTGGCTTAAAGCTCAACATTCAGGAAACTAAAATTATGGCATCTGGTCCCATCACTTCATGGCAAGTAGATGGGGAAACAGTGGCAACAGTGGCTGACTTGATTTTGGGGGGCTCCAAAATCACTGCAGATGGTGATTGCAGCCATGAAATAAAAAGATGCTTACTCCTTGGAAGGAAAGTTAGGACCAACCTAGATACCATATTCAAAAGCAGAGACATTACTTTGCCAACAAGGGTCCGTCTAGTCAAGGCTATGGTTTTTCCAGTGGTCATGTATGGATGTGAGAGTTGGACTGTGAAGAAAGCTGAGCACTGAAGAATTGATGCTTTTGAACTGTGGTGTTGGAGAAGACTCTTGAGAGTCTCTGGAACTGCAAGTAGATCCAACCAGTCCATCCTAACAGTCCTAAGTGTTCATTGGAAGGACTGATGCTAAAGCTGAAACTCCAATACTTTGGCCACCTGATGTGAAGAACTTACTCATTTGCAAAGACCCTGATCCTGGGAAAGACTGAAGGCAGAAGGAGAAGGGGACAACAGAGGAAGAGATGGTTGGATGGCATCACTGACTCAATGGACATGTTGGTGATGGATAAGGAGGCCTGGCATGCTGCAGTCCATGGGGCTGCAAAGAGGCAGACATGACTGAGCAACATGAACTGAGCATACATGAACTGAACTGAACTGAATTGAAAGAGACAAAAGACCTGTATGCAGAAAACTGTAAGACACGGATGAAAGAAATCGAAGATGACACAAACAGATGGAGAGATATACCATGCTCTTGGAATGGAAGAATCAATATTGTGAAAATGACTGCATTACCCAAAGCAATCTACAGATTCAACGGAACTTCTATGAAACCGCCAATGGTATTCTTCAGAAAACTAGAACAAAAATTTTCATAACTGGCATGGAAACACAAAAAACCCCAAATAGCCAAGGCAATCTTGAGAAAGAAAAACAGAGCTGCATAAATCAACTGTCCTGACCTCAGACTATTCTACAAAGCTAAAGCATGGTACTGACACAAAGATAGAAATATAGACAAAATACTGACACAAAAATAGAAATGGAACAAGACAGAAATCCCAAATAAAAACCCATGAGACAGTGGACACCTTCTCTTTGACAAGGAGGCATGAATATACAACAGAGGAAAACAGCGTCTCTTCAATGAGTGATCCTAGGAAACCTGGACAAATACATGTAAAAGAATAAAATTGGAACACCTCCTAACACCATACACAAAAATAAACTCAAAATGGAGTAGACTTAAATGTAAGGCCAGAAACTATAAAGCTCTTAGAGGGAAACATAGGCAGTCCACTCCTTGACATAAATCATAGCAAGACCCTCTATGACCAACCTCGTAGAGTAATGAAAATAAAAACAAAAATAAACAAATGGGACCTAATTAAACTTACAGCAAAGAAAACTATTAACAAGGTGAAATGACAACCCTCAGAATGGGATAAAATAATAATAAATGAAGCCACTGACAAAGGGTTAATCTCTAAAATATACAAGCAGTTCATGCAGCTCAATATCAGAAAAAACAAACAACCCAATCAAAAAGTAGGCAAAGACCTCAACAGACATTTCTCCAAAGAAGACATACAGATGGCTAATAAACTCATAAAAAGATGTTCAACATCACTCATTATTAGAGAAATGCAAATTGAAACTATAATGATGTATCACCTCACAGAATGATCAGAATGGCCAGCATTGAAAAACCTACAAAAAATAAATGCTGGAGAGGGTGTAGAGAAAAGGGAACCCTTTTGCACTGTTGGTAGGTAAACTGATACAGTCACTATGCAGAACAGTATGGAGATTCCTTAAAAAACTAGCAATAAAACTACCATATGACCCAACAATCCCACTACTGGGCGTATCATCTCAGGAAAACATAACTGAAAAAGACACATGTGCCCCAATGTTCACTGTGGCACTATTTACAACAGCTAAGACATGGAAGCAACCTAGTTGTCCATCGACAGATGAATGGATAAAGAAGTTGTGGTTCATATATACAAAGGCGTATTACTTAGCCATAAAAAGGAACACATTTGAGTAAGTTCTAATGAAGTGGATGAACATAGAGCCTATTATATAGAGTGAAGTAAGCCAGAAAGAAAAAAAAAAACACAGATATCATACATTAATGTATATATATGCAATCTAGAAAGATGGTACTGATGAACCTATTTGCAAGGCAGCAATGGAGACACAGACATAGAGAACAGATTCGTGGACACAGTGGGTGAAGGAGAGGGTGGGACGAATCGAGAGAGGAGCAATGGAACATACACATTACCTACATTCAGTTCAGTTCAGTTCAGTGGCTCAGTCGTGTCTGACTCTTTGCGACCCCGTGAATCGCAGCACACCAGGCCTCCCTGTCCATCACCAAGTCCTGGAGTTTACCCAGCCATCTCATCCTCTGTCGTCCCCTTCTCCCTGCCCCTAATCCCTCCCAGCATCAGGGTCTTTTCCAATGAGTCAACTCTTTGCATCAGGTGGCCAAAGTATTGGAGTTTCAACCTCAGCATCAGTCCTTCCAATGAACACCCAGGACTGATCTCCTTCAGAATGGACTGGTTGGATCTCCTTGCAGTCCAAGGGACTCTCAAGAGCCTTCTCCGACACCACAGTTCAAAAGCATCAATTCTTCGGCACTCAGCTTTCTTCACAGTCCAACTCTCACATCCATACATGACCACTGGAAAAACCGTAGCCTTGACTAGACGGACCTTTGTTGGCAAAGTAATGTCTCTGCTTTTGAATATGCTATCTAGGTTGGTCATAACTTTCCTTCCAAGGAGTAAACGTCTTCTGATTTCCTACATTACCATGTGTAAAATGGATCGTGTGCTTTGCTATATGACACAGGAAGCTCAAACCCGGTGCTCTGTAACTCCCTGGAGAAGTGGGATGGAGTGGGAGGTAAGAGGGATGTTCAAGAGGGAGGGGACATATGTAACCCTATGGCTGATTCATGCTGATGTATGGCAGGAACCAACACAATACTGTAAAGCAATTCTTCTCTAATTAAAATAAGTGACTCTTTTTTAAAAAGTCAAACTTTAAAAACATTAGTTCTTAACCACAGTCGTATCTTCACAGTTAAAACATTAAACTATAGAAAACTTATCATACAATTTAGTAGTTCCTTTCTCTAGCCCTCCCCACCCCACTTCCTTCTCACCAAATGTAACTACTTTCAATCACTTGAGCTGTTTTTCTAAATGTTTACCTACATATCTGTAAGCAATCCTGTTCTACTATCCCTTGAGCAACCTGTTTCAAATATTACCTATTACACATCTTTCTTTTGTGGTGGCTGAGGATCTTACCCTGTTAGTCCTCACCCATTTCATCGCCTACATTACTACCACACCTATATTCTCAACGGTACAAAGCTTGGCTACAACTTGGTGTTTACATTATAATGACAATGTAAATATTGTTTGCTGCTGACCAGATAGTTTACTCTGATCATTTCTGCTACAACTATTACTTTTCCTTGAGTTAATAACTGCTTTATTTTTATTTTGTTTGCTTAGTTTCCTGTGCGACTGTTACAGGCTAAATTACTTCCTCCTCAAATCTGTATGTTGAATTCTGAGCCCTCAGTACTTCAGAATGTGACTGTATATGGAGACAGAGAGTTTAAAGAGGTGATTAAGTTAAAATGAGGTCACTATGGTGGGCCTTAATCCATATGACTGGTGCCCATAAAAAGAAATCAGGAAATGAGGAGACAGACACATACAGGGGAAAGACCGCATGAAGATGGGTGGGAAGGTGGCCACCTGCAAGCCACGGAGAGAGGCCTCAGAAGAAACCAACCCTGCTGACACCTGGATCTTGAACTCCACCCTCAAGAACAGTGAGAAAACGTCTTTCTGCTGTTTAAGCCACCTAGTCTGGGGTATTTGTTATGGCAGCCCTAGCAAACTAACACAATTAACTTTTTGTTAAAAAAAAAAAAAAAGATACATGCACCCAATGTTCATAGCAGCACAAGTAGGCAACAAGACAGAGAAACCACCTACACATCAACAGATGAATGGATAAATAAGATGTCATACATACACAGATGGAGTAAGAAAGAAAGCCATTCGCATCAGCGTGGACGGACTGAGAGGCTGTCATACTGTGAGGTCAGTCAGAAAGAGAAAGGTAAACACCATATACCACTTACATGTGGAACCTAAAATGTGATACGCACAAAACACCTATGAAACAGAATCATGGACAGAGATAAAAGAATAGTGGTTGCCAAGGGGAAGGCAGTTGGGGTGGGGGGCAGTGGGAAGGAAGTGGGAGATTGAGGTTAGCACATGTAAGCTTTTATATATAGAATGGATAAATGACAAGGTCCTGCTGCAGAGAACTATATCCAACATCCTATGATAAATCAATGGAAAAATATATATATGTATAAAGGACATATACATGCATAAATGAATGACTTTGCTGTATAGCAGAAATTAACACAACACTGCAAATCAACTATATTTTATTTAAAAAATTGATAAAAACTTGCCTAGTTAATTGCTATTTTGTGTTTCTGTATTTCACAGTTAACCAAAATATGTGTTCTATTGCTATTTCATTTCCCAGTTTTAGAAATTTTCTGCTAATGACCTATAATACCAGATAAATATTTGGCTTTCATATAACCTCTACTCCTCCACTTACACATCCTTCATCCTGTTATAATATTATAGCTATGTAATTTTTGTTCACTGCCAAACCAAGTAATACACTATCAGCATTTCCTTTCTTGTACAACTTTTCATGTTATCTGGAATTAATAATTGCCTTATTTTTTCATTTAGTTAATTTTCTCTATGGCTACTGCTACTTTTTCTACACCTCAAGGAAACATATCCAATGATCTATCAGTTCTACTTTTATTATTTCATGTTATTTAATATTTTTCAGACCCTCCCACTAGAGTCTTTCCTCCCACTGCCCCGCAGGTCTGCGACACAGCTGTCATCCCTGAGCTTCCCTGCACCTTGTTCCTGTGTGGGATTCTCCATTTCCTTCCTGTCAAGTAAGTCTGCTCATGTTTTGGTTTCTCCTTTCCTGTAACTGGAAGCTTCCTAAGACTGTCTAAAAGGTAAATTATATTTCATCTGTCTTGTAGGGTGCAGATATGTGGATGGCCTCAGGAGTTCTGCAGGCTTACAGGACCCATCAGAGCCTGGAAGAAGTGATGCTGGCAGAAAATCACTTCATTTCTTACCTTCAGGTACATCTGTGCTGCACAGGAGAGTAAAACCAGGCAGGGAAAGACAGTCTTCGCAACAAGGTTTTCCAGAAGCTGAGAAAAGGCATGACCGATGCACCTGGATGCAAGGGACGCAAGAACTCCAGACACTCTTCTTATGAATGTGCCACCTTTCAAAAACCTGACTTAACTCACTCCCCAAGGGCAGAAGATGTTATGCGACATGTGATGCTTTTCCCCTCATCACCTGGAATGAGAGACTCTGGAAGCAAACTCCCCCAAGCTCATTAGCTGTATAATTAGCCAACTCAAAATCTTCCAGCATTGCACAAGGAAATCAGCAGGTGGGCAGCCCTGTTAGCCCAGGAGACTGCTGGTAGGCGTGCCTCCGAAGAGCCCAGATTTTGCCCTGCCCTTCCTCCAGCTCCTCCTGGGCCCTTGATCTCAGACCAGCAGTGAGCATGGTTTTGTGAAAACTCCAGTCTGGGTTTGGGCCATTTCCCATGCAGTCTTAGATGGGTACCTTAGAAAGCCTGTTTTGCTCCAGGTTAAAAAAAAAAAGCCATGGTGAATTAATCCAGTACCATTGTCTTGTTTTTTTAACTGAAAATTGTATCTTGAGGTGTATTCACTGAAAGCAAACATACAAAGATCCAGGAAGCGGAGGGAGAGGCTATTTCCCACCACTTGGCTCTGCGACCCAGAAAATCAGGCTCGTGATTCTACTGCAGTGCAGTCTGAGCAGCATCCGCTAACCTACTGAGAAGGTGTTCCTCCATGGTTTAGCATTGCCATAGGGACTCGGCGAGCAGCTCCGTGGCTTATCACGCAACAGGGACTCAGGGAACCCACATGCTCCATACTAAGGACGGCAGAGGAGCTGGTGGGAAGGTTCTATGGCCCTTTTGGTAGCCCTGGTGCCATTTTCCTGTTTTCAGAGGAGGACACAGCAGACAGCTCTTCTCTTTGGCTGTCTGTCCTTTTCCTTCTATTTTTCTCACATTCCCTTCAAATGTGGCTGCCTGTGTGCTATGCTGATGTTCCCCCAAATGCACGTATCATATACTATTATATACCCCATGAGTTAAGGCAGTGTTTCTTGGAAATATAATATCATGATGGTGAGATTCACGTGAAAATGGGCTTGACCTAAGTAATCGTCACTGTATGGGATTATTTTAGGTCTTCGGTATGTTAGTTTATTGGAGAAGGAAATGGCAACCCACTTCTATTCTGCCTGGACAGAGGAGCCTGGCAGGCTACAGTTCATGGGGTCACAAGAGTTGGACATGACTGAGTGACTAAACCACCACCACCATGTTAGTTTATGACCATGCTCCAAGACCAGGCTACTGAAAGCGCCATTTCCAAAACTTACTTGACCACAGAACCCTTTATTTGGGGAGGGGAAAAGGGCATTGGATGCTCCCTTACATTTCGCAGCCACCGGTCCAGCAAAACCACAGGAAATGCTGGCAGAGCTGGCCTCCATGTCCCCAGGACCCATGGTTTATTTCTAAACCAGAGCAACACAGGCTTTGGGGAAACCGAGAGGCCAGGATTTGAAATTTTCCTTTACCATAATCCTTGCTGTTTTACCACTAGTTAACCTCTATGAGATCCATTTCCCTGTCTGTAAGATGGGGACAATTATACTCACCTTTTGAAGAGATGTTTAGGAGAGACTGAATGAGCAACTAAAGATAAAGTCCCCACTGAACGCCTCACCCTCAGCGGCATCAACAGTAGTTAATAGCTCTGCTAATCCTTTTCAACTTTTTCTGTCATACTCTCACCCACCTCACTTCATCAGCAGCTTCAGTGTTACCTGCCTGTTTGCTGATGTCTGACATACCTTTTCAGAATGAGTGAAATAGGTAAGAAACCAGGAAGAGGGGGGTTAAATAAAGTAGTGGTTGTCTAACACTGAAGCAGCAAAATTATATGGCAAGATTTTTTTTAATACTACATAAAAAATGCTCATACTTGCAGATTCTCATTTAGGAGATCAAGGATCAGGCGCTGACTTCTATATTTTTAACAGAATCTCTGAGGAATTAATTATGACGCAAATAAAATTTTGGTAACCACAACATTTGAAGTAAATATCTATACAGATCTATCTATCAAGACTGAGATGTAAATAATATCAGAGGCTTCTGTGAGAGCAAGTGCTGGGGACGGGGAGATGGTTAGGACCCTGGTGACTAACAGCCAGAGAAGGCAGGCAGAACAGACTCAGAAGCTCTAGTTCCATGTCAGAGGAAAGCGTGCCCAGGACGGTGGCCAGGTGTGGAGAAGATGCTCAGTGACCACGGCGAGTGCAGCAAGGAAGCTGCGGAACCCCACCAGTGGGACCCATCAAGCGGCCGTGCACTTGGGCTTGGTAAGCAGACTCCTGGCCCCAGAGTCACCTCCACTTCACTGCCAGTGCCTTTCACTCACACCAACTGCAGGCTGGGGTTGCAGTCACAGCCCTCTGACCAGAACGGGCAGGGGTCTGGGAAAGTCCAGATACTGAGCGACCCACACCCCCAGGGTCTGGATGACGGGAAGAGCGGTCCCCTCTCCTGGTGACCCGCAGGTCACCCACAGATTTCCTGTCTATCCTTTGTGAATGGAGCCACCAAATCGCCCTCCTATTTGGCAAATCCAACACTGAGAAAGAAGGAAATTGTCATAGAAACAGAAGCAAAGGGATCACAGAATAAACAAGTCTGCCCCTGGATTTCAGGGTTCCTACGAGGATTCCATAACTGATGTGGTGTCCAGCCAGGAGCGGCCCACTGTCTCGTGTCCTCGGGGGAGGAACAAGAGGCACGGTTTTTAGGTATCAGACTACGGATGTCTTCAGTGCAAGGAGCAGGCCTTTCACTTCTGTCGCCCAAGTCGGTCCAGGGTGCAGCATCCAGTCAGGGGTCAATGAATTTCAGCTGGCTGACTGGACAGCTGACGCAGCTCCACATCAGCAAGTTTTTGGGACATATTTAGTGGATGGCCACCCTACAGAGGCCTCTTTACTGGGGCTGTGGTTCAAAGAGACAGAAAGTCTTGTCCCAGATGGAAACTTTTACAATTTTTTCTGGCAAGAAAAGCTTACATACACACACACACACACTGCATTTGAATACCAGCACAACACGCGATCAAATGAAAATTCGCGACATGAAGACACAATGTGGTAATCTGGATTAAAGGAAGTTTGGTTGGGTTGGGGCGGCTTCATTTGGGAAGGACTCTGTGAAGTCACGGAGAAAATATTGGCTTTGGACTCAGGCAATCTTGGTCCACATTTTAACTTTATATTTTCTCTTCTGTTAAATGAGAGTAACAGTGCTTGACTCATAGGATGGCTGGGAGGAGGATTTAAGGATTGGAATGTAGAGCAAGGTAATATTTTACAACACTTTTTATATAAATGTTTCACATTGGGTAATGTGGGAGGGTGAATAATGGCCCCAAAGTATGTCCACAGCCCAATCCCTGAACCCATGAACGTGTAACTTTGTGTGGTAAAAAGGGCTCTGGAGATGTCACTAAGTCAAGGGACTTGAGATGGAGAGACTATTCCAGGTTACCCAGACAGGCCCAATGTAACCCCAGGGGGTCCTTATAAGGGGGAAGCAGGAGGATCGGAGTCACAGAAGTAGCTGGAAAGACAGGAAGGAGCAGAATTGAGTTTGGAGGGATGCAGGGGCCCACAGCGGAACTCAGATAAGAACAGAATATCAGACGGTTGGCTGCGTGCATACGTGCTAAGTTGCTTCAGTCATGTCCTACTCTTTGCAACCCTGCGGATCATAGCCCCCCAGGCTCCTCTGCCCAGGGGATTCTCCAGGCAAGAATACTGGAGTGGGTGGCCCTGCCCTTCTCCAGGGATCTTCCCGACCCAGGGGTCAAGCCTGCGTCTCTTAGGTCTCCTTCGTTGGCAGGCAGGTCTGTTATCACTAGCGCCACCTGGGAAGCCCAGATGATTGGCTACTATAGATTTCCAAATAGACTCCCAAAGCATGTTCAGAAACAGCAGCTGTGAAAGCCAGGATATTCACTTCTCAAGAGCTGTGATTTTTTTTGAGGAAGAAGGAGAGAAAAAAAGGGATCGCAGTTTCCAAAGATCAAAAACTTATACACTCAGATCAGAGGATGGAAAAAGAGGTGGGTTCCGGGGAGGTGTTCAGCCACCACCTGGGAAGAGATAAAGCCTGGGAGCAACGTGGAGGAGCATGCAGGGGAACAAGGTCACACGTGAGATGCAGCCCTTCTGACCAGAGGGGAGGTGGGCAGGCAGCTGTGCGTAAAAGTGAAAGTGTTACTTGCTCAGTCGTGTCTGACTCTTTGCAACCCCAAGGGCTATAGCCCACCAGGCTCCTCATCCATAGGATTCTCTAGGCGAGAATACTGGAGTGGGTTGGCATGCCCTTCTCCAGGGGAACTTCCCCACCTAGGGATCGAACCTGAGTCTCCGGCATTGCAGGCAGATTCTTTAACACCTGTGCCACCAGGGAAGCCGTGCATGAGGTGCTACTAACACCCAGTAGGATGAGTTCAGGCCAGGACAACCATGAAGGGTCTGCTGCCCCAGCTCACTGCAGTGGTTCTGGCAGAAACGCCCTGGGAGCTCCTGAGAACATGCCCCACCCCATCAGTAAGTAGGAAGTGAACAGAGACTATGGACTTGAGGCAGCCAGAACGCCTGAGACAGCTATGTGCTTCCCACTGGGATCCCAGCTCCAGTGCTCCAGTGGAGGGCCCCGCAGAAGGCTGAGAGGATCCATTCACTGAGAGGGATCTGGGTCGAAGCAAGACAGCAAGTGCACAGAAACCGTGGCCGCGGCCTGAGACTTGGCCCATGGAAGGCGGGGAGCAGCAGAGCAAGCTCAGAGCAGGAAACAAGGCCCGCCCACCTGAGAGGAAAGCATGAGCTCCGCTGAGGCTCCGAGGACTACCAGCGGAGAACTCCCTCCCTCCAGCTGTGACGCTGTGTGTGCTAGCCTTTGCACACTGGCAGCATCCTGGAAAGGAAGGCGGGTGGGAGAACTCCTAAGACAGGAGAGCAACCTAAAATTTCAGGAAATTTCAGCTCTGAATTAACGAAATAATTTGAGTTGTCTTGGCATGTCGAAAATTGCAGCTGAAATACACTGTTGTTCTTCAGAACAAAGCCCGGGCAGGTACAGAAGAGAACATGGGGGCTGGAGAGCAAAAGCCGCAGATGCCACCTTAGAGGCACGAGCAGTTCTTACTAAAGTGTGCATGGCAGACTGGATCTATTTATCCTGTATCTCCGGGAATCTTTAGGATGACACCTGGCAGTTTTTGAAATGTTTTCATTGAAAATAAAACCGCTCTCAATTGAGAGAATACCCCACCTTATTCAGCTTCTGTATGAGAAGGCAATGAGGAATCACAGGTGAGGAAGTGCAGTATAATTCATTTACAGTGTCGTTAGTTTTATACGAGGTCCCTGTGCTGTAGAGCAGTTCCTTGCCAGCCATGTCAGCGCAATTTGACTGTTTTAGTCAAGTTCTCCAACCACCATGTAGGCATTCTTTCCCCCTCAGAGAATCTTCAACTTAGTCTGTCCATGAATTAAATTTTGTCTGCTGAAGATCTCTATTCAGTCCGGCGGCAGGACCGCAGAGCATCACAGCAAGCTGGAAGCCCTCTAAAACACAGAACCTGCTGCCGATGCAGGAGACAGAGGGGACACAGATTCCATCAGCACGCTTGCCTCCCAGGTTTACCAGGACAGGCGGTGCTTTCACTGCAGATTGTTACCAAGCGAAAGGCCTCTCCCACCTTCAGAGCCTCCATTTAGCACTTAAGTTACATATTCCTTTCCATCCCATCGCTGGCCATTGCTTATGGCTCTGGGGTCTGTTTAGAGTTCTTTCTCAGTTCTTTTATCTGACTTACTGCAAATCCATAAATCTCAGCCCTCCACCCTGGCAGGTGAATAATATTCTGGCTGCAAATAAGACTCTTCAGGCAGAGACCTTTCCTCTTGGAAGTGTATGTAGACACCATTCGACTATCTTCTAATTTGCAGTGTTGTCAAAATACAGTTCCAGTGACAATCTGATTCTTTTTTTCTGCCTAACTTTATTTTTCTGTCTTGAAGGATATAAATTTTTCTCTTTACCCTTTAGGTTTAGGAAATTCTGGCAGACATATTTAGTTACGTGGTTCTTCTCTTCAATTCTGCCTGGTACTGGAACACTTCAGTCTGCAGGCTAAGGGTTTTCTTTAGCCTCAACTCTCTCCTCAATGTGGATAAATTTCTTTTTATTATCTGTTTACAAATAAGCCCTCCGGCATCCCTTCTTTGCCCTCCTGGAACTGTGCTGTTCGTCTGTTAGGGTCTTTGGGGCCTATGTACAAATCTAAGTCCTTTCTTAATGATTTTCTTCCCTATGCAAATTTGCTCCATCTTTCTGCTCTCACCCTCCTGATTCAAATCTCAGTCGTCACCATCCTCTTCCATTCATCTGCAAGAATGTAAAATTCAAAGATCATGGTCTTTTTTCCAGAGAATGTTCTTTTCTTTGTGCTATAGCCGAGTCACCTTTGGTGAGCTTCTTGCCCCTTCACGGGAGCTCTTGACCAGGTCTCCCAGCACCCTCATTTCTTTGAGATGCCGCCTGGACAGGGGTCCTACTGTTCTTTCTTGCTCTGAATTTGAGATCTCTCTACCCTTGGCTCTGGAGCGCAGGGCTACACCAAGGGTGGAGTACTGGCCACAGTCTGCCCCACGTGCCAGCTGCTAAAAGAGCATCTGTGGGCAAATGTAAACAAGCATAGAACCAAGTAGAAGCCAGTCTGTTCTTTATCTTCACTGTGGATGGCAATTTAAACAATGTCAGTGATAAAATACTCCTTTCTCCCAAAACTCTTCTGTTGGTCTAAGTTTTAAACAATGGCTGTGGTTATAGTAGAGTTTGAATTATACACACGCTAGCTTCAAATTAGCACATTTTTGTCACTTATCTCTTAATAAACACTACATTCTACACGGAAGCTAATTCATAAAACTTTCAGTTGCACAACTGGCCTCCAATCCACCCAACTCAGTGCTGAGCTTCTGTGAAGAATAAGTTCACAGCAAGTTGGAAATGGTCCAGGTCAGGTCTGTCTCCAGCCCCCACGGTACTAAGTGTCCCTGTGTTGGCACAGAGGGCTCTAAGTAAGTGATGGCAGCACGGTAACTACTGTGGCCAAGAAAGAGAACTTGGGTCACTTCCGTTCTATTACAGTGGAGTTATCTGCCTTTACAATCTTTTTTAATGAAAAGAAGTATGAACTGCAAGGCAAAATATTTCATTTGGGAAGCAAAATTTTAGTTCATACATCTAACATCTTCCTGAATTTGAATAACATTGTGAAAATGTCTTCTTCTTTGTTAATTCATATTTATAAAGAACAATTAAAATTATTGTTACCAAATACTACATGATTATCTCTGAAAATAACGTTGTCATATAAAAGCAGGAGTATTAAAATATGACCTATGTTGGGTATAAAGTACCTCGATACTCCCCTGGGTCCACTCCCTGGGGCACCTTAGTGGCCAGAAATGGTTCACGGCCTGCCCTGTGGGTCAGTGGGGACCCAGCTGCAAAGTGCCATCCCCAAGACACCTCAAGACAAAGCATCTGGGCCCCTCAGCCGCACTGGCAAACTACCAGCACTTCTGAGCGTCAAAAGGAGGATTTGTTTCCTATTTCAGATCCCTCACAACTTCTCAGGATCTGGCAGCAGGAAGAAGTCCCAGAAGCATGCATAGGGCCATACTCTTCCCCCTCTCACAGGCTGCAGACCGCTGAGGCCATGCCTTCTCCAGGAACCTGCACCTGGCTCCTCACCCCACAGCTCTCTACAGTGCCCCTCAGCTCCTATTAGGCTCAGAAAGAGAAAAAAGTCTTAAGATAGTTCCTTCCAAAGACTCCAGCCAAGCCCAAGGCCCACCGAGGGTTCCCACATCATCCTGCCTGCACAGAAGTTGGGTTTGAGGAGGTCAGTCAGCTGCCAGCTTTCCAGAGCCCCTACCATGGGATTCACTCACACAGTCCCAGCTTCAGATGTACAGTCTGGAGCTGTATCTTTGGATAACTAAATTTGAGCTCTTTGGCCTCTCTTTCTCCCCTAGGAATTGAAAAAATGTTCCCAGTCAATGTAAATCAGTAACCGGCAGACTTAACCATGATCAGTTCCAGATTTAAATTCAGTCAGTTCAAGATGGTATCCTTCTCCCTTGCTCTAATCTTCGTCCCGTGGCCAGCCTGAGTTCCTGAGACGTGCGTTCTCCTGGCCTGGGGGAGGGGCGTCTGCTCTGGGTCATCCGCGCCTGGGCCTCCTCTGAAGCTGGGCTCCTCAGAGTTCTTCATGATCAAGCTGGGGAGGTTTGGCAGTTTCCCTGTGAATTTTTTGACACTTCTCCTATCAAGATGTGGAGTCTATCGCCTCCCTTTGAACCCGGGCAGGACCTTGTAACTGCATCCAGGGACAGAATGCAGAAGCGCTGCTCCATGGGTGCTGAGACCAGTTTAGAAAAGGCCACGTGGTTTCTGTAAGCTGTTTTGGGGAGCCTGGCTCAGGGAGCCTTCAGCCACCATCCGGGATGTCTGGGACTGGTGGCTGTACTACGGCAAGACCGCACGGAGAAAGAGAGAGAGGCCTGAGCAGCACTGCTGGGCCTGCCCTCAGCTGTCTTGAGTCTTCCTGGCCAGGGGTGAGATGCGTAAGGACACAGGCAAGGGGAGCCCAGCCCCAAGTACCACGTGACTGCATCTGCACAAAAGAGCCTGAGCAAGAAGGGCCCCGCTGGGCCCAGCTATCCAGCCCCAGGCTGGTGAGCAAAACTTAGGATTGTTCTGAGTTTAAACTCAAGCCAATGGCTTAAGCTAGTGTCTGGTTCATTTTGCAGCAATAGACTGCCGAAACCCATGTCTATGAACACACTTTGACATCTGTTCCCTCAGCAGAAGCAAAGCTCAGTAGCTGAACTGGGAGCTCCATCTCTTCCTTGCCATGGGTGATACTCTGACTCTGGGCTAAGCCCCAATCCATTCCTGGCCCGGGATAAATAATCCACAGCTTCTCTCATGAAGTCCCTACACCCAGGGCCACACGGATGCCCAGCGGTCCCACCAGCTCTCAACTCTCAGCCTACTTCCTGGTCCCACTCCAGTGTAACAGGTGGGGTGCTACCCCCCAACTCCTCTCCAGACAAGGTCGGCAGACTGTGCCTTTCCTACTAGGAGGACCTCTTTGGGCGATGAGGCTAATGACTGTCTGGTTCTAGATGAGAAACTGCAAGCCAATACTCTCAGCCCTCAGACACACCAGGCATCTTCTCTGCATGCAACCATGTCTAAGCTCCAGTATCCTTCCTTCCTAACTTCTTACCCCTGCTGGATAAGTTTTTCCTCTGATGTGAGATTCAAAGGCTCTTGCACCATCCCATATATTTCCATCTCTACTTTGTGTGGCACATAACTATCCTCAAAATTCTCCAACAATTATGATTTATACAAGGCTGCAAGGGTTCGATCATCAAAGGTCTTATGGGTTAAACCAAGTAGTCTGTCCCAGAATAAAAATTCCTGAACACAGCCATGAGCAGCAGTCTTCAGCATCCGCCTATCTCCCAAGAGAGGCTCTCAAATTATCAAAGAAATGGAAACAGAAGCTTCTGCTCCCCAGAATAAATCAGAACACCTCCCACCCCCATCATGACCAAAAATAAGGCAAAAGGTTACAGCAGTATGGAGCCCGTCAGGAGAGCAGGCAGGATTTCCTCCAAGTAAAATCCTGCCATTGAGACAATCACCTCATTGCCAAATTCCAAAAGAGCTGAAGAGGGTGAGGTCATGGCTGTCTGCAAGTAAGTCCAGTTTCCACGTCACCATTCTCCATTAGAATCCCCACCTTGGCTCAAAGCTCATAGAGAAACACCTTGTGATGGGTGTAGTCAGCAGGAGAGGCTTGAAATGCGCATGCCCCCAGGCACTTTTTCTAAGTGTTGTCCCACGTCACCTGTGTCTGTGTGCAGAGCAGAAGGGCAGAGAAGGAAAAGCTGAACTGGAAGAGAAAGAAAAGTTTCTCATCAGTTTTCTGATCCAAAACAAAGAAAGAGCCGTAAGGAGGACTCATCTACTGGATACATCCCAAGAGCTGGGAGAAAAGTAGGGCAGAGTCCTGGAGGTTTCACTCATTCCCAGGGCGGGAGCCTACCCAGCTCGCGTGAGAGAGGAGAAAAACAGAAGCAACGTTTCTGAATTTCCAATATGACTGCAGCAGTCTTCCCTTAAAAACAGCAAGGGCCTTAGCTGAAAATATTAATTCAGAAATTAGCATTCTTTTGCGGCCATTTCTCTGATATTTTGAATAAAATCAACTTTATTAATGAAATCAATTGCAAAAGCATCAGAGCCATTATTTGGAACATGAAGGAAAAGAAACTTCTCTCTCACACATACACAAAACCTTCACTGTGTGGCGCACAGCAGGAGCTTAAGGGGGTATATGGAGTAATAGTGAGTGAATGAATGAACAGCCCCTCAGAAGCCATGTAACGTATTTCTTACCCTTTCTTTGCCTAGATTTCCAGGGAATCCGAAAGAATGGATATAGCTACTGACTCAACCCTGGTATTAAATGATGGCACCATCCAAAGCCTTGCCACCATCACCCAATTGTTACCCATTAGCCGCTGCGTCTTCCCGGAAGCAGGGTTCCTCTCTGTCCGGGCACAGTGATCAGCGTGCTGGGGAGACAGCTTTGTTCTCAGATGTGTGTCTGCAGGATCCTCTATGAGCCATTGGGAGGACTCACGCCACTGGGATCCTCCACTGGGAGGACTCACGCCACCTGGCAAAGGTACCCGCATCCCGGAGAGCAGGACTGGGAGTCACCCCGGACTCCTGCTTAACTGAGCGTGAAGTGAGTTGTTCGCCTACCACCACCTTTGAACTGTGGTGTTGGAGGAGCCTCTTGAGAGTCCCTTGGACTGCAAGGCGATCCAACCAGTCCATTCTGAAGGAGATCAGCCCTGGGATTTCTTTGGAAGGAATGATGCTAAAGCTGAAACTCCAGTACTTTGGCCATCTCCTGCGAACAGTTGACTCATTGGAAAAGACCCTGATGCTGGGAGGGATTGGGGGCAGGAGGAGAAGGGGACGACAGAGGATGAGATGGCTGGATGGCATCACGGGCTCGATGGATGTGAGTCTGAGTGAACTCCGGGAGTTGGTGATGGACAGGGAGGCCTGGCGTGCGGCAATTCATGGGGTCGCAAAGAGTCGGGCACGACTGAGCGACTGAACTGAACTGAACTGAACCTTTGGCTAAAGAGGCAAATGAAGCTGTTCTCTTCAAATCAATCAGCCAGACTTCGCTGAGCTTTCAGCTCCTGCCTGCAAGGAACTTACCATCTGTCGGAAGGGACAAGCTTTACACCCAAGGAACAATGAGGGAGCTAATAACACGTGGTCAAGACTAACGGACCGCACAAGAGTGTCTTTACCACTTCCCTTCTTTAAGCCCATGACAGGAAAATAAACACTGGCCCACAATAAACACATCACAGAACTGAAACTGGACAAGACTTCCAGTAAGACTGACTATGGAGAGAAAACAATGAGGGGTCTCCGTGATGCTCAGAAGAGCACCAAAGAAGTAAGGCGCCTTAACTGCACTCATGGCTATTTTCAGCAAATGACGCCTCATGAAGTGCAGGCCAGCGGTCCTCAGACTTAGGTGTATCAGAACCACCCAGAAGGCTTGTTAAAACAGACTGCTGGGTCTTGCCCCCAGGGTTTCTGATCCAGGAGATCCAGTGGAGCCTGAGAATGTGTATTTATAATAAAATCTCAGGAGATTTGCTGATGAGAGAGAGAGGAAGACCACACTCGGAGATCTGCTGATTTAGGCAGCTATTTTGAAATGGACACTGTCTGTAAATGTTTGGTCTATGGACCTTCCAGGTGATGCCCAGTTCCACATAAAGCATCTCACTGCTTGTTAGTGAGAGCCCGTGGGAGGAGAGAGGAAGGGGTAGAAAGGGAGGGGAGAGGGAAAAGAGGAATAAAATTGTCGCTATGGAAGAGGGTTAGCCCTGATTACAGACTGACTCAGGGTTGGCAGATCTAATATGTGTAGGCTCCAGGAGGTGACATAATTGAGAAAGGGATGAGAAGCGGCCACTGCCCACTACAACGTGAGAGACAGCGGGGGCGCGGGGGCTGGTTTGGGGGCCTCAGAACTTCACACCGTTTCTGAAATGGACAGCCCCTATTTCACTCCAGTGGGCTATCATTATTCAAAGAGTGGGGCCTGGAATTCCCAGAGTTGCTAACTTTTCAAAAGAATGAAAAACTTTGGATTTTTGTAAAATATATCTATGAGGTACTGATAACCAGACCCATAGTTTAAAAAAAAAAAAAAAAAAAAAGAAAGGTTATCCATTCAGTATCTGGGATGACCCTAAAGACAAGATTAAACAATTCTCCAGAATTTGGCTGTGGAACAACGATTGACATCTCTTAGAGGACAGAGAGCTAGCCCCTCTGGCCGGAAGGCAAACAGGTCATCTGAAATTTGCTGTGAGGAGCTTTCATTGCCAGCCAGGGACATTGACCAGGGCTCTGTGGGCTGGATGCCAAATGCTGTTCATCCCAGGACAAGAAGCTGGAGATACTTCCCCTTCCCCAGGACTTCAGGCAGTCTCCCAGCTGAGACAGAGGCCATGGCATGCAGCTCCAGGTGGCCCCACCACAAGCCCTCCTTTCTGGATACATAAGCAGGGAAGCAAGCTCACCCCACTGAGAGCCTCCGGGAGAGCAGATGAGGAGCCTCCTGGGAGCAGGGCTGTGTCTCCTCACCCAAGGACCTCCAGAGCCCAGCTCAGGGCCCACTCAACATGCAAACTCAGCACTGCGGACCTAAAGATACTTCCACCCAAATGAGAGCCCTCTGGAGAAGTAACCCACTTTCTTAAAAAACTTCATTTTCCTTTCTCTTCTTTGGTCCCCACAAACCTCTCTGCTCCCCTGGTCTCCCTGCTCTCCCTGGCCCCTCAGCACAGGGGCCCTGTGTATCTATGTCTCGGATGCTGAGAACTGCTTTTCAAGCCATTAGAGCAGGGGACCCTGCTGCCCTTCACCTCCTGTCTCCAGGGGGTTCCAGGAGAAAAGAACAGGCGCAAGGAAGGGAAGACAACTGAGAATTAAACATTTCAAAAGCTTTAAGCAGCACTTGCCTTAGACTCAAGGCAACTTCCAAAACCCCTAGCACAAGGCACCCCATTAGAAGTTGTGGTAGGGCCATGTGGCTTAGCTTAGAGGATGAAACTGGGTCTAGGGAGGTCAGTTCTCTATTTACACGAGACTGAGGGGCTTCCTGGGATTCTGGAGTTTCAGTGCTACAACTCAAGAGTGTCCCAAGAACAGGATGGATGGAAGAGTAAATGACCACAGGATTCCTGGCCCCCAAGGCCTGTCTTAAAGGTTGAATCAACTGAATGGTAAGTTTTCAAATAGTCCCACACCATCATCACGCCCCCTTGCCTCCTAACTTCTCCTCTGAATCAAAGTGTTGGAGACAAAATCAAAGGAGGAAATGATGGACTAAGAAGAATGAGTCCTTCGACCTCACCCACACTAGGAGACTCAGCGTGAAGGAAGGAAAGAACGCCAGAAGGCTTTGCTGACATCGATAGCACATTATTTAATCCACAAATTAAACAGAGTCCAGTCAGAGCAGCCCTGCCTTGGAAGTGGGGGGACTATATGGGGAATGAGATGGAAACAGAAGCATGCTGGAGAGCCCCACCCTGGAGGATTTCATTCTAAGACCTGTGTGTGTGTGCTCACTCACTTCAGCCATGTCTAACTCTTTGTGACCCCATGGACTGTAGCCCACCAGGCTCCTCTGTCCATGGATTCTCCAGGTGAGAATACTGGGGTGGGTGGCCATTTCCTCCTCCAGGGGATCTTCCTGACCCAGGGATCGAACCCAGGTCTCTTACATCTCCTGCACTGACAGGTGGGTTCTCTACCACTAGTGCCCCCTGGGAAGCTCTTAAGATGAGCCCCTTCCTTTTCCTTCGGAGGAGCCCTGCCCTCCTTTCACAGGCTGGCTCCAGGATCAGTTCCGCAGATTGTTTTGCATTAGTGCTCTGGAACAATAAGGAAATGGGTTCTTGCAAATCATTTCTGGAAGCTGATTGCTTTGACACAGTGAACTTCAGCATTTTAGAAAAGCAGATTTCTCCTCCATTTAGCCTATTTCACCATGAAATGACCCCATTCAGCAACAGTGTGTTAGATACCACACCTGGACACTGCAATTCCCGTCGATTGTCGGAAAGGGAGAAGCAAAAGAAGGCTGCCCCAATGGAACAGAAACTTTATTTAAAACAATTTTCTAAAAAACAGTGACTAACCAGAGGTTCTGAGCCAGGATAGCTGGGAACAAGCCACCATATTCCCCTTTCAAGGCACAGCTCCCTGTTGCTTCCAGCAGACCACATATTTCTTAGTATCTCTGAAGAAGTGTTAAATCAGTAAGCTCCCTAAAGGTTGCTGACAAATCAGATGCTGCTCTGTAAAAATATGAACCCCACTGCCAGGGAAAACTGAAGGCCTAAAGAGTTTTAAGAAGGAAAAGGCCATTTCCCACTAACACACCATCCAGTATTCTGACATTCAGGGCACCTCGGCTCACATCAAAGGCACAGTTATGGGTCCTGGTTGACTCAACCAAAACTTTGAGGTTTAAAACTCTTAGGAAAGTACAAAGAGAACATGGCCTTGATGAACCTGGAGGTCCATATTAATTTTGAAAATGATTTCCGACTGCAAAGTAATCCCTTCTACCTGGGCAGTGCTGTTTCCAGAGCATTTCACACCATCATGCCACTGGCTTGCCTCAAAAACCTGAATCCGGTCAAGATGGTACTCTCACACGTATCCCTCAGCCAAGGGAAAGGAGGCTCAGAGAGCCCTTCATAACGTGCTCTAGATCACACGGCTTGAAAGCGACAGGCAGGTCTAAAACCTAAGGTTTCTAATTTTTCTATTTTACATTCCTCTTTTGAGTACTTCTTCAAATCAATCCAAGATCTCCTGCTAGCTTCTATACTCAGTTCAGTTCAGTACAGTCGCTCAGTCATGTCCGACTCTCTGCGACCCCATGAATGACAGCACGCCAGGCCTCCCTGTCCATCACCATCTCCCGGAGTTCACTCAGACTCACATCCATCGAGTCCGTGATGCCATCCAGCCATCTCATCCTCAGTTGTCCCCTTCTCCTCCTGCCCTCAATCCCTCCCTGATAATAATCCATATATTCTGCCACAAAGAGCAAAGCTCCTGGTTTCTCCAGCAACTTTATCTACTTATATTTCTTAATGTATCAATTCTTATGTTAACAATTGTACAGCTTTATGTTTTATTGCTCAAACTCAATCACTTCAGAAATATTTGTCAGACTCCTCCGAGCAGTGTGTGAGAAACTGCCAATGAGATGCAGAAGTGAGTATTAACAAAGCAGCCCCCACCCTCACAGACCCCCACCCACAGCAGGGGCTGGCAAACACCCTCTGTAAGGGCTGGTTAGTGCATATTCTAGACCTGGTGGCTATGCCGTATCTGTCACAACCACTCTTTCTTTGTAGGTAGGGAGACAGCAGCCATGGAAGATGAATGGACGTGTCTGGGTTCCAATAAAACTTTATTTATAATCACAGGCAGTGCGTAGGATTTGTCCCATGGGTTGTAGATGGCCACTCCCCAACCAGAGTGAGCCTCGAGGCAGAAGAATCCAACAATGAGACCATAGGTTAAATGTTCTAAGATCACGTGTGGGCAACTTGGCACCATCACTCCTATCTGTGGCTTGGAAGTATATTACCTAGAATGCCCTTCCCTAAGGCTCTAGGTTAAAAATGACTAACAGGAAGTCATGTGAGATCTTGAAGGCAGAAGAAAAGCAGAGGCCGTTACTTTAGGAGGTCATAATGGTCAAAGAGGAAGAGAAACAAATGGTTATACGTGCAGAGGGTCCCAGTTGCCCACCTTCTCCTCTCAGTCCACATCCAGCTCACATTCCTGGCTGCCAGCCCTTCTGACCACCAGTCACCCCAAGTTCACCACAAGGCATCTGACTGAACCCTGTCCAAGTGACAGATTCCGCAGAGACAGCAATTTCTACGTCCACTTCCACAAGCACCGCCCTTGGAGTTGCATGTCAGCAGTCAGGCACACAGAGCATCTTGGGTTTTCCTGAAGTTCCAACTGTCTTCCCAGCCTGTGCTTCAGGCAAGAGCCTATTTCTCTGACACTGTGACTTCCCCTTCCAGACCTTCATTTCCGCATGGCCTTTCATTTCCACACAGGAAAAAAGTCCTGTGTTAAATTCCATACCCATGCTACAGTGTGAATATTTGCATTCTTTCAAGAAGCAGACTCTAAAGTGAGGATCGTACTTGAGTACTTTATTTGGGAAGAGATCCCAGACAGTCTCACTAGGGCAATAAAAGCAGGAAGGGGAAGCGATAAATAAAAATTGTTTTATCAAGCCACTGCCATTCTGGGTAACTGAATTTTAATCCCAAGGGGTGACTCAGGGAACTATGCGAAACAAATGCCTCAGAGTTGTCCCACCTGAAAGGTGAGGGAGCGAGGGTACTGATACATGGACTCCTACCAGCTGTTATCTAAGGGCTGCTGGGACTGATGGTAAGCAACTTTCCACTGCCTTGAAGAACACCACCAGGCAAAAAGATACGGGATGCTGGCAGCTGGAAACCTCACAAGTGGGCTGGAGGTTCAGGGGATGTGAGCAGGAAATGGACATCATCTTTGCGGGATTGTTCTTTGCTGTAGGAAGCACCTGGCAGATAGTGAGCTCTCAAGCAAGTGTATGTAAATGAATGATTAAATGTGAATCAATGAATGGGAATGAAGTACTAATGTCCCGATTTCATACAGGGAACTAGGCAAGTGATGAACATATCTGAGGCTAAGGTTCACACGCGTGCATGGCCAGGCACAGCAACTAACTGCACCCCTCCATGGGCTGCTCCTACAGGAAAATTGAGCGATGTTTTCAAGTGCCTTAAAAGAGCCAATTTACTACACAACTGCAATAACAGCAATCATCATCATAATTCTTTGTACTTAATAACACATCAGAGTCAGTGACAATAACAATTATGCTATAATGAGCTTAGCTGGCAGGGAAATTCAGCTTGGATAATACTGTATGCATACCTGTTTTTTGCTTCCATTTCTATTTCCTTACTTTTGACTAAAGATGTGTTCACCACAGTTTTCCCAAAGGTCATATTCAGGAGATGAGCGCTGGAGAGGAGACAGAACTGCTTTCTTGTTTACACAGCTTTTATGTCTGCCCGTGTCATCTCTCTGCCACTGACTTTTATGTTCCAGTGTGATTACTGTCATTCACACTTTTCCTACATTTGGTGAAAACACCTAATATTCCCATAAGCTTTTATGGTTTTCAAAGCACTGTTCTTTATAGATGCTCATGTGATCCTTGTCACAAACCTGGGACAGAGTCACCTGTAAGATAGTCATCAGACAGTCATCTGATAGTTTACTGTATTGTTACAGTAAAACTCTACATATGAGGGGGATAAATGAGGGCCAGAATTCAGCTGCATAAAACATGGGATTATTGTAGAATTACAAGAGATAACTCTACACATGGATATTGCCAGATGGTCAATACTGAAATCACACTGATTATATTTTTTGCAGCCAAAAATGGAAAAGCTCTATACAGTCAGCAAAAACAAGACCAGGAGCTGACTGTGGCTCAGATCATGAACTCCTTCTTACAAAATTTAGACTTACATTGAAGAAAGTAGGGAAAACCACTAGACCATTCAGGTATGACCTAAATCAACTCCCTTATGATTATACAGTAGAAGTGAGAAATAGATTCAAGGGATTAGATCTGATAGAGTGCCTGATGAACTATGGATGGAGGTTCATGACATTGTACAGGAGACAGGAATCAAGACCATCCCCAAGAAAAAGAAATGCAAAAAGGCAAAGGGGTGTCTGAGGAGACCTTACAAATAGCTGAGAAAAGAAAAGAAGCAAAGGGCAAAAGAGAAGAGGAAAGATATATCCATCTGAATGCAGAGTTCCAAAGAACAGCAAGGAGAGATGAAAAAATCTTCCTCAGTGATCAGTGCAAAGAAATAGAGGAAAACAACAGAATGGGAAAGACTAGAGATCTCTTCAAGAAAATTAGAGATACCAAGGGAACATTTCATGCAAAGATGGACTCGATAAAGGACAGAAACAGTATGGACCTAACAGAAGCAGAATATATTAAGAAGAGGTGGCAAGAATTACTATACAAAAAGAACTATACAAATAAGATCGTCACAACCCAGATGATCACGATGGTGTGATCACTCACCTAGAGCCAGACATCCTGGATGTGAAGTCAAGGGAGCCTTAGGAAGCATCACTTCATAGTGATGAGGAGCTGGTGGAGGGGATGGAATTCCAGCTGAGCTATTAGAAACCCTAAAAGATGATGCTGTGAAAGTGCTGCACTCAATATGCCAGCAAATTTGGAGAACTCGACAGTGGCCACAGAACTGGAAAAGGTCAGTTTACATCCCAATCCCAAAGAAAGTTCAAACTACTGCACAATTGCACTCATCTCACACACTAGTAAAGTAATGCTCAAAATTCCCCAAGTTAGCCTTCACCTGTATGTGAACTGAGAACTTCCAGATGTTCAAGCCAGATTTAGAAAAGGCAGAGGAACCAGAGATCAAATTGCCATCATCCACTGGATCATGAAAAAGCAAGAGAGTTCCAGAAAAAAAAATCTACTGCTTCGTTGACTTTGCCAAAGACTTTGACTATGTGGATCACAACAAACTGAGGAAAATTCTTCAAGAATTTTCAGGTGGGAATTGACCACCTGACTGGCCTCCTGAGAACTCTGCATGCAGGTCAAGAAGCAACAGTTAGAACCAGACATGGAAAAACACACTGGTTCCAAATTGGGAAAGGAGTATGTCAAGGCTGTTTGCTGTCATCCTGATTATTAACTTATATGCAGAGTACATCTTGCAAAATGCCAGACTGGATGAAAGACTAGCTGGAATCAAGATTGCAGGGATAAGAAATATTAATAACCTCAGATATGCAGATGACACCACCCTTGTGGCAGAAAATGGACAACTAAAGAGCCTCTTGATGAAAGTGAGAGAGGAGAGTGAAAAAGTTGGCTTAAAACTCAACATTCAAGAAATGAAGATCATGGCATCCGGTGCCATCACTTCATGGCAAATAGACAGGGAGACAATGGAAACAGTGACAGACTTTATTTTCTTGGCATCAAAAATCACTGCAGATGGTGACTGCAGCTGTGAAATTGGAAGATGCTTGCTCCTTGGAACAAAAGCTATGACAAACCTACATAGCATATTAAAAAGCAGAGACATTAATTTACTGACAAAGGTCTGTCTAGTCAAAGCTATGGTTTCTGCAGTAGTCATGTATGGATGTGAGAGTTGGACTACAAAGAAAGCTGAGTGCCAAAGAATTGATGCATTTGAACTGTGGTGTAAGAGAAGAGTCTTGAGAGTCCCTGGGACTGCAAGATCAAACCAATCAATCCTAAAAGAAATCAATCCTAAATATGCATCAGAAAGACTGATGCTCAAGCTGAAGCTTCAATCCTTTGGCCACCTGATACAAAGAACGGACTCATTGGAAAAGACCCTGAGGCTGGGAAAGATTGAAGGCAGGAGGAGAAGGGGACAACAGAGGATGAGATGGTTGGATGGCATCATTGACTCGATGGACATGAGTTTGAGCAAGCTCCAGGAGTTCATGATGGACGGGGAGGCCTGGCGTGCTGCAGTCTATGGGGTCGCAAGGAGTCAGACACAACTGAGTGACTGAACTAAACTGAACTGAAAGAATATATGACTGTATAGTTGTACTTACAGTTACCTTTAGGATGGACTGATTGGATCTCCCTAAAGGAGATCAGTCCTGGGTGTTCTTTGGAAGGACTGATGTTGAAGCTGAAGCTCCAATACTTTGGCCACCTGATGCAAAGAGCTGACTCATTTGAAAAGACCTGGATGCTGGGAAAGACTGGGGGCAGGAGAAGAAGGGGACAACAGAGGATGAGAAGGTTGGATGGCATCACTGACTCAATGGATACGGGTTTCGGCAGACTCCCGCAGTTGGTGATGGACAGGGAGGCCTGGTGGTTCATGGGGTTGCAAAGAATCAGACACAACTGAGTGACTGAACTGAACTGAACAGTTACCTTATGGGAAAAATTTTTTAAAATATGTCCTCATTTATTATATGCGTATGAACTAGGAGAGTTATCGTAAGCAACGTGTGCACCAAACACTGGACTTAAAATTCGCCCCATGGGGTGGAAGCCCAGTCCCAGTCCCAGCTGCGATACACCTAGTGCAGACTAAGTCTCAGTAGCATCCGTTTTACTCTCAAAAATGTATCCCGGTAAGGATGATAATCTTCACAGTCACTAGTCTTGACTAATTTCACTTTATAACGATGAACTTCTCAACAGGGTTTTACTGTATTGCTTCATCTTGTGGATACAAAACCTGAGACTCTGAGAAGTTAAATGACAGGCGCAAGCTGACACCGCTAGTATTTGTTCACAGCTAGAACCAGAAGCCAAAACTAGCTTCGTTAGTGGGCATGTGCTTCAGATACCCTCTGGCACACTGCCTGTCCTGATCTGGGCAGCTATAACAAAGTACCACAGACTGGGAGGCTTATAGACGGCAGAAATTCATTTCTCACATTGCTGGAGGCTGGAAGTTTGAGATCAGGCTGCCAGCATGGTTAAGTACCTGGTGAGAACTCTCTTCTGGGTTGCAGAGTGCCAAATGTTTCTTGTATTCTCTCACGCTAGAAAGAGGGCTAGAGAGCTATTTAAGGTCCCACATATACAGGCACTAGTCACATTTATGAGGGCCCCTCTCTTGTGACCAGATTATTTCTGAAGGGCCTCATGTCCTAGTATCATCAAGCTGGGAGTTAGGATTTCGACATACAAATCTGGGGAAGGGCAGAGTGCAGACCTCAGGTGTATAACAGTAGTTTACTGTGCTGTTTCCATTTTGCAGATGAGCAAATAAGCAAACGGAGGCCCTGAGAAATTACATTACGTACCCAACATGACACCACTAGTATTTGCTCATAGTTAGAACTAGAAGGCAAAACTAGCTTCCTTCCTGGCACACAGGCTGACTGTCACCCTTCATCACTCGCGATGTGTCCCCTTCACGTCACATCATCTTATCATTCGGCTCCAGGATCTTCTACTCTGCTCTCACGCATTCTCTTTTTAGTGTATTTACAGCGAGAGCACAGTCAGACAATTAAAATCTACATTCTCATTTAGCATTCTACTACATCATCAGTTAGGGTTGGGAGCGCCCTAAACAAGACAGAAGCTTCGTATAGCTCTCAAGTAAGAGAAGGCTTCAGGCAGGAGATCCAGGCGGCCGAGGTGGCTCCACAGTCCTTAGGGACCCTGTCTTCCCTTTCTCCTCCACTATCCTAGAATCTGAATCCCTTCCAAGGGCACCTTGTGAGCTAGACAGCCTCTGAAGCTCCAGTTCTCATCTGTGAAGCTGGAAACAGGGACAAGACAGGAGGGACACGGCTAAAGGGGCGTGTCTCTCAGGGAGTCGGCTCCTTTCAATCAGATTTCCCAGAAATCTGACTCAGGACTCTATCTTGTACAGAATTTAATCACAAAGACATATCTACAGTGAAGGAAGCTTTCAAAATGCATTCTTTTAGCTGAGCACACTGCTGTCCCAATAAAATCAGAACTTTGTTTCCATAGAATAAGGAGAGAATCAGTTATCTGCACAGTAATGCTGCAGAAGAAACCATCCCAAACCTTAGAAACTTACAACTAGCGCTTTTTTTTCTCATTTGTTGATCTTGGGTGAATCTGGATTCACAGAGTAATGTCTAATTCACAGAAAGCAGACCCCTGACTGTGTGATCTAAGCTGGCAAATTGAGAATTGAGGCTATTGTGGAAGGGTCTGCACTGCTAGAGTTTAGTGGGAAGGGTTGCATGTCTTTAGGGTCCTGCTGGATGCCTTGGAATGGAATCTCTCTAGAGCTGTTCTCGAAGCCCAATCACCCCGCCCCCCCTTCTCAAAAAAAAAACAAAAAACACCCAGAGGTATATCAAAATAAAAAGGAGATGAGAGGTCTCACCAGAGGCCAGCATTTGTATCAGTTCATGGTGCAGTGAACAGGGCTGCCACGTTGCCTAACCCCAGAGGTTCCCTATCACGTCACAGCTGATAGAGGCAGCACTACAGAATTTACATGGCCTTAAGCATAAGCCCTTACACGCTATACGCCATGCACACTTCTCTGAAATGTGTCCTCTCCCAATACAATGGAAAACATCCTTCCATGAAAACAGGTGTGGACCTTTTTCTTTTGGGGGGTTGTCTAATATCCTATGGTGCAGATTTACCACAATATGCTGAGGTACTTTCTGAGTCATAGACATATAATTGTTTCTAGGGAGTTTTTTGCTGCTATAATCCCTACTGCAAAAAGCATTCTTCTCCATATATCTTTTCCATCCTTATTTCATACCACACAAAAATAAAGTTCTGGGCAGATAAAAACAAATGAACTTAAATATGAGAGAAAACAGAATGTAGTAGAAAAATATAAGATGATGCTTTTATATTTTGTGGTATAGACAGCCTTTATAATACAAAGCCTTTATCGGTATAACAGAAAGTAGCTTTTATGTTTTTACATAACTATAGAAAAATTCCCCTGAATAGTTTGATTTTATAGGACTTCTAGATGGATAGACATAATACAAAGTTAAAAGACAAACAGACTTGAAGCTAATGTTTGCAATCCATATTGCAAACTAACAGTCAAAATACATTTCTTTAAAGAGTTCCTATAAAGTGACTTCTAAAATGAGTGATTTAATAGAATTAGAGCAAAGAAGGTGAATTGGTAATTCACAAAAGAAAAATAAGAATACAAATGAAAAATAGGACACTTGGTCTTACGGGTGAATAAGAAAATGCAATTTAAAATAACAATAAAATATAACTTTAAACAACTTTTCAAACCCTAGAGTATTGGTAACATTTACTGTTGGTGAGAACTTGGAAAAATAAACATTCCCATGCTTGCTGGAAGCAGGGAGCATTAATACTATTTTTCTGCAGAATAACTTAGCACTATCTACCAAGATATTTAACAGCTCAGCAACTCAGTCCTGGGAACCCAACCTGAAGAAATATGCTTACAAGTGCAAAGACACAGACACACACTTATGCACACAGTCATGGGGTTTTATCTGCAGAGGCAAAAACAGGACAAAGATGTGAAATGACCTAACTGGTCATGAAGAAGGTTATTTAAACGAATGGTATAGATCTATATGGTCTAATTTGGACAAAGGTCCACAAAATACTTCTAGAGAAATAAAAAGCATAAAAATATGTGCAGCTTCATTCCATTTATCTAAAAAAATATTTTATGTCTTTGCATAACCATAGAAAAATTCTAGAAAGCTATATGCCAAAGCTAACTTCTGTAGGAGCTGCTGCTGCTAAGTCACTTCAGTCATGTCCAACTCTGTGCGACCCTGTAAACGGCAGCCCACCAGGCTCTGCTGTCCCTGGGATTCTCCAGGCAAGAACACTGGAGTGGGTTGCCATTTCCTTCTCCAATGCACGAAAGTGAAAAGTGAAAGTGAATTCGCTCAGTCGTGTCTGGCTCTTAGTGACCCCATGGACTGCAGCCCACCAGGTTCCTCTGTGCATGGGATTTTTCAGGCAAGAGTACTGGAGTTGGGGTGCCATTGCCTTCTGTAGGAGAGGGGACATTAAATTGGGAGAGAGAGACCTGCTCTTTCATGTTTCATACATTTTGTTCTTTTGAATGTGTTACACCAAGCAAATATACTTCTCTGATTTAAACAATAAAGATTTAGAAACGAGAAGTGACAAAGTTTCCTGTCTCCACTCCTGAGCAGGATGGGGTTTCCCTCAGGGTGAGCAGCACTGGCTGGCATGGGTCAAGGTGGGCAGCAGGCAGGCAGCCTTGATTGCAGTGTTTGTTGATTTCCATTGTGTAAATATTCCCACACGCTCAAATTTCAAGTGACTCACAAAAGTCACTTTAGCATAATATGTGCTCAATGAATCAATTTTTAAAATTAAGTGTTAAACAGAACTGAACTGCTGAGGTCCTGAATAAATTAACAAGTTGGGTCGGAAATTCCGCTCTGGTGGGATGGAAACATCCTGCTGGATGGACAAGTCTCAACCGAGTATGTTCACAGCACATCCACTGCTCTCCCCCACTTGCCACTGAAAATTCAGCATTCAAGTTTTCTGAGGTTGGTGTGGTCTCGTTACAGTTTTACAAGGTCAACTGATTTTACCAATTCTTTAAATGAAGCTTCACCCTTTAGAAATAGGTCAGTTGGTGGAAGGAAATCTGCCAGGAAGGGTTCCTTATTCATTATCTGCCAGGAGCCAGCGTGAGGAACTCCTCCTATGGCAAAGGTCTTGAGAAAGGAGGCTCAGCATACGCAGAGGCGGGATCGAGCCTCAGGAAACCCCCTGTTCCCGAGCATCTACCCCCAAAACCAGAGTCTGCCTATTTTACTGTTTTATGCTCTCACCTACACCTCTGACTTTACGGGGGGCTCTCCCCCATCACCTCTCTCGGAGAAGCAGTTAACCTACAGCTCCAGTTAATAAAAATTCCTGGGTGTGACAAGAGTGTTTCAACTTAGGAACTCCTCTGAAGGTTATCTAGCCTGCCTGTACAGGTTCGTCCGGCCACATGTGATTGTTTACAGCCTCCCAACCGTGCGAGGCACGAGATGTTTTAGACTTACTAAAGGCAGATTCTTTTAGGAAGTTAGAAATTATTAGTATAGTGGGTTGATTAGGAGTTATATTGGTGAAGGATTTTTCATTTATTGGGCCAATGTTTGCTGCTAAATTCCCTGCCCTTATACATGTTAATGAATATATAACTAGCATATAGGAGAAATAAGTATTAACCTTTAGATTAATCATGTTAACCTTAGGCTAAGTAAATTCCTTTCTTAGTTGTAACCCACTACACCCTCACCCTATCGGAATGCAACTTTATCTGGTACCTTCAGAGGGTGGTGCCTGGTTTAAGAAAAATCACCCCTGGAAAACAAGTTTTTGGTTATCAGAAAGAAAGAATCATAAAATGTCAGCAGGCCTCATGACCAGAAGATGATGTAAAACCCCTAAGACCTTTATGTATACTTTTATATGAAGCACCTGATTTTGATAAAGGTCAGGACTGCTGACCCCCGCGTGACTTTAAAATTTCCATTTGTCTCTATGTGTGAAAAAAGGTATATAAGCAAACCTGAAAATAAAGAAAACGGATCCGTTTCTGGGAAGACTGATTCCCCCATGTCGTTCTTTCTTGTTCTCTGTTTTTCTGGCTGAATCCCCATCTGGAGCGTGAGTGCTCGCCAAGCCTGCTAATTTTGCCCTGGCTTTTTAAGACCCATGCGAGAGGGAGCCCAAGGAGGGGCACCCTCCGATACTCAAGTGGGCGCTGGTGGCCTACGTAGGTGTTGCAAGCTTCTTGTCTCGAAGCTTTATTGGTATCCCACATAAACCAAGTTATTCAGCCTCTTTTTCTCCACTAATTTTCCTACTATACTATTTCTTTCTAATCTCCCTCTATATCTTTAATTAAGCAATTAATTCCTAGGACGCTGACTCCGTCCCTGCTTCGAATTACCCTGGAACCACTGGGGCTGGACCCCAGCAACTGTCAGCCCTGGCAACTGAATTCTGCAGATGGTGCACATAGGGAGAGAACCTGGTTGAACTTTCAGCCTTTACAAAAATATTCCTGCAGACGGGAAGATGTGAGAGCTGTATTGCAGCCCCATTTCCAAGTGCTTCTCTACACTGCAGCAATTAACAAGGCACGTGGCAATTCATCCAGCTGGGAATTATGAAGAATTCCTGCCCTCATAACACGATCACAGTCTAGTAGAGGACAATCCGAGGAACATCACAGAATCAGTGCTATGATGGCCAGCCCATTACCAGCATTTGCAGGGACTATGAAAGTTGCCTTCCTTCTCTTCTCATCCCAGGTTCTACCTTATACTTCAGGGGTTCTTATGTGGACACCCCGCCCGTATGTCCAAACTTGATCTAGCTTCGCTGTCCTTTAGAACCAGACATGCACACCAGCTACACCATCTGCCCTCTGGTGAAAAGAATCTGGGAAAGAGACCCCTGCAGCTCTTGGAAAGAGGCAAAGGCCATTTGGGATAGGGGTTTCAGGGTTCTGGTTATTCAAAGAATGATTGAGAAGCAGGGCCAGGAAGCTTCACCTCACCAGAGGAGGAATACAGCCCGCATGGGGCCTGACCTGTGTGTGTCAGTCAGGCGGTCATGTCCGACTGTTCAAAACCCCATGGACTGTAGCCCAAGAAGCTTCTCTGTCCATGGAATTCTCTGCGCAAGAACACTGGAGGAGATTGCCCTTCACTTCTCCAGGGGATCTTCCTGACAAAGGGATCAAATCCGGCTCTTCTGCATTGCAGACAGATTCTTCACCATCTGAGCCACTGGGGAAACTCCTGGGGACTGATAGGAGTCCTCAGAAGCACAGCATGGAGAGCAGGGGCTCCAGTGGCCTGGAAAGTTTCGGTGATGCAAATAACTGGGGCCAAGGAAACAACTACCCACCCCTTAACCAGTGCAAAGAACGCTTCCTGGAGGAGACAAGCCTAAACTGGGCTTTGACCTGGGCATAAAGCTTAGCCCATCAGAGAACAGGGAGGGGACTCCAGACATGGGAACACCATGTAACAGGATCTTAAGAGCTGAGAAATGTTCACAAGAGCTGACGTTAAATTGTTCCTTAGAGTCTTTGCCTTTTTGTTTACCCAAATCACAGAGATGCTGCTGCCTTCACCCTCAAGCCCTGAGAACAGGCAATGGCAATTTAGTGGGATCTAGGCTGCAGTCCATGGGGTCGCTAAGAGTCAGACATGACTGAGTGATTTCACTTCCACTTTTCACTTTCGTGCATTGGAGAAGGAAATGGCAACCCATTCCAGTATTCTTGCCTGGAGAATCCCAGGGACGGGGGAGCCTGGTGGGCTGCTGTCTATGGGGTCACACAGAGTCGGACACGACTGGAGTGACTTAGCAGCAGCAGCAGCAGCAGTCGCAGAAGAGTGATCTGCATTCTCTAAGCAGCTAGCTGGAGTCCAAATTCTGAGCAAGTGACATTGATTCTCGATTTGCCATGCAGACCAATCCCGCCCCTGACCCCAGTGCTTTCCTCTCCTCCCTCCACACCCTCCACAGTTCACCACTCTCTCAGGAGAGGTACCAGGACAGACAGGACTGCAGCCAAGGTGTTAATTTTGGTAACGAGTCGGCAGCTAACCCATTTGTATTGAGTGACCCATATCACTTCTGCTTAGAGCCCACCGCCCATGTGCAATCACATGGCCACACCTCACTGCAAAGGACTCTGGGCGATCTCGGACAGCACACACAGTGTTTGATAAGCACAGTCTCTCTTCCACACAGGCTCTGCCCGTGTGTAGTTGTGTGACCCTGGACAAGGTTCGGAAATGTTCCATGCCACACTGCATCCGCCACAGTGGAGCAGGAGTAACACTAGTCTCTGACTCCAGGACTGTGGGTCGAAGATTTGATAATATGCTTTTAAATCGCAATGCCAGGCACAGAGCGAGTATTCAGCAAAAGTCAGTTGTCATTTTCATTGCTACTGATCGTATGATTGTGAGAAAAACCCTTTGTCCTTCTGGGTCTATGCTCCCTCATCTGCAAATCAGCCATGACAATAACACTGATTAGGCTGGCTATTCAATTAAATGGCACAATACATAAAAAGTCCATAGCACTGTGCTCGACATACAATCAGCACTTAATACGAGTTATCTCCCCTTAGTGGAGGTAATCATGAATTGATAATTCTCCTCAGATCAAGAGGCAAAGGCCTTGTTTGTGGATTTAATAGGGTGCGATAGTATTTAAGATGCTGACCAATGGAAACCCCAATACAGTGTATTTCAAAACAGAAGTGATTGTACAGATTTTCTATTTTCCAGAGGCAGTTTAACACCCAACAAGCAGGCTAAGTCACTTCAGTCAAGTACAACTCTTTGCGACCCTATGGACTGTAGCCTCCCAGGGCTCCTCTGTGCATGGGATTCTTCAGGCAAGAATACTGGAGTGGGTTGCCATTTTCTTCTCCTTAACACCCAGAGATACAGCATATAATGTGCAGTATGGTTCTGTGGACCACTTAGTTATGTTTCGAACTAAATTTCCCAGAGTCCCTTTTCAAGGTGGTCTGGGTTAGCGTTGTGAAAAGTGAACTGAGATTTGGATGTGGAGCGGCGGCCACTGTGCTCTGGAGGTCAGTGGTGGTGATAGGTGTTGAGGGGTGGACACCAAGGTGCTGTTGGGTCCACTTTGTCCTTGACAACTTTCCTTTCATACTGCCAGTCCTGGGGAACCGTGCTGAGTCCAGGCCCACAG
The DNA here is from genome assembly GCF_016772045.2 of Ovis aries. Classification (NCBI taxonomy): domain Eukaryota; kingdom Metazoa; phylum Chordata; class Mammalia; order Artiodactyla; family Bovidae; genus Ovis; species Ovis aries. The sequence goes on from NC_056072.1 coordinate 5,639,576, forward strand.
CTAGGGACTTACAAGGTGACCCTGTGCAAGGCTGACCCTCTGAGAACTCCTATACCAGCTCTGTTTGTTTCGCCTTTCCAGTAGCTGGACTGTGTCATAGCTTCCATATTTTCCTGAAGGTTCTGCTCATTCATCCCCACCAGGACTGCTTTGTGACCTGCTGTGGACTGAATTATGTCTCCACAAAATTCATTTGTGTAAGTCCTAACCTCCAGGACCTCAGAATGTGACTGTTTAGAGACCGGGCTTTTAAAGAAGTGATTAAGGTAAAATGAAGTCATATGAGTGGGCCCTAATCCAATGTGACCAGTGTCCTTAGAAAAAAATGGAAATTGGGACACACACACACACAGAGGAAAAACCATGTGAGGACCACGGGAAGATGGCCATCTGCAAGCCAAAGTGAGAGCCCCTAGAATGAAGAAACCCTGATGACACCTTGGTCTGGACTTCTAGGCCCCATGAGAAAACACATTTCTGTTATTTAAGCCAGCAAGTCTGTGGTACTTTGTTATGGCTGCCCTAACCAACAAAGGGCTTCCCTTATAGCTTTCCTTATAGCTCAGTTGGGAAAGAATCTGTCTGCAATGCAGGAGACCTGGGTTCAATTCCTGGGTCAGGAAGATCTCCTGGAGAAGGAAATGGCAATCCACTCCAGTATTCTTGTCTGGAGAATCTCATGGACAGAGGAGCCTGGTACGTCCATGGGGTCGTAAAGAGTTAGACATTACTTAGTGACTAAGCCAAACAAACCAACCAACAAATACATAACCTTTCTATGACCTCTCAACTTCCAGCTGCAGATCGTTATTCTTCCAGCTCTTCTCAACCCGGGTAAGGTCTATTTCTTACAGTAATTCCTTATTCTATAGTTCTCATGTGCTTTTGATTCCCTGATTGAACCCAGACTGATACATGTAAAGCTTAAGAACATGGACTCTAGAGATAGTCTTTCTGGACAGAAATCTCATCTAATTTTATTCTGTGTGATCCCGGGGCTATTACTTAACTTCTCTGTATCTCTGTTGCCGTATCTGGAAAATGGGATAATAGTACTGCTCCCTTTCAGAGTTGGATTAAACGAACTACTACAAAGAGACTTAGTATATTCTTACACAGAGATTATGCTCAATAAGTGTTGATTAATACTATGATTGTGATTATTATTTGTTACCCACCCAAGACCTAAAACACTCATTCATGAGTACCCCTTTCCCTGCCCTGACTTCCTATATGTATGTCCACCTTTCCTCCTGGATTGTAATACCCTAAAGAAGGGTATCATAAGTTATCTTTGCTTTTCTCCTCCTGAAACTTCCATCTTCATGTGTCAAGAAGCCTTCACTGTCTGGATGCTGGTCAAGTGAGAATTAGAGTTTCATATGGTCCAAGGAAGGCTTAAGGCCTGTGAGATCCAGCTTCTAAGATCCTGGCTCTCAGAACTCTTGCCTCCTGGTACTCACACCTATACAGTCTTCCCCCACATGAAGTGGAGCTGACCTATGTAACCTCTAGGACATTGGGGAAGTGATGAGCGTGACTTCCAAGGTGAAGTCATAAAGGAAAGTGATGTTTCTGCCATGCTCTCCTGGATCATTACAGGGGAAGCCAGCCACCATGTCATGAGGAAACTCAGGCAGCCTTATGAAGAGGCCCACACAGTGGGGAAATGATACCTCATCCCAGCAGAAGCCCTAACTTGCCAAGCATGTGAGGCACCATGTTGGAACCAATCCTCCAGCCCCAGCCAAGCCTTCAAAAGACCACAGTCACAGTGGAAATTCTAATTGCAGCATCTCATGAGAGACCCCAACAGGTAAGTAGCCCCCCGTTCCTGACCCAAAGAAATCATGTGAGGTCATAAATATTTATTGCAGTTTGTTATACAGAAATAGGAAAGTAATACACAATCTAGAAAAAGCTGGCCTGAAGATATACTTCAGCTCATCAACTGCAATGGTAAGAATCAGCTGTATTATATATCAAGCGCTAATTATCTGTTAAGTGTTATACTGAATACTTTATAATCATAACCTTATTTAATCCTTAATATTATCTTACTTAATGAATGACAGAATTAGGTTTGTACTATTAATAGTCTCATTTTTCAGATTTAAAAAATGAGGCCTAAAAAGGCAATTAATTTATTCAAAGTCTACCAGCTAGTTGGTGATACAGCCAAGACTGGCTGCACATCCCCAGGCCCCCAGAGCTGGGTTCTCTTCGGACACCCTATTACATCTGTTTGGCAGAACTCACCGAGACCTCATCTAAGGTACTGGTTTCCTAAAACTCAGGGGAACAAAGCCCCTGGACTATGAATATTGTCCCCAAATCCTCCAGACCTGGATAATGAATGCCAGCTCTCCACTTCCTACAGTCTGGTTGCAGCCCTCACTGGGGGTACAAAGACAACTAACTAATCACAAGCTTGTGCTGTGAGCATACTCTCTAACACCATATACAGAAATAAACTCAAATGGATTAAAGACCTAAATGTAAGATGGGATGTTACAAAACTCTTAAGAGGAAGACACAGGCAAAACACTCTGACATAAATCACAGCAGTATCTTTTTGAATCCCCCTCATACAGTAAAGAAAATAAAGCCAAAAATAAACAAACGGTATCTAATTAAACTTAAAAGCTTTTGCATAGCAAAGAAAACCACACACAAAATTAAAAGACAACTCACAGAATGGGAGAAAATATTTTCAGATAACCTGATGATCAAGGGATTAATCTCCAAAATATATAAACAGCTCATACAGCTTAATTAAAAAAAAAAATCAAAAAATGGGCAGAAGACCTAAAAAGACAGTTCTCCAAAGAAAACACACAGATGGCCAACAGACACATGAAACGATGCTCAACAGTACTCATTATTAGAGAAATACAAATCAAAACTACAATGAGCTATCACCTCATACCAGTCGGGAAGGTCATCGTCAAAAAATCTACAAACCTAAACCCTGGAGAGGATGTAGAGAAAAGGGAACCCTCCTACACTGTTGGAAAGAATGTAAATTGTTATAACCATTACAGAGAACAGTATGGAAGCCTCTTGAAAAATCTAAAAATCGAACTACCATATGATTCAGCAATCCCACTTCTGGGCATACATCAAGACAAAACCATAACTCGAAAACACACACGCGCCTCTATGTCCACGGCAGCACTATTCACAGCAGCCAGGACGTGGAAGCAAGCTAGACACCCAGCAACGGGGGAGAGGACAAAGGTGCGCATATGCAACGGCATGCTGCTGCTGCTGCTGCTGCTGCTAAGTCGCTTCAGGCGTGTCCAACTCTGTGCGACCCCACAGACGGCAGCCCACCAGGCTCCCCCCTCCCTGGGGCTCTCCAGGCAAGAACCCTGGAGTGGGTATGGCATGCTGCGCTTGCTTAAGTCACTTCCGGCATGTCCATCTCTCTGTGAACCTTTGGACTGTAGCCCACCAGGCTCCTCCATTTATGGGACTCTACAGGCAAGAGTACTGGAGTGGGCTGCCATGCCCTCCTCCAGGGGATCCTCCCGACCCACAGATCAAACGCGTATCTCCTATGTCTCCTGCATTAGCAGGTAGGTTCTTTGGCGCTAACATCACCTGAGAATGGAATACTGCTCAGCCATAAAAAAGAAGAAAGTAATGTCATTTGTAGCAACATGGATGGACCCAGAGATTGTCAGACTAAGTGAATCACAAGTCAGAATGAGAAAGACAAATACCATATGATAGTACATGCAGAATCTGAAAAAAAAAAAAAGATACAAATGAACTTGTTTACAAAATAGAAACAGAGTCACAGAGTTTGAAATCAAACTTATGGTTCAGTTCATTTCAGTTCAGTTGCTCAGTCGTGTCCGACTTTTTGAGACCCCATGACCCGCAGCACGCCAGGCCTCCCTGTACATCACCAACTCCTGGAGTTCACTCAGACTCACGTCCATCGAGTCTGTGATGCCATCCAGCCATCTCATCCTCGGTCGTCCCCTTCTCCTCCTGCCCCCAATCCCTCCCAGCATCAGAGTCTTTTCCAATGAGTCAACTCTTCGCATCAGGTGGCCAAAGTACTGCAGTTTCAGCTTCAGCATCATTCCTTCCAAAAGAAATCCCAGGGCTGATCTCCTTCAGAATGGACTGGTTGGATCTCCTTGCAGTCCAAGGGACTCTCAAGAGTCTTCTCCAACACCACAGTTCAAAAGCATCAATTCTTTGGAGCTCAGCTTTCTTCACAGTCCAACTCTCACATCCATACATGACCACTGGAAAAACCATAGTCTTGACTAGATGGACCTTTGTTGGCAAAGTAATGTCTCTGCTTTTAAATATGCTATCTAGGTTGGTCATAACTTTTCTTCCAAGGAGTAAGCGTCTTTTAATTTCATGGCTGCAGTCACCATCTGCAGTGATTTTGGAGCCCCCAAAAATAAAGGCTGACACTGTTTCCACTGTTTCCCCATCTGTTTCACCAAAGGGAAAAAGTGGGCAGAGGATTAAATTAGGAGTTTGAGATTGACATACGCACACTACTATACATAAGACAGGTAACCGACAAGGACTTACTGGGTATCATAGGAAACTTTACTCAAAATTCTCTAATATTCTACACGTGGGAAGAGAATCTAAAAGAGAAAAAATGGACATATGCCTATCTAAAACGGAGTTGCTTTGATGTACACCTGAAACTAACACAACCTCGTAAATGAGTGTGTACATTTACATATTCATATGTAAATGAAAATGTTTATCTAATATAAAATAAAAATTTAATTTAAAAAAACCCATGCCCCCAGGTAACTGCAGTTAAAGTATCCATATTCCTTCCCGGTCCCTGCACTCTGATTTCCCTCCTGGCATAAGTGGTATTTTCCCTGCTGGGGGAGGGGTGCGAGGATGCTTCAGGAGCAATTTCACACTTCATTCTAGAAACCTGCCCTGCTCTCCAGTGGAGGATACAACAAAGAAAGTAATTAGCTCAGAAGATTGAAAAGTGAAAGTGTTAGTCACTCAGTCTTGTCTGACTCTTTGCAACCCCAGGGAGTGTAGCCCGCCAGGCTCCTCTGTCCATTGGATTTCCCAGGCAAGAATACTGGAATGGGTTGCCATTACCTTCTCCAGGGGATCTTCCCAACCCCGGGATCAAACCCAGGTTTCCTGCATTGCAGGCAGATTCTTTACTGTCTGAACACCAAGGAAGTCCAGTTCAGAAGATTACAGATCTTATTACAAAAACCAGTTGCTTTCAGTTTTCAGAGCAACTGATATTCTCTTTGGCTCTTTCTATGTGTTAGCACTTGGGCTGACCTGGATTTCTTGGTGGTGTAGTTCTTGACTGCCTAAACAATTCCATTTTCCACAAATCATAAGCCAGTGACTTCCTATTAGTAAACTTCCTGGACCACAAAACATCTACTTGAAAAAGATGTGTTCTCAAAGCATGGCGCCTAAGTCCTATGAAAAAAAGTGAAAGTGAAAGTCGCTCAGTCGTGTCTGATTCTTTGCAAACCCATGGACTATACAGTCCATGGAAGTCTCCAGGCCAGAATGCTGGAGTGGGTAGCTGTTCTGTTCTCCAGCGGATCTTCTCAATCCAGGGATTGAACCCGGGTCTCCCGCATTGCAGGCGGATTCTTTACCCTCTGAGCCACCAGGGAAGCCGTATAGTATGTTGCAAAGGAGAGTAGAGACCTTTCAGATTTCTACTTAATTTGCTAGGAGACCAACCAGTCTTTGTTGTTTTCTTTCAAATTATAATACGGAGTTGGCTGACATACAACTATTTTCCAAGTCCTGCCAGCTAAAGAATGTCACTTGACATCCAGTTCTACAAGGACTGAGACCTGAGCCACTGCAAACCCTGACCTACAACATACCCTGACAGGGTGCAGGGCGGAGATCTCCATGAGGCACTCTGCACTGGGAAAACTGTCAGATCAGGCCTTCAGGGAGTTAGACGTTTTCAGGAGAAAATATTATGAACCCCAATTCTTGCGTCTTCCCATCCTTGGGAAAGCACTGAAACCATTCACTAAGACATCTGTTCCTTGTGACTAGCAGCAAGCTTCTACCGAGATGTTCCCGCTTGCTGCAGGAACCCCTTCATAAAAATCACATATATATACTGATACCTTTTCAGAACAGTTCCTCAGAGCTGTGAGAAGCTGACTCCCAGGCTAGAGTCTAAGTAAGACACTGAATAAACTTGACTCACAGTTTCTACATGGTGTATATTTTTGTTTTCCAGTCAACGATGCATGATACATAAAGTGGAACTTGCCCAGTCTCCTGCCTTATAGATTATTATTGTAAACAAATCAGAGTCCATACATTCAACTTGTATGCTAAAATATTTTACTTTCATTTTCTTCTTTAAAAAACAAAGCTTGTACATACTGCTCTCTCTTGTATTTTTCCTTCTTAGAAGTCCCTCTTGGAAAGACTACATCTTAGAAAGATGTTCGCATTAGTACTGATGGGGTTTGGGGCACGCCACTCTAAGACGTACCACTCTGGCAAATGGATTATTTTGAGCTGATAACAACCAAGGTGTAAAAGATTCAAGAAGAACCTTTGGACTTCCTTCTTACTACCTAAAAGAATTTAAAATAAGAGGGCTGTCCCAGGAAGTAGCTATCTTCCTAGTTAACTATTAAGTGTCATAGATGGGGAGAAATCTAGCAAAGCCCATTTGATCAGAGCTCTCTGTGTCATCGCTTTTGATGGCCCAGCAAACAGCTGTCTACCAAATATTAACATTTTTTGCCTTCCTGTGAATTATCTTACTTTCCTTTGAAGTCTGAGACCCTTATTTCTTCTCTTTGTTTAGTCACTAAGTCATGTCCTACTCTTTTGAGACTCCATGAACTGTGGCCTGCTAGGCTCCTCTGTCCATGGGATTTTCCAGGGAAGAATACTGGAGTGGGTTGCCATTTCATTCTCCAGATAATATATATACCTCATCTTGCCTGGCCGTCTTTGGAACTCTTCATTCCTATGTGAATTCTCCATGCACATAATAAATTTGATTTTTTTTTTTCCTGTTCATCGGCCTTAAATCATTTTTAATTGCCAGCCAAAAGAACTAAAAGGGGAAGGGTGGGGATATCCCCTTCCCCCACAGCACACATAGATTCTTATTCTTTGAAACGGGCACCCTGACAAGATCAACTGTTCTCATATTCCAGGAGCTGTGGGCTGCTTCCTTCCTTTTTCCAATGGCAATCGAATGTGGAAATGACCATTCTTACCTGTATGCCCTGCACATTCAGAGGAGTGTTTCTGGAGCATAAAGTCCTATAAAGGGGAAATCTGAGATAGGATTTGTGAGCTCTATCAGCTTACATTCCCATCAACAGCATCTGAAGCTGCCTGCTCCTCTGTACTTCTTCAGTATTGAATATCATCCTTTCTTTTTTCATTTCGCATCATGCCTAACTCTTCTTATAATTAACACTGGTGAGGGTAACAACGGATCCTTTTCCTCCTCTACAGGTGGATTGAAAAGGAAACTCCCTGAGTAGTAAACAGGAGATTAAGTTGGCCCAGAAGTAATTAGCATTTATATAGTGCTCATTCTCAGAACTAATTCCCATTTACACACACAAAGAGGAGTTTACACGGAGGGGAGCTCTGCATGCCCTTCCTCAGAGCCTGAGCTCTGCTGTTCTTGGCCTTAGCCAGTGACCTAGAGCCAGGAGGTCCCCCTGAAGATAGGTTAAATTGTGGGTGTTTAAGAACCACTTGAGAGGACTCAGAAAAAAATGGAGGTCTCTAGCCCTCTTATTTCCCATTTGATTCAGGAGGCCCTGGGTGGGACATTTCTGTGTCTGTTGGAGCATGAAAAGCTGAGGTCATTATCCTGTTGGGTTTGGCACACTGACATCACTACTCCATGTGGGGCCACTTCTTTGTTTTATTCAGTGACTGGCTTTCATTCCCATCAACTCCTATATCCTCTATAAACAACCATTGCTATGCATTGGATATATTTTCCAGAATTTTAAAGTATCTCTGGGAAATATGTAGTGTGGTTTTACATGAATGTATGTATAAATTTTATATAAATATATATTAGATAAAAATAATGTTTAAAATATATAGGTGTAATATAAAAAAAGAATTAAGTTGTGGTATAGATGTTTCTGTTTCTTGCTTTTCACCTCAGCACTCTATTTTAAGATCTATTCTGATGGCTGTGGGTTGCCCCATAAAATTCCCTGGTTGTAAATGCAGATCTTTTTGTCTTTTCATACTGTTCCTGGGGTTCTTGTGGGAAGAATACTGGTTTGCATTTCCCCCTTCTGTGGACCAGGAGGATGAGATGGTTAGGTAGCATCACTGACTCAATGGACATGAATCTGAGCAAACTCTGGGAGACAGTGGAGGACAGGGGAGCCTGGCAGGCTATAGTCCACGGGGTCGCAGAGAGCTGAACAACAGCTGCAGATCAGGCCATTGTATCTTCCTGCACTGCCACCACCTCCTGCCCAGGCACGCCCTCAGAAACGCGCAGGGTGGCTGTGTCCAACTCCACGCCCTGCTGCTACAAACCAGGCTGCAGTGGCCAACCTCCAAAGTCCTGAGAGGGAGCCTCTCTGGGTTTTAGCCTGGGAGTTTGATTATTAGGGTTGGGCAGTTGTTTTTGATTTCTTGATAGATTTGAAAAATAGACAAAAGTACAGTAAGTGGTATAATGAGCTCCTTACCCCCATCTGCCTGAATTTTGAACTAGCATGATTTCCCTGGACTTTAGCTCTTTCTTTTACGGTTCTATTTTAGAGAAAATCCCTGACACTGTGCCATTTTACTGGAAGTATTTCCGTCTGCATCTTTAGTACGTAAGAAAACATTTTACATAACCCCAGTATCAATGTCACACTTAAAATATTAAAAATATTCCCTCAATATCATCTGCTTTAAAGCTTTTAAAATTTTACTCAGGAATAATTGACAAATAAAGCCGTACATATTTGGACTGTAAATATATATATACACATTGCGTGCACATATACACAAATTATGAAATAATTACCATATTAATTCAACTATCACCCCACGGAGCTAACTCTGCTGCAGTAGTTAGCTTTATTGAGACATAGCTTGACAAATAAAGTCATATATCTAAGTGTACAATGTGATGATTCAACATAAGTTTACACTGTGAAATGATTCCCATCACCAAGTTAATTAACACATCTGTTTCCTCATATATGTATATATAGATATTTCACATTGTGAAATAATTACCAAATTAAATTAATATAAGTATACTACTACTTATTAATTATATTAAGTATAGTACTAACTCTGTTATAGTAGTTCTTCCCTACCAATAGGGTTTTTTAGCTTTACTGAGATATAACTGATAAAGCTGTATATTTAAGCGCACAATGTGATGATTTGACAAAAGTTTACACTGTGAAAAGATTCCCATCACCAAGTTAATTAACACATCTGTTGCTTCACATGTTTCTTTCTTTTTGATGAGAATACTTAAGTTCTACTTTCTCAGCAAATTTCCATTATACAATACGGTGTTATGTCAACTACAGTCACCATGTCACACAATTAGGTCTTCAGACCTTATTCATCTGGAAACAGAAAAGTTTGTATCTTTTTACCAACTTCTCCCTCCAGGCCCTAGAAACTACCATTCTACTCTGTCTCCGAGTTTGACGTTTTTTTAATTTTTACGCTCCATATATAAGTGATACCGCGCAGTATTCGCCTTTCTCTGTCTAGACTATTTCACTTAGCACAATGCCCTCAAGCTTCACCCACGTTGTTGCCAGCGGCAGGGTTTCCTTCTCTATCGTGGCTGGATATTACTGACTGAATATATCTGCCACATTTTCTTTATTCAGTTCATCCAGTGACAAGCATGCAGGTTGTTTCAACACCCTGGCTACTGCGTGCGTTGTTGCAGTAACCTGGGTATAGAGATACTCTTTTGACCTTTGACATAGTGATTTCATTTCCTTTGGATGCACACCTAGAAGGAGGATTGTTGGACCACATGGTGGTTCTATTTTTTTATTTTTTGAGACTCCTCCATAAACTGTTTTCCATAGTGGCTGCACCAGTTTATATTCCCATCAACAGTGAAAAGGGTTCCCATTTCTCCACATCCTCGTCAACATTTATGTCTTATCTTTTGGATAAGACATCCTAACAGGTACAAGGTGATAAGGAGGAAATTGGACACCCAGTTCAGGGTTTATTATATAAAAGAAACAGGAGAAAACATCAAAGGGGCAAAGAGGTGCCCGGAGATACATTTTGCTGCTTCCCAAGTTTGCCTTAATCCAATTTTGCTGGGATATACTTTATACCATGAACAGTAAAGTATATTATTACACTCAAACTGAGGGTCTGGTCTCAAAGGAGCTTTGTATATAATACCAGCATAGATGAGAGAGAGGAGCACAGCAACAAGGAATATTTTCTCTAAGTTACTGCTCACAACTTCTAATAATTTGTCTTTTTTAATTTTTGAGACTTGAAGTAACATAATTACAAAGTTGAATGCTGCCTCTACTCTTTACTGTGTGATCTTGGATAAGTCACGTCAACTCTGATTCCCAGTTTCCTCATCTATAAAATCTGGGTGACAATATCTATTTCTCACGATTGTTGTTCAGGGATTCGCTTATTCCTCTAAAAAACATCAATTCAGTGTGAAGGGACTTCCAGAATATGCCATTCCAAAATACGTCATATTGGCACACGGATCATTTTGAGCCCAAGACAACTGAGAACAGATGCAGAGAGAAACCTTCTCAGAGCTTCTCTTGCCTGACTAAAAGCAGAAAAACTTCTGAGAAATGAGAACTGCCCTTTATCACTCCTCCAGGGGAGCTTTATGACCATAAAGAAAATGGGAAGTTGAGCGCCAAGATGGATGAAGCAAATCTTACTAAAGTCAACCTTATCTTCCATTAGTTTCCCCACACATAAATACATTCCCACAATTTACTGCTCTAAGAAGCCCAAACTTCCCGTCTTGTCACTTATCACCTTTTCTTAAAATGGTATATAAGCTTCCAAGTCTAATCGCTTCTTTGGCTCTTCATTTTTTTTGTGGAGCCCTGTGCACATCCCAGGGACGGGGGAGCCTGGTGGGCTGCCGTCTATGGGGTCGCACAGCGTCAGACACGACTGAAGCGACTTAGCAGCAGCAGCAGTGCACATAAAATGGAAATGTTTTTTCTCCTGTTAATCTGCCTTTTGGAAGTTCCATCTGCAAGCCTTTGTCACTTAACCTTGGCTGGGGTAGAAGGCCATCCCATGTGGAGGGCTCTGCTTCGAAGACGGACGTAAGTAGCAGACGTGAGCACTAAATGAGCTAACATTACCTCCAAGGAGTAGGTCTCAATAAAGTTTCACTTCCTTCTTTCCTGCATTCTTCTTTGCCAATAACCCAACCGACACCACAGGTATTCATTTTAAAGAGTCAAGAAGTCGTATAGGCGTTTAGTACTCCAGCCTCTGCCTGTGGACCAGGAGCCTTGGTCTCACCTGGGAGCACGTTAGGAATGCAGTGTCTCCATTCCCAGCCCAGACCTGCTGCATCAGAATCTACCTTTTAACTAGATCTCCAGGCGCTCTGTCTGCATACAAATGTTTAGGAAGCACCGCTAGGGGATACAGGAAGGGACTAATCGCACTGACAGATGAAACGGAGATTCCAGAAAGCAGAGCTTCGCGGAGAGCTCCTCAGATGCAACGGCTGCTGCAGCATCCGGTGAGGCAGGTCTACACGTGACCCGGGATGGCTGATGCTTCACGCGCCCTCCACTTCAGCAACATTCCCTGCCACAAAGTAGCCCGTTCTCATACTGTCAGTCCTACTCTCAACCTGGCTCCCTCTTCTGACAGTATCTTCTTGCAATTTAGGAAGCACAACTCAGATGCAAATCACAAGAGGCTCCGATAGTGCCAGGCCTTCTCTAAACAAGATTAGTCAGCCTCCGCCAGCAGCTGAGAAGTGTGAAATGAAATTCCCTAGTTCAGATGGGTGGATTCTTTCTGCCGCGTCTAAACACAATGGTAGCTTGGAACAAGCAGGGCTGAGCCCCAGCATTTGTCATTTCTGGCTGCACTGGGTCTCCACCGCTGTGTGCAGGCTTTCTCTAGGGGTACTGAGTAGAGGCTACTCTCTGGTTGTGGGGCGCAGGCTTCTTTGCTCATTGTGGTGGCCTCTCTTGTTACAGAGCGCAGGGTCTAGGGTGTGTGAGATTCAGTGGTGGTAGCACTCCAGTGTTCTTGCCTGGAGAATCCCAGGGACGGGGGAGCCTGGTGGGCTACCGTCTCTGGGGTTGCACAGAGCTGGACACGACTGAAGCGACTCAGCAGCAGCAGCAGCAGCACACAGGCTTAGATACTCTGAAGCAGGTGGGATTTATCTTCCTGGACCAAGGATCAAACCTGTGTTCCCTGCACTGGCAGGCAGGGTCCCAACCACTGGGCCACCGAGGAAGTCCCAAGCCCCAGTTTTCTAGAGCCTGAGAGGGTCAGAGTGAGGCAGAAAGAAAGCCCTTCCCACAGGGCTAAGGCAATGCAAGGAACTGGGACCTAAACAGCCCCAGGCTTAGCAAATGTCCACTGGTTCTGGACCAACTTCTGTCCCCTTTTTACTATGTCCCACTCTTCCTCACTTCTCATTTGTACTAATTAGCAATTAGGCAAGTCATTAGATAGATAATATCGGTGAGGAAACAAAAAATTCTCCTCTCACTGATGTTTAATAATTAGGGGCATGCAAAGTAAATCAGAAAGACACATTAACCCAAGAAAAGACAAAGTTTATTCATGTAAGTACAGGGGAGCTTCCAGAAAATGTGGCTCAAAGCAGCAGCTAGAATTTGGGGCTTATATACCATCTTAATAGGAGAATAGGAGGGGAAGGAAGGACACCTTGGGGAAGATGAATGACTGGGCAAAGATAAATCATACTCTAGGAGAGTAGATGGGGTGGGATGATGGTTTTGTAACAATGTTTGTTTCTGCAATTTCTCATCCCAGTGTCAACTTCTCATTTTCCCCAGTACATCTTCCCCCAATATAGGAACCCCGCGCCCCCAAAGGGGAACTTACGGCAACTGAATTCTTTTGGAAGATTCTACTTGTAGGCAAACAAAGGGGAATGGGGGTCAGACAGACCCTCTTTCTGCATCTGTTGATTCTCAAATGTCTGTTGAGCTCAAAATAATTTTATGCCCCATTGGGTGTAATTTCCTTCAATAATTGGGAAAATAAGAGGATATAAAGAAAAATACACGTGCTATCTTTGTATCACATGCAGGCAGGCGCACACACACACACACACACACACATGCACACCATCCACTATTGACACCAACTAGAAATCACTGTTAACGGTTTTTTTATGATTTGTTTTTTAATCTGTCTTTCTTTCCACTTTTCGGCACAGCTTTGGGATCACACTATATATACAGTTTCATTTCTTGGTTTTCCTACTTTAATATTTTCAGCTTAGCACTGGAGAAGCGTATATGAGGAAGACTTTTTAAAATTTAATTAAAAAATCATGAAACCCTTCAAATGTAAAGTTCAGAAAGTAATATAACAACTATCCAGGACTTAAGAGACATGGCTATTCTGCTATATTTGCTCTAGATTACTCTGCAAACAATGTCACAGATGTACTTAATATGTCCCCCCAAACCCCACCAAAACCACCCCTTTCCAGAGGTCACCACCATCCTGAGACTGGTATGTTCTACTCTCAGGCTTATTTTTAACTGCTGCCAATGAAATATGTCAATGTTTCTTGGGGGTTTATATCTCCAATAAATGGTATTATGTTGCAAAAATTATGCTTTTGCAATTTGCTTTCTATCATTCAACATCAGGTCATCTCCATAAAGATAATCTCTTTTCCATTTAATTATACAAATGAAAAACAGGTACCCATTGTTCTGTTAGAAAATGTTCCAGTTTTGCAAAGGCCCAGAGCTGAGAGCTGATGGCAGACGGAGTTAGACGGTACCTTCTTGTCTTTTTTTTTCTTAATTTATTTTTAACTGGAGGATAATTGCTTTACAACTGCTACACAACAATGTGAATCAGCTGTAAGTATACATATATCCCCTCCCTCTGGAGTCCCCCTCCCACCCACCCCTCTCCCATCCTTTTAGGCTTTTCCCTTTCATGTGCCTTTTTGAATCTGTTCATTGTCAGAGGACTCAAGGGCATTCTGGGAGAAACAAGGGCAAGTGCAAGGTCCAATTCCTCTTAAGTGTCAGCTTGTGTAGACACATTTAATATGGCCCTGGCGGAGGCTAGGTGGCAGGAAAAATCAACAGAATTCTTAGGGTACCCATAATCGTGGGGAACCTAATCTGAGACTCAGATTATAAAGCAAGCCTATTTCTAGGCACAGACTAGAGAATTATCTGGTTATGAACACTGTGAGGATGTGGGGCCCAAACTTCCTCCCATCTGGATGCCCTGGCTCATGGGCAGGGGAAGGAGAGGCTGGGGCAGGTAGGGCTGTCTGTGCATACACAGCAAGAACCAGTGCTGCCAGCAAGTCAGCTTGACCGCCCTGGACAGTGGAGACTCTGTAGCGTGGAGACCACGTCTCCCGTGGCCAGACACAGGGCGGGTGATGCAGACTCCACCTCGAAGGGCAGCTGAGAAGAGCATTAGAGGCAGAGGTACTACAGCTTCTGCTTTTCCTCTGCAAGGCGATGGTTCTGAGCTTTTGCTGTCCTTGGACTTGTCTAGGGAATGGGATTTGAGAGAGTGAAGGATGGACTCTCCCTAATCAGATCCCACTGACTCTGTGCCAACAGATTTGAACAGTTAAAGCAACGTGACCCATCTGCATATTCTCCAGAAACCATGTACAAGGATGGTCATAACATCACTGTTCCCATCGCCCTGAACTGTAACTACTGCCATACCCTTCAATAGTATATAGGTGAATACATGGCTATCCACTTATACAATGAAAATTTCTACACCCACAGGAATGACCAATTTCCACAGTAAAGATGAGCCTCACAAATACAACATTGAATAAAAGAGACCATATACAAAGGAGCACAATTGCAAGGTTCCATTTATAGGAAGTTCAGAAACAGGCAAAAATTAACCTGCACTATTATAAGATGGATTGTAGTTGCTCTTGGCATGGGTTAACAAGGGAAAGGGGACCTAGGGTGGACTTCTGGGGCCCTGGTGCTGTTTTATTTCTTCAGTCAGGTACTAGTGAAAAGGGTACATTTCAGTTTGTGAAAATTCATCAAGATTTATACTTATGCCAAAATTTCTATAGGTATACCATCATTCCAAGGAAAGTTTTTTAAAAGCGATATTTGACTTCAAGCTGAGGCTTACACATGATCGCCTATCAAAGCCTTAACTTTACCCTCACATTCCCTGGCACTGGTTAAAGGTCAAGACACACTGTCATCCCTCCACTAAGCAGCCCACTCTAATGGCCCAGCCATCTTCCCAGTGTCCTCCCAAAGACAACGCTGTGACCTGACTGCTTCTCCACACCCCTACTCCACCTTCTTTGCACTTCTATGAGAAAGCGCTAGAAATCAGTGCTAAGCCAAGACAAGGGACTTCTCAGTCCCCAGGGCAGGACTCTGAGGGCAGACGGCACCCACTATGCGAACATTCCCAGGAGAGGGGAGGCCCAGCTTCGACCTTGCAGCAGCTATATTTAGCAGCCTGGGGTTTGCCTCATTCAGGCCTCAGTAGACATTTGGAGACCTTCTGTTATTGCACACCAGAGAGAAGCATCAAACGAGGAACCCTCTCGGCTTTAAGGCTTTGTTCCCACTGGACACTGTGAGTTCTGAGCAGGTTTTCAATTCTCTCATTTTAACCATGGTTCTTACCTCTAACATCCCTCTTTGTGTGGTTTTTTAAAAGCCAGTCTCTTTAGAGCACTTAATTCTGTTCCAGACATTTGTCTTCGTCGTGCCAAGTCTGAATTTGCCTATCCGATTCCTGTTGGCTAAGTCTCTTTCCTGTGGACCCCTCACTAAACGATGGCATTGCAAGGGGAAAAGATCCCTCTGAATACAGAGGGGCTACCCCTCCCCCATGAGCCGTGTGTCCAGTGGCAGTGCCTGGTGCCTCTTCCGGGTGGCTTGTGGACTTCAAAATCTTTTAAGTGTAAAATGTACCGAGATCAAAGATGATATTAATACGTTACTGGAAAAACTAAGCCCTACTAATTCCCTTTGTTCCTTGTACGGCACCTCCCTTATTACATTGTTCCCGAATAGTGCTGGAATGATAATGTGTCCTCAATATACGAGAAGGAAGAAAGGAGAAAGAAAGATGAAAGGGGGTGTGAGAAGATTACCTTACTATAGTCCAGAAGTCTTTTAGTCTTTATTCACACTTCAAAATCAACTGCTTTGGCAAGATACGCTGTCAAACACTTATTCTAAGGTTTTTTAAAAAGTGGTAAAACTCTGTACACTGTAACGCCGTCTTGGATATTCATAATGCGCATAAGACACTAAAGCTGCTGGAAGTTCTACATCAGAGAAACATGTTTGATTTGGGTTTCTGCAGAGTGTTTCATGGAATCCTTTTCGGGTCCTCAATTAGATCTCTCAATACCATCCAGTCGTATCCTACAGGACCAGTGTTCTTTAGAGGATGCTTTGGCAAATGCACCTTTAAATCAAACAGATAAGATTCAAAGACGGTCAGTCTCAACTGTTCCCATGCAAAGAGTTTCTGAACCCTTAGTTATCACCACCGTGAATGCCAGAGACTGCACCAAAGACACTCTGATTAAACACCTGCTAGTATGAAGCAAGGATATATGGCTGTATTGTACTGCACACACTGTGCTTTCTACACAGCTGGAAGGAAGCTGTTCAGTCTCAGGGGTTTCAGATATAGGTGACAGTAGGCAGCATGGCTGTAACAACCGGGAGAGCAAAGGTCCACTCTGGGGGTCATTACAGATGACTCAGAGGACTTTATCAGTCCGGTTCAGTTCACTCACTCCGTTGTGTCAGACTCTTTGCAGCGCCATGGACTGGAGCATACCAGTCTTCCCTGTTCATCATCAACTCCTAGAGCTTACTCAAACTCATATCCATCAAGTCAGTAACGCCAGACAACCATATCATCCTCTGTCGTCTCCTTCTCCTCCTGCCTTCAATCTTTCCCAGCATCAGAGTCTTTTCTAATGAGTCATTTCTTCACATCAGGTGGCCAAAGGATTGGAGTTTCAGCTTCAGCATCACTCCTTCCAATGAATATTCAGGACTGATCTCCTTTAGGATGGACTGGTTGGATGTCCTTGCAGTCCAAGGGGCTCTCAAGAGTCTTCTCCAACACCACAGTTCAAAAGCATCAATTCTTTGGCACTCAGCTTTCCTTATAGTCCAACTCTCACATCCATACATGACCACTAGAAAAACCATGGCTTTGACTAGACAAACCTTTGTTGGCAAAGTAATGTCTCTGCTTTTGAATATGCTATCTAGGTTGGTCATAGCTTTCCTTCCAAGGAGCAAACGTCTTTTAATTTCATGGCTGCAGTCACCATCTGCAGTGATTTGGGAGCCCCCCAAAATAAAGTTTGTCCCTGTTTCCATTGTTTCCCCATCTATTTCCCATGAAGTAATGGGACCGGATGCCATGATCTTCTTTCTTTGAATGTTGAGTTTTAAGCCAACTTTTTCACTTTCCTCTTTTACTTTTATCAAGAGGCTCTTTAATTCTACTTCGCTTTCTGCCATAAGGGTTTTGTCATCTGCATATCTGAGGTTATCAATATTCTCCCAGGAATCTTGATTCCAGCTTGTGCTTCATCCAGCCTGGCATTTCGCATGATGTACTCTGCATAGAAGTTAAATAAGCAGGATGACAATATACAACCTTGACGTACTCCTTTTCCTATTTGGAACCAGTCTGTTGTTCAGTGTCCAGTTCTGACTGTTGCTTCTTGACCTGCATACAGATTTCTCAAGAGGCAGGTCAGGTGGTCTGGTATTCCCATTTCTTGAAGAATTTTCCACAGTTTGCTGTGATCCACAGAGTAAAAGGCTATGGCATAGTGAATAAAGCAGAAATAAATGTTTTTCTGGAACTCTCTTGCTTTTTTGATGATCCAATGGATGTTGGCAATTTGATCTCTGGTTCCTCTGCATTTTCTAAAACCAGCTTGAACATCAGGAAGTTCACAGTTCACGTATTGCTGAAGCCTGGCTTGGAGAATTTTGAGCATTACTTTGCTAGTGTGTGAGATAAGTGCAATTGTGCAGTAGTTTGAACATTCTTTGGCATTGCCTTTCTTTGGGATTGGAATGAAAACTGACCATTTCCAGTCCTGGGGCCACTGCTGAGTTTTCCAGATTTGCTGGCATATTGATTGCAACACTTTCACAGCATCATCTTTTAGGATTTGAAAAAGCTCACCTGGAATTCCATCACCTCCACTACCTTTGTTCGTAGTGATGCTTCCTAAGGCCCACTTGACTTCGCGTTCCAGGATGTCTGGCTCTAGGTGAGTGATCAGACTGACTGACAGATTAATAAATGTGTGTGTCACCTGATCCTGGCATTCAGGTGCATTTTGTGTCATTTATTTCAGGCAGCAAAACAAAGCATTGATTATCTCTCCAAATCCAGCTGCAGATGGCCATGCTTAACAAGGTGGAAGAAAGCAAGTGGTTACTGAGAGCAGAGTTTGCAGATGTCAACCACCCAGTGATAAAAGTGGTCTGAGCCTGTCCTGTAGGGAAAATAATGGAAAGCTGGTCTTGTCACGGGATCGCTCATGACAATAAGAGGCAGGCAGGATATGACTTCTCATGAAGACACATGTTTTTTTGACCCCAGATGGATACTTTACCAATATCTTCAGTGCGGACATGCACTGACATCTAGTGGATGATCAGGTGATTGATGTTTTGGCCAAAAGTGATAAGGGAGGAATCAGTAAACCACACAGTAATGGTATCTGAAAAAAACTTAGTTCAAATAAAATCTAAAGTAGAAATACAGATTTCCTTTTCTCTTACAGCCAAAGCAAATTGGTTAAATTCACATTTAAATTAATATTACATGTGAAGACTTTTTCCTGCTGACACCACCACCCCTCTGGTCTTGTGAAACGCTGGCGCATGGTTGGATGCCTACCAGAATTAACAAGCTTACAGGTAGGCAAAGATAAGTAACAGAACACCCAAATAAGGCAGGAAATGCTGTCCGTTTTGGTTTTAGAAAATAAATATTTTATCTAATCATCAAATACAAGTTGAATTGTTATGTTCTAGCCACCTGTGTGGATCACAATAAACTGTGGAAAATTCCGAAAGAGATGGGAATACCAGACCACCTGACCTGCTTCCTGAAAAATCTGTATGCAGGTCAGGAAGCAACAGTTAGAACCGAGCATGGAACAACAGACTGGTTCCAAATAGGAAAAGGAGTACATTAAGGCTGTATACTGTCACCCTGCTTATTTAACTTATATGCAGAATACATCATGAGAAACGCTGGGCTGGAAGAAGCACAAGCTGGAATCAAAATTGCCAGGAGAAATATCAATAACCTCAGATATGCAGATGACGCCACCCTTATGGCAGAAAGTGAAGAGGAACTAAAAAGTCTCTTGATGAGAGTGAAAGACGAGAGTGAAAAAGTTGGCTTAAAGCTCAACATTCAGAAAACGAAGATCATGGCATCTGGTCCCACCACTTCATGGGAAATAGATGGGGAAACAGTGGAAACAGTGTCAGACTATGTTTTGGGGGCTCCCAAATCACTGCAGATGGTGATTGCAGCCATGAAATTAAAAGACGCTTACTCCTTGGAAGAAAAGTTATGACCAACCTAGATAGTGTATTAAAAAGCAGAGACATTACTTTGCCAACAAGGGTCCGTCTAGTCAAGGCTATGGTTTTTCCAGTGGTCATGTATGGATGTGAGAGTTGGACTGTGAACAAAGCTGAGTGCCAAAGAATTGATGCTTTTGAACTATGGTGTTGGAGAAGACTCTTGAGAGTCCCGTGGACTGCAAGGAGACCCAACCAGTCCATCCTAAAGGAGATCAGTCCTGAATATTCATTTGAAGGACTGATGCTGAAGCTGAAACTCCGATCCTTTGGCCACCTCATGCGAAGAGTTGACTCGTTGGAAAAGACTCTGATGCTGGGAGGGATTGGGGGCGGGAGGAGAAGGGGACGACAGAGGATGAGATGGCTGGATGGCATCCCTGACTCGATGGACATGAGTGTGAGTGAACTCCGGGAGTTGGTGATGGACAGGGAGGCCTGGCGTGCTGCGATTCATGGGGTCACAAGGAGTCGGACATGACTGAGCGACTGAACTGAACTGAACTGAACTGAGCCACCTGTCAGTACGGAATTTGAGAATTTTAGAAGTTTGGTCAAAAAACTGCAAAGCTGAATACGATTATACCGGATGCTACTCTAGAATGGGGAAGAGGGCATTTCAAGTTGAAAGAAGAAAGTCTATGTGTCTAGTTTTCCTAGAATCACTGATCAAGGAGTCTGTAAAGTAGATCTTATGTATCTAGTTCACTGAATGATACATTGAGGGAAGTAATTACTGTTAAGATGTGAGGAGAAAAATGGACTCTTGGATTGTGAAACAACTGGGAAATGGACTTATGGAGTAAATCAGACAAAGATTAAACAATGCAAGTCCTACTCTGGGTAAAACAGATTGAAGGATGCTGTTCAAACTGTGCCCAACATAGATTTTTCTACTAATACCATCGACTCTTGGAATTAAATTTATGCTGATATGATTATAGTGCTTCTGTACAGTTTCTGTCTTGTTTCTACTTTGTCCAGAACTCTCTGTGTTACCATCTCTTATATCTATTCTTCCCTAACATACAATGATAAGAAAAGCATTATCCAAACTTTGGAAGTAAGGTAAAGCGTATGACTTTTCAATGGGGTGTCTTTTCAATGTCGTGCTAGAATTTTGTTTAATAGGCCAACATAAAGGACTTTGTAATTTTCTAAGAGAGTGCATCTGTATTTGACTTACAGCTTATTATTTGAACAGAGCTCAACCACTGTGAAGTTACATGTTAATTTGTAGAGTTCTGTATGAAGAATCTGAATACACAAACAGGCAGTAACCAGACCATGTATAAAAACAGAATTCTGAGACAGAACTTGAAGGAATTATCTCTGGTAACCAGTCCTGGAAGCCAGATGGCTGCAGGTTGGACCTGTAAGAATCAGGTCTCCATCTCCAATAACAACTCAGGAAAGCAAACAATAAGCTCTGTAATGATCAGTCCAAAACGGCTACGACTGAATCAACAGCTGACAGCTTTCTAATTTGTATGCCTGCTTCCAAGTGAAGACCAACCAGAGAAAGTCAAACATCAGTTCAGTTCAGTCACTCAGTTGTGTCCAGCTCTTTGCGACCCCATGGCCTGCAGCACACCAGGCTTCCCAGTCCATCACCAACTCCTGGAGCTTGCTCAAACTCATGTCCATCAAGTCAGTGACGCCATCCAACCATCTCATCCTCTGTCGTCCCCTTCTGCTCCTGCCCCCAATCTTTCCCGGCATCAGGGTCTTTTCCAATGAGTCAGCTCTTTGCATCAGGTGGCCAAAGGATTGGAGCTTCAGCTTCAGTATCAGTCCTTCCAATGAATATTCAGGACTGATTTCCTTTAGGATAGACTGGTTGGATCTCCTTGCAGTCCAAGGGACTCTCAAGAGTCTTCTCCAACACCACAGTTCAAAAGCATCAATTCTTAGGGGCTCAGCTTTCTTTATAGTCCAACTCTTACATCCATACATGACCACTGGAAAAACCATAGCCTTGACTAGACGAAACTTTGTTGGCAAAGTAATGTCTCTGCTTCTTAATATGCTGGCTAGGTTGCTCATAGATTTCTCCCAAGGAGCAAACGTCTTTTAATTTCATGGCTGTAGTCATCATCTGCAGGGATTTTGGAGCCCCCAAAATAAGGTCTGTCACTGCTTCCATTGTTTCCCCATCTATTTGCCATGAAGTGATGGGACCAGATGCCATGATCTTCGTTTTTCGAATGATGAGCTTTAAGCCAATTTTTTCACTCTCCTCTATCAATTTCATCAAGAGGCTCTTTAATTCTTCTTCATTTTCTGCCATAAAGGTGGTGTCATCTGCATATCTGAGGTTATCAATATTCTCCCAGCAATCTTGATTCCAGCCTGTGCTTCATCCAGCCCAGCATTTCTCATGATGTACTCTGCATATAAGTTAAATAAGCAGGGTGACAATATACAGCCTTGACGTACTCCTTTCCCTATTTGGAACCAGTCTGTTGTTATATGTACAGTTCTAACTGTTGCTTCTTGACCTGCATGCAGATTTCTCAGGAGGCAGGTCAGGTGGTTTGGTATTCCCATCTCTTGAAGAATTTTCCACAGTTTGCTGTGATCCACAGAGTGAAAGGCTTAGGCATAGTCAATAAAGCAGAAGTAGATATTTTTCTGGAACACTCTTGCTTTTTCGATGATCCAGTGGATGTTGGCAATTTGATCTCTGGTTACTCTGCCTTTTCTAAATCCATCTTGAACATCTGGAAGTTCACAGTTCATATACTATTGAAGCCTGGCTTGGAGAATTTTGAGCATTAGTTTGCTAGTGTGTGAGATGAGTGCAATCGTCAAATATATACCCCACCAATCACACAGGATGCCCTGCTTCTGTTTAGCCCACCTAGGCTGCACTATTCCAACAGCCTCCGTCGGGGCACACCCAGAGCTCCCCCTCATTTCCACTATAAAGTCTTCTTCCCCTATGGTCTGCCATTGAGTATCTTCCAAAATGTGAGTGATCTGGCTGACTCCCTTGCTATACCAAGATCTGAATAATAATCTTTGTCTGTGTGGTTGATCTTCACTCATTTCCACAGTTCAGTAGAAAAGAAAGCCTCAAAGGTTAATGTTTCCTCATTCTGTAGAGAATTAACCAGTTTTGTATGTAACCTAGCAATTTTCTTTTAACAATCTACTTTGAATGCCCAGAAATAACTGTCCCTTATATGCTCTTGGAACCAGTTTTACCATCTCACTTGTTCCCTCCTTAATGAGTTAATTAAATTGGTGACATGTGTTCACTCTATATTGGTATGGGAACGATGTTTTTAAATTGTTGAAAATTACACATTGACAACAGAAAAGAAACAAAATGCCTATAAACATCTAAGGAGAAATTCAAATACATATTATATTAAAAGTTATATTAAAAGATGAAATAGCATACTTATTGCATCTATAGAATATCTTCAATTTATTTTAATATTGTGAAATAGCTGTCCAAGATATTTGTTGGAGAGACTTACCAAAGTTACTCAGCTCACGGGAATTCTTTGGCTCTGAGTGACATTAGTCAGGTTTTGCTGTGTGACAGCCCCCCGCCCCCACCGGCCCCCACCAAATCCTACTTTCAGCAACATTTATCTTTCATACTCAAAGCTGTGCAAGTCAGCTCAACACGAGCAGGTTCAGATCTGCTCTACCTTTGACCCAGAGGCTATTTGAGACAGCTTTTTCCCAGAGTGATGATAAAAGAACAAGGGAACTGGCTCTTCCAGGCCAGCCAGCTCACCTCACGTCATCCTGGTCGCCCAGCGGAGCCCACATTCAGGGTGAGAGCAGGACACACGCTCCTCCCACAGCAGCAGGCACTGCGAAGTGTCAGATCAAAGGTCACAGATGCGTGCACCCCCGCAGAGAGGCAGCAACCTCACTGAACCTACAGCTAAAGCAAAACCATGGAGGAAGGAAGAACCCCACTGGCCAGCTTTCAGAGGGGCTACACGTAGCCACAGACCAGACGTGGAGGACGGCAGGTGGGGACAGTACTCACCTCCCTGAGGGACATGCCCCATGCTGGTGTGAGCACCGTTCTTGCAGATCTCAGAGCACTTCTGCAGTGTGAAGGTCACAATTCCAGGAGCAACCTACAGGGAAGTATGAGTCAAGATTGAAAAAGCCCATGCCAGCTCTGTGAGGAGAATCTCAGCAATAATCTGGCATTAGCCCTGGTGTGCTTCAGTTCCCAGAGGCACTGACCGGGCTGGAAGTAACCATGCAGAGCCTGAGGCCTTGAGAATACAAGACAAATATGTTTTGAACACTTGAAATAAATACACTGCATAAAATTTCTGAAAATCTTATTACAGTCTAAATCTGAGTAATGCTCATAAAACTGATGAAATAAAAGCTCAAGTCTAATGTCGCTGATATGCCTATTTGTATACATCCCAAGTTGGCCACTAATTATTCTCTCTTAAAGTGTCAACAGCTCATTGATTGTGGCAGATGGTTTATTAGGTGTAAGCTTTATTTTTATAGGAATAAATCTGATGAAATGTTGTAACTCTTCTTACATAACATTACAGATAAAGCCATGATATTAGAAGACGCTTACTCCTTGGAAGGAAAGTTATGACCAACCTAGACAGCATATTCAAAAGCAGAGACATTACTTTGCCAACAAAGGTCCGTCTACTCAAGGCTATGGTTTTTCCAGTGGTCATGTATGGATGTGAGAGTTGGACTATAAAGAAAGCTGAGCGCTGAAGAATTGATGCTTTTGAACTGTGGTGTTGGAGAAGACTCTTGAGAGTTCCTTGGACTGCAAGGAGATCCAGCCTGTCCATTCTAAAGGAAATCGGTCCTGAATATTCATTGGAAGGACTGATGCTGAAGCTGAAACTCCAATCCTTTGGCCACCTGATGCCAAGAGCTGACTCATTGGAAAAGACTTTGATGCTGGGAAGGATTGGGGGCAGGAGGAGAAGGGGACGACAGAGGATGATAGTTCGATGGCATCACCGACTCAATGGACGTGAGTTTGGGTAGACTCCAGGAGTGGCTGATGGACAGGGAGGCCAGGTGTGCTGTGGTTCATGGGGTCACACAGAGTCAGAGATGACTGAGCGACTGAACTGAACAGATAGAGTCTGTACTCCAACTATCAAATAAGCTACGATCACTACCTTTTCCCATGCAGCTTATCAGTGTCCAATTACCGGACCACAGGCTTAAAAAAAAAAAAAAAAAGATGCCTGATAGAAAAATGCTTCGGTTTGCTAGCCAAGTTGATTTTTTCACTCAATATTATGCTAGTGAGATTTTCTCTCATACATGTAGTTTTAGTTTATTCATTTTCGGTGCGATATTGCATTTCATTGTCTTTGTATCCTGTTTTCAAATTCATTCTTGTACTAATAGTTATTTAAAGTTATTACTTCAGTTTGGCATCTCAAAATATTCTTTTCCTTATCTTATCATTCATCCTTCCACATATGCTCACGTCACTCCCTAGCAGAAGTACGCCACGGCTGGAGTTTGGCACTGCCCAGTTCTAAGTATGTGAAGGAGGGCCCGCCGGGGGATGTGCTGCCCCTCCTCTACGCCATTCATGGCTGAGGCCAAGATTACTCAGGTAAGAGAAACATCCAAGATGCTCTGCACTGGGCCAGGCTTGGTGGATCCTGACTAGCTTGCTCGCGCATCTGCACTTGGTCACGGAGAGGCGGACTGGTCCAGGAAGGTCTCACATTTCTAGAGGCAGCGTGGTTACTGCCCTCTTAACTGGGGCCAAGAGCAGCTGGGCTGAAATCTCTTATCCTCCATCCGGCAGGATACCAAGATGGAACCAGATGCTCCTAAGGCTTGTTAAGTATCGGTGTAAGCTAGACATCACCTCTTCCACATTTTATTGGGCAGCCAGCTCCTACTCAAGGGAAATAGTTCAGGTATCTATATTTCCATGTAACAAATCACTTCAAAACTAACCGGTCTAAAACACAATTCATTGTTTTACTCAACAATCTGCCATCTGGCCAGAGTCCGGTGGGGATAATTCATCTCTGCTCCACTAGATGTCAGCTGGACTAAGGCTGAAGGATCCACTTCCAAGAAGGCCCCGTCCCATGACTGGCAAATTCCTCTCCAGGTGAGACTCTCAGCGGGCAGGTTACACTTCTTGAATCATGGGAGATGGATCCTAAGAGACTGGAAGTGGAAAGTGGCTAGTTTCTTAAGGCTTGGCCCAGAAACTGGTATAGCATCAATCCCAACTCCTCTTATCACGTCCTTATTCAGGAGAAGGGAGACTTGAGACTATATCTTAAAACTGCCATAAGTGGGCTCTAAGCCCCAGCTTTATGAGGGAAGTGAGAATGCCACCTTGTAAAGGGCATGGACACTGGAAGAGGGAAAGAGTCACAGCCATTTCCACAATCAATGTGCGTGTGAAGGGGGAGAGATCTCTGGTCCCATATTCTCCTTTTACAAAGCTACTATTTACTCATCTCAGCCTTATATTAACTATAACTTATCAAGAGACAAATTTAGAAACCCTACTCACTTAAATGACTTAGAGTATTTTATATAGAAATATAAAGTGCCTCCTTTTTATTTGAAAGTGAATGCTAGTACTTTAGCTCACCTTGAAAGACGTGAAACCATGTTTTATTGATGGGATAACTATTATGCAACAAGAGTGAGGGTAATCATCTCATTCCACTCCACAGGATGAACATAGCCATTTCTGTACAGAAAGGACAGTGAAATGCTCAATTACAGCTGCTTGGTCAGTGTGTAAATCTCTCATTTATATGGACTGCAGAGTCATTAATCAGACACGGGCAGGGAACTTTGCAAGCTGCGGCCACCTTGGAGTTTCTTTAGGCTGTCTTCTCTGGGCTGTACGAGCCACAGCCGAAATGACCTAGAGGCCAACCATCTAGAACCAGTCATTGACTCTCTCCATTCTCATTTATACTCTTCACATGTGACTCCATGGGACAGAACCACTCCTTCAGGGAGGAAATTCTACTTCACGCCTCAATTACATTCCCAAATCCCTACTTTCCTTTCCTAGACAGAAACTTAATTTCAATAGAAGATCTGACCTCCCAGAAGTCCTAAAAACAAAGCATCTACAACGTCCACCTAGTGTGGTTTGGTAAGCTTTGTCCAAAAGTTCCATGACAATTCCACCTCCCACGGAGCACTGGGGTGGTGACGGCTCGGTTCACTGAGACAATTTGAGTCAGTCTTTGTATTACGGCTTTCCAGCTGCTCTCAGTTAAGGACTGTGTTTGGCAACAAATAATGGAAAACTTTACATACAATAGCTTTTGAAAAACGGAGTTGCTCTTGTTTCCCTTTTATGTTAATGTTGACTTATTTACTCACTTATTGAAGTATAGTTGATTTACAGTGTCCTACCAGTTTCAGGTATATAGCAAGGTGATTGTTATATATCAATATATATTCTTTTTCAGATTATTTCCATTATACGTTATCATAAGATACTGAATACAGTTCCCAGTGCTATACAGTAGGTCCTTATTGTGTATATATTTTTATAGGATAGGTTTCAGGGATCATTTCTATAGCTTGTTTTTGTTTCTTTTAATGCACCAAGAAGTATAAAATTCTGGCAACCTCATGATGCAATCAGGTACTTATACTGCTGTTTGGATTTTCTTATTCTGTGGTTTTCGTCCTCATGTTTGTAACCACTATGTTACCAATCAACGTTTTAAAATTTTGGTTTGAGGTTACTATGACAATCTTCCTAGGGGAAGTGTTTGAGGTTGTAGACAACAGAAGAAGAATCAGCCTCCTAAGAAACATGAGGAGCCCAGAGCCTTTATTCACTTAGGTTAAGGCCATTCTGAAAACACTCTTTAAATACATGTACCTGTGGTTTTTTAAATTGTCTTTTTAATAAATAGATTGGTCTAAAGTTTCTTGTCTTTTGGAACTGAAAGAATCTTAACTGATACAAACTGTATATTGCATATAAAGTAATTTCAGTTCAGTTCAGTTGCTCAGTCGTGTCCGACTATTTGCGACCACATGAACCGCAGCACTCCAGGCCTCCCTGCCCATCACCAAC
Organism: Ovis aries; assembly: GCF_016772045.2. Taxonomy (NCBI): domain Eukaryota; kingdom Metazoa; phylum Chordata; class Mammalia; order Artiodactyla; family Bovidae; genus Ovis; species Ovis aries. Next base: position 5,667,497 of record NC_056072.1, read on the forward strand.
TCCCGGAGTCCACCCAAACCCATGTCCATTGTGTTGGTGATATCTGAAGGTCTCTAAATCTATCTTTAAAAAAATATTTATTGAATGCATTTGCTTTTTGCATTCATGTAACAAGAATTCACATGGCAAGAGTTTGGAACATGAGGAATTCCTGAATTGAATTTGGGAAAAACTATAAAAGTTGTATTTAGAGGGGACAGATAGTCTTGGATGCTTCTAAGAGAAGTAGAGACTTTTATTGAGCTAATCACCAGAGCCAGAAGTAAGAAAGGGACTGAATATACAGAGGCATTTTCAAGATGGTGGAAAAGACATGGAAATCATCTTCCTTCCTACAAATACATCAGAATACATTTACACGTGGAACCACTCCCACAGAACACCTACTGAGTGCTGCATGACCACCACAGGCTTCAAAAAAGGGAAGCTGATCTCCCCAAAATGGGGTAAGGCCAGAGAAGGAAGGAAGAAAATGGACAAAGGAAATGGGATGAGGCCTGCAATTTAGGGAAGGAGATGTGAAGGAGGAGAAGGTTTTGCACACAGAAACCCCCGTACAGGAGGGGACAGAAAGGTCCTTCGGAACCTCAGAGGCAGGGAGTGTAGCAGCAAGTGCATGGAAGACAAAGTAGAGAGAATTCACCACAGAGATCAGTGCCGACCAGCACTCCCAGTGGGACATTGGTTTGCACACCCACCGCAGCAAGAAGGGGCTGGGTGCTGAGGCTCAGACTTCAGAGGCAGACCTCAGGTAGAGGATTGGGGTAGACTGCTGGGAAGATATTCTGGAGGGGCTAGTACAACACAGCTGAGGGAGACCAGAGAAAAGCCTGGGCCAGTAAGAGAGCCAAGAGGTCTTTCTTGCAGGCATCCTCTAACTCCCTTCACTCACAATCTGCAGAACACCGCCTTCACAAGGGCCAGAGGCAGGGGGGATGTGGCAGTGGTTTGCGACCCCAGAGGCAGTCAAGCCTGCCGGCCACCAACCACCACAAAAATCCACGGGAGAGCAAGAGGCGGGGACTGTAGCTGCAATCTGGAGCCCCAAAGATGAGCAGGCTGGCTGGCTGCTACCTAGGCATACCCAAGTACTAGAGGTAGGAGAGAAGACGCTGCTGCAGTCCCTGACCCCAGAGGTGGGCATGACGGGACTCAAGCTGGGGTCGCTTCCTGCGGGCCTCTACCGCTGCAGGCGCTCCCCACGCATCCCAGTTGTGCCTGCAATACCCCTCACTGCCCCCAGACCAACTGAGCAAGTGAGCCCTGAGAAGCCAACGCTTTCGCCCCTCTCTTGTCTGGGCAGGGCCTACCAACAGAGACAGGACCAAAACCAAAACTGAGCGGCAGGGGCTGTGCGACCCAAGAACAGGAAAGGGACTTGCTTGCAGTCATAGGATCAGCAGATTAAATCCCCACAATTGGCTTGAGACTGTGGACTTTGGGGGCAACTACAGCTGGAGTAAGGCTAGTCTAAGCTGACCACACAGTGCCCACAGCAGTTCCAGAGACCCACCCAGAAATCCTGAGGGAATTCCCGAGTAGGAAGACTGTTTGGAGCTAATTGTGCTACAAGGACACTGACAACTGAGGCCACAGGAGAAATTCTTATTACCACCCTCGCTATGTAGGTTTTCATCTTTTTTCTTTTTCATATTATTCTATTACTGTTTGTTTTTATTATTTCTTTTCAATTTTTTACTTACATTTTCCTTTTTTAATGCTTTTACTTTCACATAAACTTATTTTACTTTACTTTTTTCCTATTTCTACAGTACTTTTTCCTTATATTGCATTTTTTCCATGTTTTTGTTTTTCTATTTTTGCTAGTACAGTTTTAACAGTGTTTGTTTTTATTTAGGGTTTATTTATTGGTTTGGTTGCTCGCTTCTCTTTTGGTTCCTGTTTTTATTATCTCTGTTTTGTATTTTCTTCTCATCTTTTCTTTTTAGGAGTGCATGAAGTTCTTTGTGAGTCCTTGTCTATTTAATGTTGCTTTTACCATTTATCTTGGGGTTTTGTCTTTCTGTTCTTTTTTGTTTCATTTTTTTTCTTTTCTCCCCTCCCCTTATTTTCTATCTCTTTCTTTCTCTTCCTTGCTGTGTAGCTTGCGGAGTCTTGGTGCTCTACCAAGGGGTTGGCCCTGAATCTCAGAGGTGGGAGACCCAAATCCAGGTTCACTGGACCACCAGAGGACTCCCAACTTCATGGAATATTAATTGAGAACAGCTCTCCCAGAGGCCTCCATCTCAACACTAAGACCTGGTCCCACTCAAAGGGCAGCAAGCTCCAGGACAGGATGCCTCACACCAAACAATCAGCAAATCAGGAACACAATCCTACCTAGCTGACAGGCTGCCCAAAGCCATACCAAGTTCACAGACACCCCAAGACACCCCACTGATCATGGCACTGATCTTCAGAGAAATAAGATCCAGTTCCCACCAAGAGAATATAGGCACCAGTTATCTTCACTAAGAAACCTTCAAGGCACTGATCCAACCACACCCTCTGGGGGCAGAATCCCCATATAAGAGGAACCATGACCTTGCAGGCTGCAGAAAGGAGACCCCAAGCAACCGTAAATTTAAAAAAAATCAAGAGTCAGGGAAACATGCAGCAGATGAAGGAGCATGGTAAAAACCCACAAGACCAAACAAACGAAGAGGAAATGGGCAGTCTACCTGGAAAAGAACTCATAGCAATGACATTAAAAATGATCCAAAATCTCAGAAATAAAACGGAGGCACAGATGAATCGAATGAAGGCACAGATTGAGAAAATACAAGAAATGTTTAAGAAGGGCCTAGAAAAAATAAAGAATAGACAGCCAGCACTGAACAACACAATAGCTGGAATAAAAAATACACTAGAGGGGCCCGACAGAATACCTGAGGCGGAAAAATGGATAAGTGAGCTGGCAGGTAGAGTGCTGGAAACAACTGAAGCAAAGCAGAATAAAGAAAACAATGAAAGGAAATGGAAACAGTCTTAGAGACTTTGAAACAACATTGAGCACACCAACATGCGAATCATAAGAGTCCCAGAAGAAGAGCAAAAGGAAGGATCTGAGGAAACATCCGAGGAGATTATAGTGAAAATGGGGCTTCCCTGGTGGCTCAGATGGCAAACAATCTGCCTACAATGCAGGACACCTCGGTTCGTCCCCTGGGTCGGCAAGATCCCCTGGAGAAAAAAATGGCAACCCACTCCAGTATTATTTCCTGGAGAATTCCATGGTCAGGGGAGCCTGGCAGGCTACAGTCCATGGGGTCAATAATAGTCAGACACGACTGAGTCTCTAGCACACACACAGAGTCAAAAACTTGCCTAAGATAGGAAAGGAAATAGCCACCCTAGTCCAGGAAGCCCAGAGTCTCATGCAGGATCAATGCAAAGAAAAACACACTAAGACACATAGTAATCGAACCAGCAAAAATTAAACAAAGAAAAAAATATTAAAAGCAGCAAGGAAAAAGCAACAAGTAACATAGAAGGAAACCCTCATAAGATTCAGTTCAGTTACTCAATCACGTTCAACTCTTTGTAACCCCATGGACTGCAGCACGCCAGGCCTCCCTGTCCATCAACAGCTCCCAGAGCTTGCTCAAACTCATGTCCATCAAGTCGATGATGCCATCCAACCATCTCATCCTCTGTCGTTCCCTTCTCCTCCTGCCTTCAATCTTTCCCATAAGGTTCAGTTCAGTTCAGTTCAGTTCAGTCAGTCGCTCAGTCCTGTCTGACTCTTTGTGACCCCATGAATAGTAGCACACCAGGCCTCCTTGTGCATCACGAACACCCGGAATTCACTCAAACTCACGTCCATCGAGTCAGTGATGCCATCCAGCCATCTCATCCTCTGTTGTCCCCTTCTCCTCCTGCCCCCAATCCCTCCCAGCATCAGAGTCTTTTCCAATGAGTCAACTCTTCACATGAAGTGGCCAAAGTACTGGAGTTTCAGCTTTAGCATCATTCCTTCCAAAGAACACCCAGGCTGATCTCCTTTAGGATGGAATGGTTGGATCTCCTTGCAGTCCAAGGGACTCTTAAGAGTCTTCTCCAACCCATTAATCAGCAGAAACCGCATGCCAGAAAGGAGTGGCAGGATATACTTAAAGTGATGAATAGAAAAAATCTACTACCAACATCACTCTATCCAGCAAGGATCTCATTCAGATTCGATAGAGAAATCAAAATCTTTACAGATGAGCAAAAATGATGAGAATTTAGCACCACCAAATCAGCTTTCAGAGAAGGCAATGGCACCCCACTCCAGTACTCTTGCCTGGAAAATCCCATGGATCGAGGAGCCTGGTAGGCTGCAGTCCATGGGGTCACTAAGAGTTGGACATGACTGAGCGACTTCACTTTCACTTTTCACTTTCATGCATTGGAGAAGGAAATGGCAACCCACTCCAGTGTTCTTGCCTGGAGAATCCCAGGGACAGGGGAGCCTGGTGGGCTGCCGTCTATGGGGTCACACAGAGTCAGACACAACTGAAGTGACTTAGCAGCAGCAGCGGCGGCAAACCAGCTTTACAAAAAATGACAAAGAAATTTCTCTAGGCAGGAAACACGAAAGAAAAGTCCTACAAAAACACACCCCAAACAAGTAAATGGTAAAAGGATCATACATATCAATAATTACCTTAAATGTAAATGAATTTTATGCTCCAACCAAAAGACACAGACTGGTTGAATGGATACAAAAACATGAACTATGTATCAGCTGTCTACAAGAGACCCACTTCAGACTTAGGGACACATACAGACTAAAAGTGAGGGGCTGGAAAAAGATTCCATGCAAGTGGAAATTGAAAGCAGGAGTAGCAATACTCATATTAGATAAAATAGACTTTAAAATAAAGACCATCACAAGAGACAAGGAAGGACACTACATAATGATCAAGGGTTCCATCAAAGAAGATATAACAATTATATATGCATCCAACACAAAGGAGCACCGCAATACATTAGGCAAATGCTAACAGCTATGAGAGGAGAAATCAACAGCAGCATAGTAATAGTGGAGGACTTTAAGACACCACTCACACCAGAGGACAGATCACCCAGACAGAAAATTAACAGTGGAACACAAGCCTTAAGCAATACATTGGACCAGATGTTCCTAATTGATATCTATAGACCATTCCATTGAAAAGCGGTAGAATTCAGTTTGTTCACATGGAACATTTTCCAGGATATATCACATCTGGGATCACAAATTAAGCCTTGGTATGTTTAAGAAAACTGAAATTGTAGTGAGCGTTTTTTTCTGACCACAGCACTGTAGGATCAGATGTCAGTCACAGGAAAAAATGGTAAAAAGCACAAATGCATGGAGACTAAACACTATGCTTCTAAGCAACTGAGAGGCCACTGAAGCAATCAAAGAGGAAGTCAGAACATACCTGGAAACAAATGACAATGGAAACGCAACAGCTGAACACCTACGGGACGCAGCAAAAGCAGTGCTAAAGGGAAGCTTATAGCAACACAAGCTAACTTCAAGAAACAGAAAGATCATCAAATAAACAACCTAGCCTTACACCTGAAGCAACAAGAGAGAGAACAAAAAGCCTCCAAAGTTAGCAGACTTTGGATAATAAATCATAAAATGAGAGCAGAAATAAGAAGAAGGAGACAACAGCACAGATCAGTAAAACCAAAACACTGGTTCTTTGAGAAGATAAACAAAATTGACAAACCATTAGCCAGACTCATCAAGGAAAAAAAAAGAGAAGACTCAAATCAATAAAATTAGAAATGAAAAAGGAGAAATTACAACTGACAATGCAGAAATACCAAGGGTCATAAGAGACTACTGTAAGCAACTATATGCCAATAAAATGGACAACCTGGAAGAAATGGAAGAAGTCTTTAAAAAGTATGATCTTCCAAGACTGAACCAGGAAGAAATAGACAATACTGACAGACCAATTGTAAGCCCTGAAATCAAAACTATGATCAAAAACCTTCCAACAAACAAAAGTCCAGGGTCAGATGGCTTCATATGCAAATTCTACCAAAAGTTTAGAGAAGAGCTAATACCAATCCTGCTCAAACTCTTTCAAAAAACTTGCAGGGGAAGGAACACTCCCAAACTCATTTGACAAGGCCACTATCACCCTGATACCAAAACCAGACAAGAATATCACACACACACACACACAAATGTTTCAGGACAATGTCATTGATTAACATAGATGCAAAATCCTCAACAGAGTTCTAGCAGAATCCAAAAACATATTAAAGGGATCATACACCATGATCAAAGGATTCAGTGTAGTCAATGAAGCAGATGTTTTTCTGGAATTCTCTTGCTTTTTCTGTGATCCAACGGATACTGATAATTTGATCTCTGATTCCTCTGCCTTTTCTAAATCCAGCTTGAACATCTTGAAGTTCTTGGTTCACCTACTGTGGACGCATAGCTTGAAGAATTTTGAGCATTACTTTGCTATCATGTAAAATGATTGCAACTGTGTGATAGTTTTAACATTGTTTAGCTTTGCCTTACTTTGGGATTAGAATGAAAACTGACCTTTACCAGTCCCGTGGCCACTGCTGAGTTTTCCAAATTTGCTGGCATATTGGGAAAGGAACACACCAAGGCTGTATATAGTCACCCTGCTTCTTCAACTTCTATGCAGAGTACATGATGCAAAATGCCAAGCTAGATGAAGCACAAGCTGGAATCAGAATTGCCGGGAGAAATATCATCAACCTCAGATATGCAAGTGACACAACCCTTACAGCAGGAAGTGAAGAGGAGCTAAAGAGCCTTTCGATGAAGGTGGAACAGAGTGCGAAAAAGCTGGCTTAAAACTGAACATTCAAAAAACGAAGGTCATGGCATCCAGTCCCATCACTTCATGGTAAATAGATGGACAAACAATGGAAACAGTGACAGACTTAATTTTCTTGGGCTCCAAAATCACTGTAGATGGTGACTGCAGCCATGAAATTAAAAGACACTTGCTCTTGGAAGAAAAGCTATGACAAACCTAGACGGTGTATTGCAAAGCAGAAACATTACTTTGCTGACAAAGGTCCATCTAGTCAAAACTACGGTTCTTTCAGTAGTCATGTATGGATGTGAGAGTTGGACCATAAAGAAGGCTGAGCGCCAAGGAATTGATGCTTTTGAGCTGTGGTGTTGGAGAAGACTCTTGAGAATCCCTTGGACTGCAAGGAGATACAAACAGTCAATTCTAAAAGAAATCAATCCTGAATATCCATTGGAAGGACTGATGCTGAAGCTCTAATACTTTGGCCACCTGATGTGAAGAGTTGACTCGTTAGAAAAGACCCTGATGCTGGGAAAGATTGAAGGCAGGAGAAGACGAGGATGACAGAGGATGAGATGGTTAGATGGCATCACCGACTCAGTGGACATGAGTTTGAGCAACTTCTGGGAGATGGTGAAGGATAGAGAAACCCGGTGTGTTGCAGTCCACGAGGTCGCAAAGAGTCAGACATGACTAAGCGGAACACCACCACCACCACCACCACGATCAAGTGGGGTTTATTCCTGGGATGCAAGGAAACTTTAATATATGCAAAATGATCAATGTGATACACCATATTAACAAACTGAAAGATGAAAACATGATCATCTCAATAGATGCAGAGAGACTTTGATAAAAATTCAACACCTATTTATGATTAAAGAAATCTCTTCAGAAAAATCAGCTAGAAGAAACCTACCTCAACATAATAAAGGCCATATGCAACAAACCCACAGCAAACATTATTCTCAATGATGAAAAACATAAGGACATTTCCTCTAAAATCAGGCGCAAGACAAGTGTGCCCATTCTTGCCACTATTATTCAATACAGTTTTTGGAAGTCCTAGCCACAACAATCAGAGAAGAAAAAGAAATAAAAAGAATCCAGACTGGAAAAGAAGAAGCAAAAGTCTCACTGTCTGCAGACAACATGATAATAAACATAGAAAGCCCTAAAGATGACACCAGAGAATAACTAGAGCTAATTAATGAATTTAGTAAAGTCACAGGACACAAAATTTATGGGAAATCAGAAAGAGAAAATTTTAAATTTTAAATTAAGAAACAGTCTCATTCACAACAAAAAATATAAAACATCTAGAAATAAACCTACCTAAAGAGAAAATAAAAACCTGTATGCAGAAAACTGTAAGGCAGTGATAAAAAAAAAAATCAAAGACGACACAAAACAGATGGAGAGCTACAACATGCTCTTGGATTGGAAGAGTCAACACTGCGAAAATGACTATACTACCCAAAGTGAAGTCGCTCAGTCATGTCTAACTCTTAGTGACTCCATGGACTGTAGCCTACCAGGCTCCTCCGTCTATGGGATTTTCCAGGCAAGAGTACTGGAGTGGGGTGCCATTGCCTTCTCCTATACTACCCAAAGCTATCTACAGATTCAATGCAATCCCTATTAAAACAGCAATGGCCTTTTCCACAGAACTAGAATAAAAAGTTTCACAATTTGCATGGAAACACAAAAGACTCCGAATAGCCAAAGCAATCTTGAGAAAGAAAAATGGAGCTAGAGGAACCAACCTTCCCAACCTCAGACTATATTACAAAGCTACCCTCATCAAGACAGTATGGTACTGGCACACAAAAAAACAGAAAAATAGATCAATGGAACAACAAGAAAGCCAAGAAATAAACCCATATGCCTATAGGCACCTTATCTTTGACCAAGGAGGCAAGAATATACAATAGAGAGAAGACAGCCTCTTCAGTAAGTGGTCCTGGGATAATAGAGCAGCTACATGTAAAAGAATAAAATCAGAACACTTTTTAACACCATACACAAAAATAAACTTGAAATGGATTTAAGACTTTAATATTTAAGGTCAGAAACTATAAAACTCTTAGAGGAAAACACAGGCAGTTTGAAATCACAACAAAATTTTCCTCGACCCACCTCCTAAAGAAATGGAAATAAAAGCAAAAATAAACAGGTAGGACCTAATTAAACTTAAAAGCTTTTGCACAGCAAGGGAAACAATAAACAAGCTGAAAAGACAAACTTCAGAATGGGAAAAAAACAATTGCAAACAAAACAAATGACAAAGGATTACTCTCCAAACTATATAAGTAGCTCATACAGCTCAATATCAGAAAAACAAACAACCTAATCAAAAAATAGGCAGAAGACCCAAACAGACATTTCTCCAAAGACATACAGATGGCCAATAGATTACATGAAAAGATGTTCAACATCACTCATTATTAAAGAAATGCAAATCAAAACCATAATGAGGTATCACCTCACACTAACCAGGATGGCCATCATCAAAACAATGGCAAACAATAAGTGCTGGAGAGGATGTGTAGAAAGGGGGTCCTACTGCTCTGTTGGTGGGAATGCAAACTGATACAGCCACTATGGAAGACAGTATGGAGATTTCTTAACAAACTAGGAATATAACTACCATACAACCCAGGAATTCCACTACTGGGCATATACCCTGAGAGAACCACAGTTCAAAAAGACACATGTATCCCAATTTACTGTTTGAAATATATCCCAACAGCACTATTTACAGCAGGCAGAACATGGAAACAACAAAGATGTCCACTGACAGATGAATGGATAAATCAGACGTGGTACATAAACACAACGCAATATAACTCAGCCAGAAGAAGGAACAAATATGAGTCAGTTATAATGAGGTGGATGAACACGGAGCCTACTATACAGAGTGAAGTAAGTCAGAAAAAGAAAACAAATATCTATTAATGCATATATATATGAAATTTAGAAAAACAGTACTGATAAACTTATTTGCAAAGAAGGAATGGAAACACAGATGTAGAGAGGTGACATGTAGACACAGCAGGAGAGGGAGAGGGTAGAATGAATTGAGAAAGTATCATTGACAGATGTACTCTATCATATTTAAAATAAACAACTAGTGGGAAGCTGCTATATGACACAGGGAGCTCAGCCTGGTGTCTTCTGATGACTTGGAGGGGTGGGATGGTAGGAGGGACAGAGGCTCCAGAGGGAGGGTATAAACACACACGCACACACACACACACACACACACACACACACACACATATAATTATGACTCATTCGTGCTTTGTATGGCAGAAACCAGCACAACACTGTAAAGCAATTATCCTCCAATTAGAAAAAAGAAAGCGTTTGCCGACAAGCTTCAAAGAAAGCGAGACAAAGATGAAGAAAGAGAAGAAACACAGGTAGCTAACAAACACATGAAAAAATGCTCAACATCACTCATTACCAGAGAAATGCAAATCAAAACCACAATGAGGTACCACTTCACACCAGTCAGAATGGCTGCTATCAAAAAATCTGCAAGCAATAAATGCTGGAGAGGGTGTGGAGAAAAGGGAACCCTCTTACACTGTTGGTGGGAATGCAAACTAGTACAGCCACTATGGAGAACAGTGTGGAGATTCCTTAAAAAACTGGAAATAGAACTGCCTTATGACCCAGCAATCCCACTGCTGGGCATACACACCAAGGAAACCAGAATTGAAAGAGACACGTGTACCCCAATGTTCATCACAGCACTGTTTATAATAGCCAGGACATGGAAGCAACCTAGATGTCCATCAACAGATGAATGGATAAGAAAGCTGTGGTACATATACACAATGGAGTATTACTCAACCATTAAAAAGAATACATTTGAATCAGTTCTAATGAGGAGGATGAAACTGGAGCCTATTATACAAAGTGAAGTAAGTCAGAAAGAAAAACACCAATACAGTGTACTAACGCATATATATGGAATTTTAAAAAATGGTAATGATGACCCTGTATGCAAGACAGCAAAAGAGACACAGATATAAAGAACAGTCTTTTGGACTCTGTGGGCAAAGGCGAGGGTGGGGTGATTTGACAGAACAGCATTGAAACATGCATATTACCATATGGGAAATAGATCCCAGTCCAAGTTCAAGGCATGAAACTGGGCACTCAGAGCCAGTGCACGGGGCAGCCCTGAGGGAGGGGGTGGGGAGGGAGGCGGGAGGGCTTCAGGATGGGGGACACGTGCACACCCATGGCTGAGTCATGTCACTGTATGGCAAAAACCACCACAATGTTGTAAGTAATTAGCCTCCAATTAAAATAAATAAATTTTTTTAAGGGTTTGCAGAAAAACACCAAAGAAAGGGAGACAAAGATGAAGAAAAGAGCGAAAGCTTATAAAACAAATCAAAAATAAAATAGAGGATTAAAAATCATAATGGAAATATAAAAATATTTGTAGCTGAATTATAATGAGAATTCTATTCATCAAGACTTGTAGGTTGAAACAAAATTGTTACTTAGAAAAGAACAATTCTAAATGCTTGTATTTGAGGAAAAAGTCTAGAAGTTAATTTGCTAGGTATCCAACTTAAGAATTTAGAAAAAAACAACAAAATAAATCCAAAAAGTAAAGGGAAGAAGAGAAAACAAGTGCAGATCAAAGAACAGGATCAAAAAGCCAGAAGCTGGTTCTTCAAAAAGACTGCAGCAATAGGCAAAGTCTAGTAATATTCAGCAAGGGGAGGGGGACAAAAGTAAATAACACTAGGAATGAAAAGCTGGCCCTATAGATAGACTCAGCAGATTAAAGCAAGAATAAAGCAGCATTATGGACAATTTCTATGCTAATAATTTGACAACCACTAAAATGGACAATTTCCTAGAAAAAAAACAATTCAATAAGATTGATTCAAGAAGAAATAGAGTCTACACAGTGCTAGAAGCATTTTAAAAAACAGATTCAGTAATTTAAAAATCTTCCCAGAGGCAAAATCTTTTTTCAGGAGGATTCTATCAAATTTTCAAAGACTATATTTAAAGTACACAAACTCTTCCAGAGAATAAAAGATAAAATATTCACAGCCCATTCTAAGAAGGCAGAATGACTCTGATCCAAAACTAGAAAAGAATATGAAAATGACCAGCTTTTTTATTGATAGAATATTTTTATGACCCAAAGGTAGGGAGGAATTTCTTAAACAAATAAAAATGACTGAACAGAAAGAATTGAAAACTTCTACATTAAAATTAACATATATTCATTGAGAACCACCATCCAGTGCATACAGACATCGTAAAATAAGGGAAAATTTCAAAACACATAATAGACAAAGGATTAATATCCAGAGTATTGAACGAATTCTTTAAATCAGAAAAACAGACAAAAAATGGACAAAGACATGAACTAGTATTTCACATGGAAAAGAATTACAAATAGCAAATAAACATAAAAAATGATCAGCTGCATTATCAGTGAAGGAAATGCAAATTAAGACCATAAGAAGGTACATTTTAAATAGACTCCATGGCAAAAATTAAGAAATTTGACAATGCTATGCCCGAAGGATGCAAGTCAGTGAGAACTCTTCTGCACTTCTGATTGGAAGGTAACTTGTTAGAACAATTGTGGCAAACAATTTGCTCTTCCTTATAAATTCAAGCATTCACATAGCGCAAGACACAGCTATGCCTTGCTTGAGTAACACCTTAGAGAAACTTGCACATATGTACCATTACTAGAATGATCATAACAGGATTGTTGCAAATAAGTGACAAGTTTAAAATGCCCATCAGTAGGGGATGGGGTAAATAAACTGTGGAATATTCACACTGGGGACTATTTTATAGCACTATCAACTGAACACAGAGATTATGAGAAAAGGAACCCTCACGGAGAGTTGACGGGAGTTACTAACTAGTTCAGACAATACAGTGAGCAATTTGGTATTCTTTCCTATATATATACACATACATATACATTTTGTCATTTATTTCTGGTATGCATGTCTGCTCACTCATGTCTAACTCTTTACGACCCTTTGGACTGTAACCTGCCGGGCTCCTCTGTCCATGGAATTTTCCAGGCAAGAATACTGGAGTGGGTTGCCATTTCCTCCTCCAGGGGATTTTTCCAACCCAGAAATCGAACCCTCATCTCCTTCATCTCCTGCACTACAGGCAGATTCTTTACTGCTGAGCCATCGGGAAAGCCCAGAGAACCTCTCAAACGGGTCCATGAGGAGGCATGTGCAAGGATGCTCATTTCAGCACTGTTTGTGGAAGCCAGACTCACTTCCAGACAAAGGGACAAGTAGAATGTGACAAGTGTATGTGATGGAACACTGTGGAAGCTGCAACAGGCAGGAAAATAAACCAGACTCACCAAGTGCACATCAAGAGTTCTTTAAAACATAACACTGAGTGGGAGAAAGAGCATTTGATTAGCATCTCAGCTATACTTGTACAAATTTAAATAAACATACACACCACCAAACATTCTCAAAGTACACCAACATCTAAATACTATCGAAGAAGAGGGAGTTCACTTCTTAAATACAGCAGTTCAGCCCAGTTCAGTCGCTCAGTCGTGTCCGACTCTTTGCGACCCCATGAACCGCAGCACGCTAGGCCTCGCTGTCCATCACCAACTCCTGGAGTTCACCCAAACTCATGTCCATTGAGTCGGTGATGTCATCCAACCATCTCATCCTCTGTTGTCCCCTTCTCCTCCTGCCTTCAATCTTTCCCTGCATCAGGGTCTTTTCCAATGAGTCAGCTCTTTGCATCAGGTGGCCAAAGGACTGGCGTTTCAGCAGCAGCAGACTGAATGTCTAAGAGGCAAATGGCATTGGAAGTGGGGATGGAAGAGAATAAAATAAAAGTGGGGGACTTCTCTAGTGGTCCAATGGTTAAGAACCTGCCTTCCAATGCAGGGGATGTGAGTCTGACCCTTGGTCAGGGAGCTGAGATCCCATACGCGAATGCTCAGCCAAACCTGAGTGCCCCAACAACAGAGCCTGCACGCCGCAACTAGAGAGAAGCCCGATAAAGAAATTAATGTTTTTAAAACTGAAAATATTAGCATAAAACAAAAGAAGATGTCTGCATAGACTAAAGCAGGCAGCATGCCATCAACTGCAGTGTACACTCACACCCCTCTCTGTGCAGTTGAGTCTCACAAACACATGCACACACACACAGTCATTCATTTTCAGGGAGGCTTTAAAACTACCTATAAATCTACTGAACCCTCGGATCTTACAGCCTTTGTTTTATCATAACAATTGACTTATCAGAGACCAGGTTAGTTCGACAGGACTTATACCAGTAATTGCCAAATTCTTCCCCAAATTCCCACAGATAAAACATTGTTTGGTTATCTACTAGAATTGATTTCAATTTTTTCTATCAACTATTGGGTATGTGGGCTTTCTCTGCAGCTCAGCTGATAAAGAATCAGCCTGTAATGCAGGAGACTCCGGTTTGATTCCTGGGTCAGGAAGTTCTCCTGGAGAAAGGATAGGCTACCCACTCCAATATTCATAGGCTTCCCTGGTGGCTCAGATGGTAAAGAATCCACCTGTAATGAGGGAGACCTGGGTTCGATCCCTGGGTTGGGAAGATCCCCTGGAGGAGGGCATGGCAACCCCCCACCCCCTTCCAGTATTCTTGTCTGGAGAATCCTCATGAAGAGAGAAGCTTGGCCGGCTCCAGTCCATGGGGTCGCAGAATCGGATACGGCTGAGGGACAAAGCATAGCATTAAGTCTGTAATTCCTAGTATCTCCCTTTTGGACAGCAGCTCATATTTTTCCCAGCTTTACCCTTTTTGTGTCTCTCCCATTCTCCAAAAATTTTCAAATATGGACAATAATAATAATCTTAAAATAACAAACAAGATAAAACCTGCGAGTGCTTTCAGGGCTCTGGAATGTAATCTGTCTGAGCTTGTTGGGGTAAATGCATTTAAAGAAGCTTTGTGATTTCTTTGCTAACTCATTAATACTTGCTGCATCTTCATACTAAGACACTGATTACTCACTAAAGGCCACAGCTTTTGCAAAGAGCTTCTGTGATTTAGGACAATACATAAAAATATAAACATAACATGGAGACAGAACTAGCGGTGGAATATGAAACTGCTCATTCAGTATTCAACTGTGTTTAAAAGGAATTTACATGGAGATGTCATGAGGAAGAACCAGACATGTGAATTCTAGTTTCCTATTGCCCATTAATGACCTTCATCTATAAAATGGTGCATATATTTGTCAGGATCAAATGGGATAATGGATGCAAAATATCCCTGTAAACGTCAAAGAACTTCTAAAAAAATGAACATTTTATTTTTTTATTTCTAAAACTGTGTCTGAAGAAGCAGAAGGGTGTATCAACTAAGATGTGTCTTGTTACTCAAGCAGTAAGAGGAATGTATTAGTTGACCGTCTGGAGCAGCTAGATGGGCAGGCAGGGCCCACCTCCCCTCCCTCAGTTTTCAGCCCCAGGTCCTCGGCTCATTCCCACCTTTGTGGTCACATGATGCCAACAGCACCCAGGGCCATCACACAGATGGTGGTACAGACCTGGAAGAAACTCGGGCTGCAACCCTAAGAGTTTACATGACACTCCTGCAATTGTGTCTTCCGTTCTGAGTAGCCTGACTTGGGATGCGTGTCCACCCTCTGCCCGTCCCTGCGGCCGGGAGCCTGGGACATGTGGATGGGCCGAAGCCAAGCAGAAAGCCTGGCCAAAGAGCAGGCGTGTGCAACTCCAGGGGCAGCACGCCTGTGTCTCCGAGAAGTAGGTCCTAGAGAGTCAGTCAATACAAGTAGACGCTGTGGACCCCTGGGAGAAAAGGCAAGGCTGGGACTGAGAGTCCTTTGAGAGTTGGGAATAGGACAGCCTTCCTCACCATCCGCAGGCCAGACCCCCAGGAAAGCCCCGGATCTCACCCCATGACAATTTCCCTCATCCCTGCACACTTCTCTCCCCAGTTCTTCTCTGGACTCCTTCCCACCTCGGCTCCTAAACCCACAGGCTGAGGAAGTCGTGTGCAGCCACGCTGGTCATTTCCCAAGCCCCCCGCCCTGTCAGCTTACTGGCAGCCTGTGCCCAGCATTCCAGGCCAACATCAGGTACCGTTCCACCCTAATCCCACATGACCATTCAAAGCCACGCTCCCTTCTTCTCTCCTTTCTTAAAGAGTCTGTGACCCAAATCATAATTTTCTTCCTTTCCTCTGACTTAATTCAATTTCTTTTACTGGTTCCTCTGTTTTGACAAAGGAATGCTGATGTGTTTCTGGCCCCTCTTCGGGGTTCTGTTCTTTTGCTATTGCAGGTTCCAGAGGACTTAAGAGTATGCACTGCCTCTGCGTGGATGACCCACAGGGGTAAATACACCCAGCCACCTGGAGATATCTGACTTCCCCAGGCATCCTAAGTCAGCCACAGGTCTCTCCAACTCAAGCACTCAAACCAAAGTTGATTGTTGTTATTATCTGATCCACCTTGGAATAAAAACAAACAGAAGCCAGCTGCTCTCTGGTAAGTGGTGCTCAGGGATGGCACCGTACAGCCACCCAAGACAGAAGCCTCGGGGCTCCTCCCCGGCTCTCTCCACCTGCCACATCAGCCAGGGGCGCAGCTCTCCTCTTAACCCTCAGCCCCTGTCCTTGTGGTGTCCCCGTGCGTACACCCAAAGTATCATCCTAGGTAAATGCTCTCTTCCCCAAGCTGGTCTCTCTGCTTCCATTGTGTGTATCATCTGCACCCGTAAGGCAAAGAAAAAGAAAATATAAAAATCAGATCATAGCACCTCCCTTACTTAAAACCCTCTGTTGTTTCGCAGTGCAGAGCAAACTACAGGTTGTCTACAGAAGCTGCTGTTTTCTCTAGTGGACAGTGCCTGCAACAACTTCATTTAAGTCAACGAATGAGATCACTAATCAGAGTAGAACTGATCAGATCCAGTGTCCTCCTTAAACTGGTGTCTCCAGCACCAGGCCTTGGCAAGTTAGGTCCTTGTCTCCCTCACCGCTCACACAGCTTCAGGAAGCGGGTCCTTCTAGTGGCCCCATCTCACAGGCAATGAAACAAAGGGTCAGAGAGGTGAAGAAGCTTGCTGAAGACACGTAAGTAGCAGAGCCGGCAAATCAATAAATAGCGCAGCCTAACTCAAGAGTCCACATTTCTAGCCTTCCATCCAAGGCACTGTACTTCTCTATGTGGGTTCCATCAACCAGCCCAGAAATAAGCCAAAAGTTATTGAAATCACTGTGGACATACAAGTGAGAGGGTCACAGTTCACCTTCAACCAAGCATGCAAATGGCAAGATCAAAGCTGACCACAGGGAAGCCCCACATGTAAGGCCAGTGCTGAAGCCCAGTCATTTGCAGGGAAGGCTGGGCCTCGCTGGGATTCTCCCAGGTATGAGGGCTCTCAGTGGCCTTGGCCACCTCCTCCAGGCCTGGATGGGTGCAGAGTGCCCTGCTTGCCTTGATGGATGACTCTCTCCATAAAGCCAGTCTTGGGGATGACATTGACAGAGATCCTCTGCCCCTGTGTATTAGGAGTCCAGCAGGGCCATCAGCTGTTGGCAAGTATCCCAAGACTGCTCTGAGGCTGTGCAAGAATTCTAATGAAATGCAAAGCATTCATCAAACAGGAACAATCAGTCAAATCAGTCTTTTAAATGAACAACCACTATCCCTCTTTAGGAAACACTACAGGCATTTCCCTGCTAGGAGAGAAAAAAAAAAAAAACTTTACAAATTGTCTTATCATTTTTCTAAGTTTTAGGTTATGGACATGTTCTATTGTTATAAGGAAAAAGAATTTGTAAATATTTTTAATATTTTTTTTCCAAAGTCATGTACTCCCACGGTTCTCACAGGTGGTTCATTAACAGAATCAACAGGGAAGATGTGTTCAAATACAGAGCTACTGAATCAAACTCTCTAGTGCTGGGGTCAAGAACCTGGATAAGTGTGTCTCCGCTCACAAGTTCAGAAGTCCAGGCCTCTTGTCTATGTGAATCGAGTTGAATGTCCAATGCATTTCCTGTCTTTCTCTGCTTAACAGCACCCAGATTTTATTTCGGTAGCTACCTCTCTCTCCACATCCCATATTTTTCCAGAATGAGCTCATTCCTTCTCTCATTCCGTGAGTAGTCCCTGGTTGGTTTAAATCAGGCCTGGGTTCAAGGGTGAGGACCTATGCAATCAGAGCTGATCTCAAGACTTGATCAGAATGCTGGGGCAGAAACTCTCAGCATCTCACCAAAGCTGAACAGGAACCCCAGAATCCCAGGCCTATGGCAGCCATCTTTAAACCATGAGTAGAAACAGGTTGGGGTGGAAAATGATACCGCGGAAGCTGAAGCAGGGAGATGGAAAGAAACTGCAACCCTCTGGATCAGCCAGTCACGGAGCCTGCCTAGGCTCTGAAAGCTCAGGTATGTGAAAACGATAAAACCTTTCTTTGAAAGGGCTGACTGAAATTAGATATTCTGTCCTTTGCAACGTGGAGTCCTGACAGCTCCTTACTGTTCTTGGTTTCAGCTGCAATACCATGTACTGATTTAATCTAGTCCGGTACTCTTTTGGAACACCATGACCAAATTCTAGCTACCCTCATGGCAAACAAGTAACATTCGCTAAAAAGAAAAATAAAAAAAATCACTGGATGCAGGACACAATGCCTTTCTCCCCACCATGATCATGACAACTGTCCTTGAACAGCAAGACCCTGGCTTCAGGGTTCCTCAGCTCCCGAACTGGCCCCAGGCTCCACCTCAGCTCCACCCTCAGGAGTCCCAGAGCTACATGAGGCCTCTAGTTCTGGGCAGTTGCCTCTGACTTGGGCTTTGCTTCTCGGCCCGCTGACCCTCTTCTGAGATAGCCAGGGTACCATTTCAGTCCGTTTTCTCCCGGCCATTGGCTCTCCGATAGGCTTGCTGCCGCTGCTGCTGCTGCTGCTGCTGCTGCTAAGTCGCTTCAGTCGTGTCCAACTCTGTGCGACCCCATAGACAGCAGCCCACCAGGCTCCCCTGTCCCTGGGATTCTCCAGGCAAGAACACTGGAGTGGGTTGCCATCTCCTTCTCCAGTGCATGAAAGTGAAAAGTGAAAGTGAAGTTGCTCAGTCATGTCCGACTGTTAGTGACCCCATGGACTGCAGCCTACCCGGCTCCTCTGTCCATGGATTTTCCAGGCAAGAGTACTGGAGTGGGGTGCCATTGCCTTCTCTGCTCCAATAGGCTTAGCTTTTCCTTGTTCATCAGCCAGGAGGAAGTCTCATCTCCCACAAGGCCAGGATGCATGAGTCCTAGAAGGCATTCAGTGTTTCTCATAAGGAGATGACTGGCCTGGACTGGAGATACTAAAGTTACAATGAATAACAAGCATCAGTCTTTCTTAATAAATAAAATGAGATCATTGAGCTGGAGATCACTCTGAGATTTCTTCTAGTTTTAAGATTTAAGAAGCTAGAGACACACCTTTTACAAGCCTACCACTAGTGTGATCCTGGAGGTCAGAGGACTCAGTAATCAATACACACTAGCTCAGTGGCCTCGGGACACAGCAGGAGCCTGTATCATATCCATCAAGCTGCCATATGGGGCCTCCACTCTGTCTACAAACTGATACACAGAATACAAAATATATTAAAAGTGAGTCGTGGGATATAAACCGCTATTCCAAAAGCTGACGACACGGAAATCAGGAAATGCACATTTTAAATATTCTCATTTTACATATTCATCCAAGTCCTCCATATGTGACCAGTAACCTAGAAACTATCCAAGGAGTTAAAAATGCTACTTACCACTGACTCACGCAACTTACGAGTAGCGGAAATCATAGTGGAGTCATTGCCCCAAGTCGTTTCAGCAGTGTCCGACTCTGTGATACCCTCGACCACAGCCCGCCAGGCTCCTCTGCCCATGGGATTCTCCAGGCAAGAATACTGGAGCGGGTTGCTATGCTCTCCTCCAGGGGATCTTCCCCACCCAGGGATCGGCAGGCGTCTCTTAACATCTCCTGCTTTGGCAGGCGGTTCTTTACCACTGGTGCCATCTGGGTAAGTGTTATCTGTCATTTATTACCATTGTCTGAGTGAACTCAAATAAAGCACCTTAATTTAGTCTAATGAAATTAAAGTTTTTTATAATGTTTTTCATTATAAAAAATAGAAAACAAAATATTTGAAGGCTATGAAGTCCTTAAATCTTACAAATATTTGAGAATTCTAAGTAGCTGTTGGAGAATTCATGGGCTGGTTATAGGAGACAGTAGTTTCATGGTATGGACTAAATGACTTTAGTTTTTTCCAATCTGTAGCCACTTCCAAGCAATTTTAATTTGTATCACTAGACCATGGCCCAGATGACCTCTTCTTTTAAAATTATACTTGTAAATGTTTATTTTTTTATCATGTTGGCAGTTAAAATTTAGGGTTCTGTAGACAGTTGGATTTGAGCTTCAGTTCCAGCCCCAAGATATATTAGTGATGTGATGTTGGGCAAGTTACTTAAATTCTCTTAACTCCAATTTCCTTGTCTATAAAAGGAGTATAATAAGTATAATAACATTAAATATTAAATAATATTTATTAATAATAAATTTCATTCGTATAATTTTTCTAATATATTTTATTTATATAAATAAATTATAATTAAATATTAAAAATTGAAGAATTAAATATTAAAGACCTCATAGAGTTGTAGTGAGGATTACAGGAGACAGTACAGTCACTGTTTACATCAACACCATCACCTCCATCACTGTATCCTCTAAGAGCGGTACTTATGAGTCACTGTGGGAAACAGAGAAAAGTCTTCTTTTCCTCGGAATAAAAAGAGCCCAACCCCAAGGAAACACACAAGGGCCATTCAAAACAGTATTTAGCAAAGGTCAGTATTTCTCGGGACCCAGACTCCCGTAGCCCGTGGGGTGGGGGCTGTGCTGGGAGGGAGGGAGCGTGAGCGGGCCGCTCATCCGGCTGCGAGTTTATGGCGAACAGCAGGAGGCTGGGAGAAGAGACCCGGTGGTGTCCACGGAGCTGCACAGATGCTGACTGTGGACCATGTGAGAGGGAACTGTGGACCATGTGAGAGGGAAGAACCCCAGAGGCTCAGGACACACTCCCCCAGACACGGCACCTTGCATGTTGAACATGTGCGGCCCAGCAGAGGAGTTTGGGAAAACAGGAGAAGCAGGAAGCTCGCTCTGCTCCCCTCCCCTCCCCCCTCCTCCCTGAAACCTTGGTAAAACCTTCCTGTGAGAGGTGCGCTCCCTACACGAGGTGCAGGTGCGGAGGGATATGCAGGTCTGCTTCCTCTGGTCTTGATTTCCTCATTCAGGCTCCACCTCCGGGAGAACATCGATCAAATAAATGTGCGTGCTCGCCTCTTGTTACTGTTCTTGTCACTTCAATTTTCACACTCAGCCAGGGACCCTAAAAGGGTAAAGGAAAGCCGCCTTCTCTCCTCCAGAAGAAACCAGACCAAAATAGAATAAAAGCCACTTGCTTGGGCTCAGGGTCACTACCCCCCTCCTTAAAGGAGAGACATCACAGGCTTCTATCAGAATTTACTACGTATCATCTGCAGTGTGTTGTTTAATGCTTTAAAGTTCATATATAGTCAGTGTCATATAGTTCTAATTTTAGAGACAGATTGGGTCATTCTTAATTTGTTTCTTGTAAGAACATCCTAAGATTAAAGAGGGAAAAAATCTGAGTATAGTTACAGGTAAACAATCCAGCCTGATGAACTGGAGGTCTTCTGTCCTCCCAGAGTGGGTGAAACCAGGCACTACTTTGTTCCTGTTCTGAGGCAATGCACCTTACTATGACGCGAACTGCTTCATTCAGCTCTGAAATCAGGTGAATCCTATTTGTGACAATCAGATTAGAGTAACTCCTTCAGAAACACAATATGTAAAGCAGTGTCACATATCACTTCCTAGAAGGCCCCCGAGTACACAGAAACCTCCTAGCAAGCAGAAGTCTTATCCCGTTAATAAGTAATGAGGTAGGGGCTTTCCTGGAGGCTCAGTGGTAAAGAATTCGCCTGCCAATGCAGGAGAAAGTGTAGTCACTCAGTCGTGTCCCACTCTTTGCGACCCTGTGGACTGTAGCCCACCACGCTCCTCCATCCATGGGATTTTGCAGGCAAGAGTACTGGAGTGGGTTGCCATTTCCTTCTCCAGAGGATCTTCCTGACCCAGGGTTCGAACCCAGGTGTCCCACATTGTAGGGGGAACGCTTTACTGTCTGAGCCACCAGGGAAGCCGTGCAGGAGACATAGGTTCAATCCCTGATCTGGGATGATACCAAGTGCTTCAGAGCAACCAAGCCTGAACACCACAACTACTGAGCCTGCGCTCTAGAGCCTGGGGACGCAACTCCTGAGCCCACCTGGCGCAGCTGCTGAAACTGCCCCCTAAAGCCTGTGCTCCACCGCATGGGAAGCCACCGCCACGAGAAGCCTGCTCACCGCAACTAGAGAGGAGCCCCTGCTCACTGCACCTGAGGAGAGCCCGGGCAGCAGCAAAGACCCTGCACGGCCGAAAATAAATAAACAAGACGAGTAATCAGGTGTCCCAACAAGTTTTCCCCAAGTAACAAAAACCAGAAACAACTTCCTGGAGCCGTGCAGAATCATCTTCGCCACCTTCACTGAACAGTCAGATGAAGGTGCAATTCCTGTACTCTAACCCAGACCATCCAGGAACCAGCGCTATGTGGAGCTATCACGGCCCACGGAGCAGGCCGTCTCCCCTCCGGAGACCGAGGGAAAGCAGGCGCACCGTGCTGGGAGCCCCGGAGCTGCACATCCCGGGCACTCTTATCTGAACCCTCTGGAGACCGCGCTGCAGACAGCACTGTGGTTGCCAACCCCCCACTGATCACTCCCTTCGGAGTAAAGAGTGAACAATGAGGATGGCAACAGTGTCACCAGCAGATGTTTGGGAGGGCTGATTATGCGCCAAGCACTAGCGTAACTGCTTCAGTCCATACTAAAACGTTCCATTTCCCCACAAGCCTGCAAGTAGGCAGTCAGGATACCCATCTTACAGATGTGGGCATTGGGACACTGGCCTGTTAAATAACACAGCCAGAGCCACGAGCTAGTGAGGGACAAGCAACGATTTTAAACTAAGTTATGTTACCCTAGAGCTCACTTTCTCGACCACCACTCTTACTGCCTCTTGGAAAAGTGAGGTGTACTGGCTTGTGTCCAATTTCCCCTGTTCCCAGACCTTCTTAGGGTTCTAAGCTTGCCTGTTATAAAGGAAAGGGAAAGAGGAGGAACAAGGACCAGGAAGCTGTGAGGAGAGAAAAACAGGACTGATTGAACAAGCAAGCCTGTTGTTTAATTTCTACACCTGCTAAATATAGCCCTTCTTTCTTCAAAT
The DNA here is from genome assembly GCF_016772045.2 of Ovis aries. NCBI lineage: Eukaryota > Metazoa > Chordata > Mammalia > Artiodactyla > Bovidae > Ovis > Ovis aries. The sequence goes on from NC_056072.1 coordinate 5,690,715, forward strand.
TTTTTTTACAGGAGAACAGAATACATTTGACTGACAGTTGAGAGAAAGGACAAGAGCAAGTAAGTTGTTATCTGTAGATCAGTGCACAAGTATGAGGTATTTTCGCAGTGTTTGAAGCCGTAAGAAATTCTGTGAAAGAAATCCTTCACAAAGGCTAGCTCGCTGAAAGTCTGTTAACTCTTTGCAGCTTCTGGCACTTTTACCACAAAGTATTGAATCTTCATGTGCCACTCTTGTTGCTTAATCCCTAAGTCGTGTCCAACTCTTACACAATCCCAGAGAGCCCACCAGGCTCCTCTGTCCATGGGATTTCCCAGGCAAGAATACTAGAGTAGGCTGCATTCCCTTCTCCAGGAGATCTTCCCATCTCCGGGATGGAACCATGTCTCCTGCATCTCCTGAATCGGCAGGTGGATTCTTTACCACTGAGTCACCTGGGGAGCCCCACGCGTCACTATCACCAAGGGTCTAATTAAGGCATGAATGGTGGTCCAGGAGACGATGCAGAGAGTATGCTCCAGTTAAGAGAATGAGAACAAGGACGTTTCCTCCTGTATCTGGCACGTGTGTGGAACACCCCTTCCTCCCAGGAATGAGTGCTGGGGATACCAGAGGACCCCTAGCCTTAGGAGCTTATTGCCTAGCGCAGGGGTCTGCAAACTTCCACCTCTTTTAGGCTATGCCGGTCATGAAAGCTCTGTCCCAACTACTCAACTCTGCCTGGCAGCGTGAAAGCAGCTGTGAAAGTGACAGTGAGTCTCTCAGTCGTGCCCAGCTCTTTGCGACCCCAAGGACTATGCAGTCGACGGGATTCTCCAGGCCAGAATACTGGGGTGGGTAGCCGTTCCCTTCTCCAGGGGATCCTCCCAACCCAGGGGTCGAACCCAGGTCTCCCACATTGCAGGTGGATTCCTTACCAGATCAGCCACAGGGAAGCCCAAGCAAAAGAGCTATAGATAGTATGTAAGTGAATGGATGCAGCTGCATCACAATAAAACTGTTAAAGAAAAAAAAGTAGCTGGCTATATTTGAGCCACAGACCACAGTCTGCAAACTATTGTACCTAGACACCTAAAGAAGAACTTATGGGGAAAAAACAACCTCTGTGTTATTTCGTGTTTAGATCTGCTTGCTACCTTCATCCCTGAACAACTTTTATCTGGGTGTGAACTCTCTGGATCCCACTTAGCTCGTGGAGTGTTTGGAGCTGCTATGCCACTGTCTGTGAGCGCTGGCTGTGGCTGGGGTGTCTTCATCCTTGAAGTTGATTCTTCATCCTTGAAGTCCAGGAATCCTGTTAGGATATGGCTTAGTGATCCCAACATAAAAGGCTTTGTTTTCCACAAGAGATTTTCGCTCCTTTATAGTTATTGATGTGATAAGTATCTTTGTCATCTTATTTTATATCATACTTTCTTTTCTGGTTTCAAAACTTCCTTTACCATCTCGTGTTTTGCTTTCTGTTTTCTGCTTCTTCTTATCCTAGTAGCATACATAGTTTTATCCAAGTGGGTTTCTTTTATGATCACAATTCATACTGTATCTGCTAAATCTGTAAACAGTGATGAATTTAATATATTATCCTTTCTCCTTTCACTTCCATCATCCAATTACTCAATCAAGTAATTTCACAGATACCTTTATAATATTCATTTATATGATGGCTTAATATTTACTATTTAGTATTTTCTTCCAATTTTTGTGCTGAAGTCCTATTTGATATCTTCTTTTTTCCTACTTTTCTCTGAGTTTATACATTTCTGTTTCGTGTTCCAGTTACACAGCGGTAATACAATTAAATTGAATTAATTTGTGTTAGGAAAATTGGGAGGCCTGGGTTGTTTAGATTTCCTGTTCCAGGTGTATTTGAATATTGTGTGTGTGTGTGTGTGTGTGTGTGTGTGTGTCCCTCACCCCTAATGGAGATAGACAACTACAGGGGTTTTTGCAATGCAATGACTTTTCCCTCCTCCTCCACCACAGACAGCTTCTTGTAAACAAGGCTCACCTATGTGATTTTTCATGTAACCTCAGCTCCTCTGTCAACTGGAAAAAATCTAGACGAGGTCTTGGGAGCTCTGGCAACTGTCGAGATGTAGATTTTTCACCTGCAGGCGCTCTCACCTGGAGATGACTTGTTTCTGGCTCTTTTGAGCTGTGACATTTCTCTGTGCTTCTTGCGCATCCCTTTTCCTGGACCCACTGCTTTTGGCAGCCCCTCCATCAGCTTTTCAATTTGGAATTTTTGCTGCCCTTTGGTTTTGCTAAAAAGGGAGTTTGTGTTTACATTTTTCATTTACCTTTTCATTTTTGAGAACAATATATGAAAATCCCTTTTTCTTTGCATACTCTCAATAGTTATTTATATCAATAAGTTCTGATTTATACTTCCCTTTCAGTCTTGAGATAATTTCCTTTTTTGCAAAATGATGTCATGAAGACATGGGCAGAGAGAGTCAGAAACAAAAGTCTTGGTATCAGATGACTTTCCATATGGAGTTGTGGGAGCATTTGCTCAGCAAATACTTTTTCAGGTACTTAATATATATGCAGAGTACATCATGTGAAATGCCAGGGCTGGATGACTCACAAGCTGGAATCAAGATTGCCAGGAGAAATATCAACAACCTCAAATATGCAGATGATACCACTTTAATGGCAGAAAGTGAAGAGGAATTCAAGAGCCTCTAGACAAGGGTGAAAGAGGAGAGTGAAAAAGCTCTGAAAAACATCCAAAATCGAAAATCATGGCATCCGGTCCTATCACTTTATGGCAAATAGATAGGGAAAAGTGAAAACAGCGACAGATTTTATTTTCTTGGAATCCAAAATCACTGCAGATGGTGACTGCAGACATGAAATTAAAAGACGATTGCTCCTTGGAAGAAAAACTATGACAAACCTAGACAATATATTGAAAAGCAGAGACATCACTTTGCTGACAAAGGTCTGTATTCAAGGTTATGGTTTTTCCAGTAGTCATGTAGAGATGTGAGAGTTGGACCATAAAGAAGGCTAAGCGCCAAAGAATTGATGCTTTTGAACTGTGGTGCTAGAGAAGATGCCTGAGAGCCCTTTGGACTTCAAGGAGATCAAATCAGTCCATACTATAGGAAATAAACCCTGAATATTCATTGGAAGAACTGATGCTGAAGCTGAAGCGCCAATCCTTTGGCCACCTGGTGCAAAGAACTGACTCATTTGAAAAGACCCTGATGCTGGGAAAGTCTGAGGTCAGGAGGAGAAGGGGATGACAGAGGATGAGGTGGTTGGATGACATCACCAACTCAATGGACATGAGTTTGAGCAAACTCCAGGAGATAGTGAAGGACAGGAAAGCCTCGCGTGCTGCAGTCTATGGGGTCACAAAGAGTTGGACACGACTTAGTGACTGAATGGTGAACAATAACTCTATGTGCAAAAACTGTGCAAGGCAATGGTAAAATTTTAAGATATAAAAATATGCCCATAAAAGCACACTCTCCAGATGGGGATCAACTGTTGCTCAATATCTCTATTTAGAAAGGCCTAGAATCTGCTTCCTTATAATGTGTGACTTCTTGAAACCTCAGTTTTCTTATCTAAAAAATGGTTTTGATGATACTACCTACCCTTATGACTGTTGTGAAAAGTATACAAGTTGATGCCAGTTTTTATATATGAAAGTAGTAGGCGATATTAATAAGATTAGACTGGTAGGTCAAGGCCAGAATGGAGAATGGAGAACTTGAAGATCTCATCAAGAAATTTCATCTTTAGACTATGGGTTCCCTGCAGATAATGATATGATGAAAATGGTGCTTAAGGAAGATTTTCTGGTCAGAAAATCTTAATGAATTAATGAATCTGCAGATAAATGAGGCAGTGAAGAGGCTAACAGCAGAAAGGCTGGGTAGGAGGTAGATCAGTTAGATGTTTCTTCTACACAGCAGCCACTGAGATGTCGTAAGGGAAATAGCATTGGCACTGACCAGGAAGAGGCATCTAAGTCATCACAAGAGATGCTGGCTGTAAACCACCCTTACCTCTGCACCAGAGCTGAATGGCAGCCCTACCCGAGTGAGAGAGTCCACTCCTGAAAGTGCTATTAACTCACATAAAAGGAAGATGCTTCCAGAGTTGGTTAATTGTGCCACTAGTCGAAATGCCAGGGCCCACTCACGTCCCTCAGAGCCTGCCCTTCTGTACCCCCGGATCTAAGGGGGCCTCTGGCGGCAACCTCTCTCTGTCCCTGGGGCTGTCTCCTCCCATGTGGAGGGATGTGACATCTGGGGACAGTGTTTCGCAATGCCTCAGGAGGTTGATGGACAGAATTCAGGCTTACTCACCTCCTAGGAAGGACAACTCTGAGATGCGGCCTACACTTCATCCCCAAGGCCCCAGCAGGACTGAGCCTCAGTGATCAGGAGTGAAGCCTTCTCATTAAGGCATAGCACGCTGACTGCCTTCCTCTCCTTGCGATTCCTCACTTCCCTACAGACGCTGCCTGAGATCACTCCCAGGCAAACTTCTTGAATGTAAATATTTTTCTCAGAATGGTCTTCTTGAGGAACCTGGGGTTTGTCCAAAAGACATTCTTCTCAATTTAATAGAGAAGAAAATACTTTTCAGAAGGCCCACAAGCCTTCCCCGCACACGTCAGTGGCCCACAATGGGGTCACACGTCCCTGCCCAAATGTACTCACACAGAGAATGCAGTGAGCACGATGGGTGCCACACAGCAGACGCTTGGGCACCACTGGGGTCAGGCGACCAAGGACATGCGCCTCTGGGTGAGAGCCACAGTCTTCCTGGAAAAGGCTTCCCTCGTAAGTGGGCACAAGCAATGACAGTGTCCGCCGTCACTGTTTCACTGCCCTGGCACAGAAAACCTGCATCTGAATCCTGGACTGATTTATCACCCAGTGAGTTCTGAGCTTTTCATCTTCCTTTAGAGAAATAAGAAGTTTTAGCCTTCAACTCTGCGAAGAATCTACCATGAGTTTGACGTGCACATTTCTACTGCAACGGGCTTAATACATCTTCATGGCCCATATTAGGAATAACACTTTCCGTAATGATTCCCTTCATTGATCTGAGTGCTCAGACCTACATTAGAACCACTTAGGAGTAGCTGTGCCACACGCCAGCCCTTGATTATACAGCAAAGTATTGAATATCCCCACATGCGTCCACAGCTTCACACCTAACATAGGTGTAGAATGGTTGCCTAGAAGGCACTTATTCTTATCCGGTCTTTGCATCCAAGACACCTAATGATCAATAACTTGGGCCACAAAGGGTCTTTGGAAACAGAATCTAGAGTTTATTCTTGTTTTGTATGAAAGTTTCCTCACCAGACTTCTCATCACAGCCAGGAGCTGGTTCCAGGCACACCTTTTGCCTCAGCGTGGGACCCTTGCTGCCATTTTGCTCCCTTAACTTTCCCTAGACCCCAGGCAACAGAATGGTTCACCGAGATTATCTGCCAAAGGGGAAACCCTTCTGAGGAGGTCACAGAGCGAGAACTCCCCCCTCCGCTGGGACTGTCAAACACCTCATGGCAGACAGGGGAAGAGAAAGGAGAGTGTTTGGGACCCGGAGCTGTCCCTTCAGTGTGGACTTGAGGCCAGAGGCCGGTGCTGTCAGCCATGTGCCGAGCACAGAGGGATGGAGTTTGCCTTCAGTTGGGGCTTTTATCTTTGTTGGCATGGAAATAAATTGGTTCCACTTTTTATTTCCTCTGTAAACGTCCTTTAAATTCTAACAAGCTAATGGAGCCAATTTCTTTCGCCACCCCAATCCAAGTCCATTAACCCCACCCTACTTTTCATCATAACCTGTGCCCCTTTCCAAGCCAAGCAATCATTCACGTTAAGTCTGTCCTGTAGGAGGAAAGATTCAAAGGTGCCTGACAGTTCCTGCTTGAGACAGATTCAGGGAGGATGTCAGGCAGCTGAGTGCTTCAGAGACTGCTTGTCAATCTTGGCCTTTGGGCTGACATCCAGGAAAACGGGCCATTAGCAGGAAGCCATCTTTTGACCTTCACTAATGGCGGGTGCTACCGAAGCGGGAGGCATGGTGAGCCCCATCCCTGGAAAAAAATGCAGAAGGCCCTCCACAAAGGAAAAAGAAGCAGTGGAAGCTTCCAGTTTCTGTCTCCCTGAAGAGGCAGGCACTGCACAGAGAAAGACTTAAACTATTCTGAAGCTTATTCTCAACGCTGTGTTACCCTACATTTGTTATTTTATCTCCCTGTTTTGGGATGATATTAATAGGAAAGCCCAATATGGAAGACACTTGTGGTTCCAAATCAGGAAATGGAGTGAGACAGAGCAGAAGGTCTGGGTCCCACCAACAGCTGGTTTCAGGGGGAACGGAAACCAATGAACATAGTGAGGAACAGTAGCTTTAGGAAGAGACAAAGTCAAACTGGGGGATTTCAGAAAGAAAAGGCAAGTGGAAGAAGATGTCCTTGACCCAAGACAGGTCTACAGAAGTCAGACCAAAGCCAGAACTCTAGGAAGCACTGTGTTACCAGGAGCTGCATGGGTTTTTAAGTCTGGATCTCTACCATCCAAAATGCTGACCACTCGCCACGTCACTACTGAACTCCTGAAACGTGGCTGCTCAGAATTGAGATATACATTCAATTTTGGAGACATATATATATATATATATATATATATTTGTTGCTCATTAGTTTTTTTATACTGCATGCTGAAATGACCACAACTGTAATATACTAGGTTAAATAAGACATTATGAAAATTAATCCCCCTTGTTTCTTTTCACCCATTTACACATATGCAGTCCATATCGCTATCTACTGAACACCACTTGTCTGTGCAGCCAGAGCAAAAGCTGCCCCACTTTGAGCAACACAAGACTGGAAACACATATTTTCCATTCCCATGGACTCAAGCATGTCTGAGAGCTGTTTCAGACAATGACTAATTGACTAGGAGAGAACTAATCTTGCTTGCTTAATTCCAGACCAAAACCTCCAGGACATGGGACAGGAAGCAGGCAACCATTTAAATTATAAACTAGCCACATAGCAACGTCACCAAACTCTCAGTTCCCAGAATATATGGATAAAGGTCACACTCCGAAGCTGATTTTACAGGAGGAAGACCCCCGCCAGATGAAAACTGCTGACCACAAGCACTCAGACACCAGATTGTTTAAAACCAAAGATGGGTGATGCTCAAAACTTTACTTTGATGCGAACCAATGGGAGAATTGTGCACAAGCTGATCAAGCACACTGCAGCCCCTCCCTCATATTGCCATTAAAGCCTTTGTCTCCTGGGGATTTCCCTGGTGCTCCAGTGGTTAAGAATCTGCCTTCTAATGCAGGGGATGTACATTCCATCTCTGGTCAGGGAACAAAAATCCCATATCCCTTGGCGCAGCTAAGCCTCTGCACCACAATGAAGACCCAGTGCAGCCAAACAAACGAACCAAAATAACCCTGGTCTCCTAACCAGTACCTTGGAGATGGTCTGAGGACGTATCCACCATCTTCCCAGGTTGCTGGTCTCCTAAATGAAGCAACTTTGCCTTCTCCACCAACACTCATCTCCTGAGTATAGGTCTTTCCAGCGGTGAGCAGCTGAATTTGGTTTCCGTACATTCAGACAAAGGGGTACAGAACTTCACAACTCTGGGTGGGGCAGGTCATCTGTGGAAGTGTGCCCTCCTCCTCCAGACCGCAGAGCATCATACTCCCATGAGAAGCACTGGCACCAACCTCAGCAAGGCTATCAGGCTGGAGGGTTTGGGCCTGTCTGCCAGCCAGGAGCACAAGCGTGCCTTTCATTTCATGCATTAACTCCTCCCTTTGCCTCCAGAAAACAGTCACCTTTGGGGGGTGCTGACCACACAGGAAGCAGGAAAAGGTGTCAGTTCCCTTCTCTGCCCCAGTTTTTTCAGCTTTTGTTTGAGCTCCACTGGGTCATGGAAATTTGCATCTTCTTGCTGCCCTGACTCAGCCCAGCAGTCTATTTCAATAAGCCGGCCATCAGGTGTGCCAGCAGCCTCGCCTCTGCACTGGAGCACCAGCTCAAAATCATTTCATTACTCACGGTTGGGAGGCAATCTGAATACTCTGGAAGCCAAGTTTGTTCTATTTACTCAAGTACTGAGGTTTTTCTTTATCCTATTGACTTATTACTGGGATTTGCAGAACATTTTGTGAATTCTGGTTGATCAGTAGGTTTTGATTTTAAAAAGTCTTATTTTTTCAGTTGTGTTTTACTTCTTTAAGAAAACCCATTCATCTGGTTAACAAAAATGAGTGATTCATACAAAGCACAAGCACTTTTTTCATGCCCTCAACGAACTCCCAGACTAATTGAGTGGGATAGATTTCTTTTTAAAAAAATTACAGATACCATGAGAGAAATCTATACAGAACAAGGAGGTATGTAAGGGAAGGAGTGATCAGTTTTCCTCTGGAGAGATAAGAAAAGGTTCTAAGGGTCTTTGAGTTCAGACGCCCCCTCCTCCAACACACACATACACACACACACACACACTCCTCCCCCAAGTGTGAGATCCAAATTAGCATATCTAAATGCCTCCAGACATTTCCACTTGCATGCCTCAGAACGTCTCAAACATAACATATATAATATGTATTTCACTTTTTTCAAAGACGCCATCCCTTCCCTGCCACCCACAGTCCCTTCAATTTCCCCATCTCAATGAATGGCCTCACTAACAACTCACTTCTAACCCTCCATCTGTGGGTCACTCTCGGCTCCTTGCTCTTCCTCCATACCGCTCAACCAGCCCACCTGGGAATTCTGTCAGTTCACTGTCATCTCTCACCCAGGGTTAAGGCGGCTGACCCCATACGCACTCACTTCCTCCATAGCTTTCCCTTAAATTCTAAGTGCTAGGCAGCAACATACATGAATTTCTACAGACATAAATCAGCTCTTGTCACTTGCCTGCTCATGCCTATCAGTGGATCTTTACTGCACAGATAAAATTCCAAACACTTATCTTAGAATCTATAAAGATGTCTTAAATAGGACACAAAAACTGCTAGTGGTACAGAACCTGCCTGCCAATGCAGGAGACGTAAGAGACATGTGTTCGATCCCTGGGTTGGGAAGATCCGCTGGAGGAGGGCACAGCAACCCACTCCAGTATTCTTGCCTGGGGAATCCCATGGACAGAGGAGCCTGGCAGGCTACAGTCCATAGGGTCGTAAAGATTCATACATGACTGAAGTGACTCAGCACGTACAATGAAGGGAAATTAGATAAATTGAATTATGTTGAAATTAACAACTTTCAATCATCAAACAGAATTAATTAAAAAGGCAACCCATTGAGCAACAGATGGTATTTACAAAACACATACCTGACAAAGGACTCATATTTAAATATAAAAGGGCTCAGACAAATAAGAAAATTAGAAACTACTCTGTAGAAAAATGAGCCAAATATTTGACAAGAGAGAACATCCACATGGTCAACCTACATATGAAAAGGGCTCAGCTCACTCATCAAGTCTCAGTGCAAGACCACTGCATCCGTCAGGATGGCTGAAGGGAACAAGGCGTACGGAATAACATCCAGCGTTAGAGCAGGTATGGAGCAACCGGAATGCTCACCCTCTTCTGGGGACAGCGTGACTTGGTACAAAATGGCAGGAAAACTATCTGGCAGTTTCCATGAGAGCTGAGCATATGCACGCCCTATGCTCCATCAGGCCTACCCTCAGCTACACACATCCGCACACCCCCCCAAAATCGACGTATGCATGTGAACGTGCCGAATTGCTTCAGTCATGTCCGACTGTTTGCAACCCTCCAGACTCCTCTGTATGTATATATGCGTAGGGCTTGCGAGGGCCATGCATACGTACATACTACCTGAAGACAGCTACAAGACCACTGTCAGCAGCACTACTCATAAATAACCCCCAGAAGGAAATTAACCAAAGGCCCACTAATGGCGGATGAATAAGTAAATCTCAGTTTAGTCATATAATGGATTATTCAACAGCAATGAAAATGATTTAAATCACAGGAAATACATGGTTGAATTTCAAGGTCATACTGAACAAGAGACAGCAAAAGAGTGCTCACGCATGACTTGTTTGCGCTACATTCAAAAGCAGGCAAAGCTGACGAGGGCAATCAGAAGTCTGCTAAGCGCTTCTCTGGGCAGGAGGGAGTCCATGATGACTGGAAAGGGGTCAAGGGGTGCTCTGGCTGCGGGCTGCGTTCCGTTTCCTGATTTGAATGTTGGTTACACAGCTAGGTTTTGTGTGACAAAATTTATAAAAATTGTACTATGGTTTATGTACTTTTCTCCGTGTACCCCAAACTTTAATAAAAGTTTTTAAAAATTCACATTTCCAATCACAGCCCGAGGCCCCAGCCTGTCTCCAAGCTCACCCCAAGGCCCTTCTCCCCAGCTTCACCAGCTCCCACCCAGGGCTTCTCTTCAGCCTCAGTACCCTGTTCATCCTGCTCCCTCCCTGGGTGGTCTCCCCTCGCCCTTCACCGGCTGGTTCGCGTTCTCCCAGGCACCTAAGCTTGGGTGCCTCCTCTTCCTGGTCACCATGCCAGCAGGTCTCCATCTGATATTTTCTACCGCAAGCCTCTGTCTCCTCCTTTCACAGCACCTATCACACTTTCGAACAAACAAATCTTTAAAAAAGTGTTGTCCAGGTGAACAAAAAAAAGGAGCAGACACATAACACTGAATTTCCCAAACTGGTACAGAAAGAAAGGAAACGAGGTCAGGACGGAGGGCATCTGTCTCCAGCAGGGCCTCTGTGATGTGCTTACTAGGAGTGATTAGATACTGCTGCAACCTCGCAACGCATCTCAGGCTTTCAAAGTTGCTTCTGTGGTTGATTGGTGGGTAACTCTCTCCCCAGGCTTTTTTCTTGCCTGGAAAGAAACCTAATGAAAGACAAAGTAATAGGCACTGCCTGCAAACACACTGGTCAAAACACTGCACTTAAATGGTCGTGCTCTGCTGGTGTCCTCAGGAAATGGAAGCCCTTCAGAAAACTCACCATTACTCTGTCAGGTAGAATATCCCTGCACCCTCCACAGGCACTGGGACAATTTTCCTTTCCTACTAAGGTGTTCCTTTCTGACTCCAGTGTCCTCAGCAGGTGAGAGCAAGGTTTCTGAAAGTGAAACGATGCCTTGAGTTCATGTGTCTTTCACTTGAGCCCTCCTTTGTAAGCTGCTGAGAGCTGTGTGATGGCCTCACCTTAGCAGAACTACCTGTTGACTGGCGTTCTTGACAACTTGTGCCTGTGGAAGGGATGGGTCAGCAAATCCAGCTGAAATGAGAAAGCAGTGATTTTTATGACTGGTACAAGTCGTCTGATGGGAAATCACAGGGCATACAGAGCATTCCACACACACTCTCAACATGCTTCCCATGATCCACATGGCTTTATTGGTGAAAGCATTTACCAGTGAGCATACTGTACTTGTATTATTATTTCCAATTCCCCATTAGAGAAACTGAGCTGAGTCTGCAGTTTCTGATAAAGGCAGAGTCCATTTCTCAAGCACTGGTGTGGGACTCAGCTAAGCCACTTAACTTTCGCCAGCTGGGTGTGGGTGGCATTGTAACACCTCCGGGCATAGACCTTAGGAGGCAGCATGCTTTTCTCCTCCTGCTCACACTGTGCAGCCGTGAGAAGAGCACGGGTCAGGAGCTCACCGGTGCAAGGAGGACGAGAGACATGGAAAACACCTGGACCCAACCCACAGCTTCAAGGCAAGTTCCAGCAAGCAAGGCCTCGGTCAACCTCAGCCCCCAGCCAACACACAGGTGCATGAGTGAGAAGACCAACTCTGTTTCCACACTGAGTTGGGGTGGTTTTTCAGTTAGGAGTTGTGTGGAAAAAGAAAACTGATACAACAAAAATCAGTCTACTTATGACTCGGCGCTCTCCTACTGCCCCTAATGAGAGTCAACGTCACCTTCCCCTTCCACGAGAGGTCAGCAGCAACTCTCGCAGACGGAGTCCTCTCAGACCAGTGACGAATGACTGCGCGTCCACGATGCGCCAAGCGCTGAGGACACCGGGAGGACTCTCAGAGGCTCTCATCCTGGAAGAGCACGTGTCCTGCGTGGGACACGGACACCCAGAAAACCACACCTGAAAAATCGTAGGATTCTAAGATGGGCACTGGGCTGCCTTCCCGGCCCAGGGCTGATGAGTGATAACTCCACTGACCCAGAGAGAGAATATTTCACAGAGAGAAGACCACATGCTGAGGAGGTGCAGGGCCCGTGACGGGCCGGGAGGCAGGCACGGGGCCACTACTGTGCAGAGGGACCAGCCCAGTGACGAGTCCCTCCAGTCCTCAGACAGCGGCTGGATGGCATGCGGGGCAGCTCCATACAAACCAACAGGAAGTGAGTGTCTCCTGGCACTAGGAATCCACCTCCTCCAGACTGGGAAACAAGATCTGGCTTACACCGTCAACGTGTACAGAACCAAACAGCAGTAACCTTTAACATCATTGAACATAATTATCTTCTTTTTTTTAAACAAATAAACATATTTGAGGTATGCTTTATTCACCATAAACTTCACCTGTCTTAAATATAAATTCAACAATTTTTTGTGAATTCACAGAGTTATGCAACCAGGACCAGAAATTAATACTAGCACACTTCCATCAGCCCAATAAAGATCTGCTCTGTCCATCTGCAGTCACTTCTGGTTCCCATTCCTGGCTTTGGGCAGCTGCCAATCGACTTTCTCTCCCTACCTATGGCCTTTATTGGCAATTTCATATAAAAAGAATCTTATAATAATGTGGCCTTTTGCATTTGGTTCTTTCACTCAGCATGTTTCTGAGGTTCATCCATGTTTTAGCATGACGCATTGATGCATTTTGTTTTTTAAGGAAATTAGTTTCCTTTTCCAATTTCACTCCTGCCCAACAAAAATAGAATTAGAACATTACACATATTTATAACTTCAGTTTCCTCAGCAATCAGGCCCAGGGAGGCAAGTGCCTACAAGAAACGGAGAAAACACTGATCGAAGTAGAAGGGAGATCTATTCTCCACTTCCATATCTCTCATCACACTGGCCAAGATGGAATCCAAATCTCCAGCCTCCACAGACAGCATCGGAGTCATCATTACTCCTCTGGGAATATGGTGACCATTACGTATTTCCCTGACCACAGAGGACAAGCTTCTCGGGCTACTCTGATGCTGACTTGCTCTCTGTATGTGTCTCTCTCTTTTGTTTCACTGACTCTTTCTCATGGAAACAGACAGACACACAGAGTGAGGGAGAGTGTGTGTGTGTGTGTGTGTGTGTGTGTGTCTGTGTGTCTGTCTGTGTGTGTGTGTGTGTGTGTGTCTGTCTGTGTGTGTGTGTGTGTGTGTGTGTCTGTGTGTGTGTGTGTCTGTCTGTGTGTGTGTGTGTGTGTGTGTGTCTGTGTGTGTGTGTGTGTGTCCTTCCCCCTTTATTGGTTCTCCAACTTGTTCACTCTGACTTTTGGAACTTCAGTGAGATGGGATCTTATCCAAATAGGACTACAGGCCAAGACCGGAAAAATTATCTTACCACATTTCAGTTTCAGTTCAGTCGCTCAGTCGTGTCCGACTCTTTGCGACCCCATGAACCGCAGCACGCCAGGCCTCCCTGTCCATCACCAACTCCCAGAGTCCACCCAAACTCATGTACATTGAGTCAGTGATGCCATCCAACCATCCCATCCTCTGTCCTCCGCTTCTCCTCCCATCTTCAATCTTTCCCAGCATCAGGGTCTTTTCAAATGAGTCAGCTCTTCACATCAGGTGGCCAAAGGATTGGAGTTTCAGCTTCGACATCAGTCCTTCCAATGAACACCCAGGGCTGATCTCCTTCAGAATGGACTGGTTGGATCTCCTTGCAGTCCAAGGGACTCTCAAGAGTCTTCTCCAACACCACAGTTCAAAAGCATCAATTCTTGGGTGCTCAGCTTTCTTTATAGTCCAACTCTCACATCCATACATGACTACTGGAAAACTATAGCCTTGATTAGACGGACCTTTGTTGACAAAGTAATGTCTCTGCTTTTTAATATGCTGTCTAGGTTGGTCATAACTTTCCTTCCAAGGAGTAAGTGTCTTAATTTCATGGCTGCAATCACCATCTGCAGTGATTTTGAAGCCCCAAAAAATAAATCTACCACATGGAAGACTGTAAAATCCAATCATCAAAGTCATGATTTGCAAACAGAAACCAACAGAAAAAGGACAACTGATCTCAATATGTTTGTTTGGTAAATATTAAGCATTTCAGTCGGGCAGTCCAGAAAGGACACATTTCTATATGGTTGTTTATTACTTCCATCAGTGAGACTGGGTCAAACCAGGTCACAATTTAAGGAGGCTGTTCCTTTTATAAAATCATGAAGAGAATCATGTAAGCCTTGCATAAAATAGAATTCGGGTGTGTAATCAGCCAAGGGAGTGGCCCAACCTACTTGAGAAGGATGAACAGTCCTATGGACCAGCTGAATCACCAAGCACACACTGCCACACACAATTGCTGCCAGTATCCTATGCCCAATGCACACGGTCTGATTTTCATGGCAGCTTCACGACCCCTATTACATGGCACATCTGTCCTGCATGCTGAGGCCACCTATGACATCACCACAGTCAGCTGAGAGACACTGCCACGAAAACCATTTCCACACAAGGAGGCTGCGACTGTGCCAAGCCTTATTGGCAAGGGGAAGGGATCTGGCAATGCTTTGGCAGCGAGTTTGAATCCAAAGCAATCTGGAGAAGGAGAAAGCAAGGTTTAAATTAAAGAGAACTGAACAGAACAGAGAAAAGGAGAAGATGAAGCCTTGTAACTGTGATAAATCCTTCCAATTCAAGGGCAAGGAATAGTGGATGGGAGAAGCTGGAAACAAAACAAAACCTCCACATGCATTCGAGTCACCCACACTCATCTGGTAGAAAACAGGATGTAAACAACACAGAGGATGCTGCCGAGGGACCTTACGCCACCCACCTCTCCACTCCCACTGCCTGAGGCTTTTAGGTAAAGCCAGGGCTACTCGAGTCACCCCACATGACCAAAACGTGGACCTCTATGGAAAGCGTGGAGTTAACCACACCCCTTGGTCCATGGGACATTATCACGATCGATCTGGACAAGAGCCTACTCCTGCTTCATTTGCCCACACTTCTGATGACTTTTCTTTTTCCCGTCTCCCTCCCCATCAGCAGCCATTTTCCTGGGTTGGGTCCATGCTATAAATAAATGCTGCTATTTCTCTTATGTGTAATGTGACACACCTCATTATGCCTCCTTCCAACCTCTACTAAGCACTAGCTTTTTAATTTTTTTTATTTATTTAAACTAAAAAACTACAGTTCATCCATTACCCCTGACCCATTTCCCACCTTACAACCATCATTCTGTTTGCTGTATCTGTGAACTTAGTTCTCCTTTTTGTATTTATAGATTTTTTTCTAGATTACACATATGCAAGATGATACAGTATTTGTCTTTCTCTGATTTATTTTCTTTAGCATAATGCCCTCCAGGTCCCTTCACGATGTCATGAATGGCAAGATTTCGCCCTTTTCTGTGTCTGAATAGTATTTCATTGCATGCATGAGTGTGTGTATAAATCACAATTTCTTTATTGATTTATCCATCAATGGACACTTAGTTGCGTCTGTATCTTGGCTGTTGTAAATAATGCTACAATGAATGGGAGAGCATGCCTCTTTTCGAATTAGTGCTTTTGTTTTCCTCAGATAAATACGCAGAAGTGGGACCGAATCATATGGCAGTTCTAGGTTTGATTTGTTGAGGACCCTCCATACTATTTCTATAGTGGTTGCACCAATTTATATTCCCACCAACAGTGTTGGAGGGTTCCCTTTTCTCCAATCCTTGCCAACACCTGTAATTTCTTGTCTTTTTGAAAACAGTCATTTTGACAGGTGTGAGATGATACACTCAGCAGAATAGCAACACTACCTCACTGCTGTTTTGATTTTCATTTCCCTGATGATTAATTATGCTGATCATCTTTTCGTGTGCCTGCTGGCCATCTGTAAGTCTTCCTTGGAAAAATGTCTTTTCAGATCTTCTGTCCATTTTTTAATCAGATTGCTTGGTTTTCTACTTTGGAGTTGTATGAGTGTTTTATATACTTTGGATATTAGCACTAATTTCTTAAATGTCCTCACTGTTATAGACAGCTCAAGTCCATTTCTGCTATTCATGTATGCAAAACCACGTTTTGCCCACACGTTCCTTGGATGGTGGAATCACTTCCAACTCCTCACCTCCACAAACGAACTGGGATGATGAGATCTCTACACACCTCCTGTAGACCAGGGTGGGTATTTTTTGAGCTATACTCCCAAAAGCAGACTACAAGTAGATGTCACACCACCAAGAATGCTGAAACTCTCCAGGATGGCTGTGAGGGCCTACAAGATCCCCACGTCTCCCCTGTCCAGATTTTCTATATTTTGCCAGCCTGAAAAGTGAAAGTGTTAGTTGCTCAGTGGTGTCCGACTCTTTGTGACCCCGTGGAATATGTAGCCCACTAGGCTTTTCTGTCCATGGAATTCTCCAGGCAAGAATACTGGAGTGGGTAGCCACTCCCTTCTCCAGGGGATCTTCCTGACCCAGGGATCATATCTGGGTCTCCTGCATGACAGGCAGATTCTTTACCATCTGAGCCACCAGGGAATGGGTGTCAAATGATATTAGTAATTCATCATTACTTTACGATTAATTCTTGATTATTAATGAGTTAGAGTATTCTCTGTATGCTTCTTAGCCATTTGGGAGTCCATCCTTTATACTATACCCACTCATATCTTTTGTCTGTTTTTCTGTTGGCATATTGGATTTTTCTTGTTAATTTTTTAGTTTTTCATATAATGTAG
Organism: Ovis aries; assembly: GCF_016772045.2. Lineage (NCBI taxonomy): Eukaryota > Metazoa > Chordata > Mammalia > Artiodactyla > Bovidae > Ovis > Ovis aries. The sequence continues at coordinate 5,707,627 of NC_056072.1, forward strand.
AAATTGTAACTTGTCAGTTTAGATATTGCAAATGTTTTCTCTCAATATGATATGTGTCTGTTAACTGTGTACATGGTACCCTTAATTAAAAAGAAATCTTAAATTAATAAATTTAAACTTAAAAAGAGATTAAAATAAATATTGGGAAACTTGGATATTATCTGTTTACACACTTTTTAAAGTTAACACAGGACATGTCTCAAGCTAGTATTACAAAAAAGTGAAGTGAAGTGAAAGTCAGTCAGTCGCATCCGATGCTTTGCAACCCCATGGGCTATTCAGTCCATGAAATTCTCCAGGCTAGAATACTGGAGTGGGTTGCCATGCCCTCCTCCAGGGGATCTTCCCAATCCAGGAATCGAACCAGGGTCTCCTGCATTGCAGGCGGATTCTTCACCAGCTGAGCTACCACGGAAGCCCAAAAAAGTGAATGGCATTTATTAGGACTCAAAAATATTTAAGAGTGATGGTCTTTGGGGGGTGGTGGGCAGAGGCAGGTGGCAGAACCAAGACCTGGAGAGCAGTCGGGACCTGAGGCATCGCCCCTTCTCTCTTTCCCCCTCTTTCTCTCCCTTTCATTCCTACTCCTCTCCATCTTGGTCTGGTCCTCACTCTCCCAAGTGCCCAAGCTGTTAAGCCCTCAGTTCAGAAAGCTCACTAGTAACAACACATTGCAAATTCCAGACTCCTAGAGTAGGGACTGATAGGCCGAACTGTTTAGTCAGTGATGCTAGGTGATGGCGTCAGACCAATCAACACAGGGCTTCACGGGCGCGCTGCTTCGGTGGCAGCTCTCAGAGAAGGAGAATCGAAGCTGTGCTGACAGTACATGAAGACAGAAGAGACATGCAACGTGGCAAAGGAGTGGGCGCGAGAGTCGCGTGAGACCTGCCGTATTGATGCCTGACGGTACTTCCTGTCTTGCTCTCTCTGCTGAGACCTGGGGGCCCGGAAATCAACAACGACTCTTGAATCGTTTGTGGGTAGCACTCTTCAAGAATGATCTGTTGTCTCACCAGTGCCCCTGATAGTTGGCGACTGGTCCTGATATGTCCCCATGAGACATTTCTATATCCAGACTACGTCTGAGTACATCAGAGACCATGTGTCAGAAGCTGTGCCTCTTAGTCCCTGACTACAGTCTGAATGGATAAAAGACTCCATTTTTCTCACGAAAAGCATCCTCTCTAAAGAGCTGTCTGGTCTCTAGGGCCAAACTGCAATACCAAATATACATATATATATACATATATATATATACACACACACACACACACATATATATATATATATATATACACACACACACATATATATATATATATGTGCTGCTACTGCTAAGTTGCTTCAGTCGTGTCCGACTCTGTGCGACCCCATAGATGGCAGCCCACCAGGCTCCCCCATCCCTGGGATTCTTCAGGGAAGAACGCTGGAGTGGGTTGCCATTTCCTTCTCCAGTGCATGAAAGTGAAGTCGCTCAGTTGCGTTCGACTCTTCGCAACCCCATGGGCTGCAGCCTACCAGACTCCTCCATCCACGGGATTTTCCAGGCAAGAGTACTGGAGCGGGGTGCCATTGCCTTCTCCAATATATGTATATATTTCAGCCTCCGTTATTCTTTTACAAATCTGATTCCACACTTGTGCATATTACACAGCAAGTGTATATATTATGACTGTTTTATTTTTTCTTATATACACATACACTAATAAAAATAGTTAATAGTACTGAGCTGTCATTACGAGTCAGGCACTGGGCTAAGTGCTTAACATTTATAATTGCCACTCCACACTTACAGTCCTGCCACATAAAAGCTATAATCCCCACAGTGACCCTATGAGGTATTATTACCATTTCCAATTTTTAGTTGAGTATCCCGAGAGGTAGATGATTAAGTAACCTGCCCAGATTACGAAGTGGTGGGTGTAAAGCTGAGATTCAGGTACACCTGGATTCACCATTACAATGCGCTGTTCCATCTTGACACGTGTGGACGTGTTTGTTTGATGTTTGCTCTTCACTGGTCCATTGCTATTATTAGCTACCTTAGGATACGAAGGCTCAAAAGGCAATGACTATTTTCTGTGGCTTTACATTGCATACTTGTCTCAGTTTAGAGGTTCACCTTTAAAAGGAATAAGCCTGTGGATGAAAGGGTGACAACAGCCTGATTTGAACACTGAGGGAAATTCTCGGGGTACAAACGCAGCCCATACGGAGATTTAAGTAAAACACGGGGAAATGTGGATGGAGGGGAGATGGATGCAGGCCAAGCGGGGAGAGTCTCGGAGTCCAGGGGTCAGTGCACCTTCTGACGAGCAGAGCACAGCCCAAGAGGAGGGGAGCCCCAGTCCCCAGGAGGACCACCTGGGTGTGCCTACGGCAGACTCATCTAGAGCTTGGTCACGGGACTGGTCCCTGGATGCCTCTGGGACGCACTGCAGCAGAGGAGACAGGACCTAGAAAGACCCAGGTGAGCCTCTTACTTCTGTCCGCTGCGAGTGAGTTGACCTTGGAAATTTCACTTTACCCCTCTGCACTCTCATTCACTTCCTAGTCTGTAAACTAAGCCTTTCCTCGAAGCGCTGCTGCAAGAATTAGAAATAACTTAGCCTCCCAGGCGGCACACAGGAGCAGCTAAGTTACCATCATTGTCACCGCTGTCACTGTGAACCATAGGGAAGAAGGCTGGGGGCCTCCCTGTTCCCCAGGAATATTCCACAGCCTCAGACACATGGCTGAGGCTTCTTCTCAGGCCAAGGAATGGCCAGGAAATCTCTATTCTCTCTCAAAGAGAAAAGATCCCCATTCCCCATGGCTCCACTGAGAAATCTTTCAGATTAAAAATGACCAAGTGTTAAGTCACTCAGTTGTGTCCAACTCTTTGAGACCCTGTGGACTGTAGCCTACCAGGCTCCTCTGTCAGTGGAATTCTCCAGGCAAGAATACTGGATGGGTTGCCATTCCCTGCTCCAGGGGATCTTTCCAACCCAGGGATCGAACCAGGGTCTACCCCACTGCAGGCAGATTCTTTACCATCTGAGCCACCACGGAAGCCCCCAAATGACCAAAAACCCAATTAAAATTGGCTTAAGCAAGAAAGGGACTGTGTTGGCTCATGTACCTGGAAAGACCACAGAAGTGCTGGTTTCAGGATGAGCTGGATTTGAGGCTTCAACACAGATTTCAGAGTTCTCTCTCCTTAACCTCCAGGTGGCTTAACAGTGTGGCAACACTTTAAAAGAGAAAAAAACAAAACCAAACCTCTGCTCATTGTTACAGCTTCACACATCTGCCCTCTGCATCTCTATTCTTTGGGCACTCCTGGACAAGTAGGGATTCATGCTTCTTGGGACAGTTTGGCTCCCATGCTCATCCTTAAACCAATCCAAGACCAAAGCAAGGAAACCATACTGGTGAGTTTAGGCCTGGGCCCCACACCCATCCCTGGGGCTGGGAATAAATTCAGCCCCACATAAACCCTTTGGACAGAGAATGAGGTAGAGGAAGTCCCCTAAGAAAAACTGAAGCGCTATTAGCTGAAGAAGAAAATGGCTGCTGCAGACAAAAGCACCAGATGCATGGGCCAGGCCCTAAGCAGCGTCAGAGAAATGACACCAGCATTTACTGAGGGCTGGCCCTGTCCTGGGGTAAGCACTTCTCCTCAGCTTCCTCACTCCATCCTTATAATAATGACACAATGTGGGTATTATTGCTTTCCCCATTCAACAGATGATGAAACTGAGACTCACAGAGACTAAGTAACTTGTCTGAGGTCATGACTCTAATAAATGTCAGGGCTGAGATGTGAACTCAAGCCACTGACTCAAGAGTCCATTCCTCGAAAAGATACATGCAGGCCAATGTTCACAGAAGCACTGTCTGCAACAGCCAAGACAGGGAGCTATGCAAGTATCCCTCAGGAGCTGCATGGATAAGGAAGATGTGGTTCATACATACAATGGGATATCACTCAGCCATAAGAAAGAATGAGATAACGCCATCTGCATCAACGCGGACGGACCTACAGATGGTCCCACTAAGTGACGTGAGTCAGGAATAGAAAGACATACGCCATATGATATCACTTATATGGGAACTCTAAAGAACTTATTTGCAAAACAGAAATAGAGTCACAGACACAGAAAACAAACTTATGGTTACCAAAAGGGAAAGGTGGGTGGAAGCGATAAATAAGCAGTTTGAGATTAACCGATACACACTAGTACATATAAAATAGGTAAACAAGGTCCTACTGTGTAGCACAGGGAACTATAGTTAATATATTGCAATAAACTGTAAGGGAAAAGAACCTGAAAAAGAATATATGTGTGTGTGTGTGTGTATGTATATAACTGAATCACTTTTCTGTATACCTGAAACATTATAAATCAACTATACTAGAATAAAAAATTAAGTTAAATTTTTTTTTTAATTTTAGGAAGAGTCCATTCCTACTCTGGTGAACTAAGTAAAGATGCCCAGATCCTAATCCTTGCAATTTGTGAGCATGTTACCTTCTATGGTGGCTCAGACAGTAAGGAATCTGCCTACAATGCGGGCGACCCGGGTTCAATCCCTGGGCCGGGAAGATTCCCCTGGAGAAGGGAAGGGCTACCCACTCTAGTATTCTTGCCTGGAGAATCCCATGGACAGAGGAGCCTGGCGGACTATGATCCATGGGGTTGCAGAGTCGGACAGAACTTAGTGACTTTCACTTTTCATGGCAAAAGGGACTTTGCAGATGTGATTAAATATCTGGAGATGGGGAGACTACCCTGAATTACCCTAATGGGCTTAACATGTAACCACAGTGGTCCTTAGAAGAGGGAGACAGAGGGAGATTGACTACAAACAAGAGGAGGCAACATGAGGAAGGAAGCAAAGACTGGAGTGATGCACTCTGAAAATGAAGGAAGAGGCCAGGATCCAAAGAGGGCAGGTGGCTTCTAGTAGCTGGAAAAGGCAAGAAAACATTCTCCTCTGGAGTCTCCAAAAGGGGCCAGTTCTACTGATTTCTTTACTTTGGCCTAGTGGGCCAAGTCAGAGAAGGCAATGGCACCCCACTCCAGTACTCTTGCCTGGAAAGTCCCATGAGCGGAGGAGCCCAGTCCTCCGCTGGAGTCCATGGGGTCGCTAAGAGTCGGCATGACTGAGCAGCTTCAATTTCACTTTTCACTTTCATGCATTGGAGAAGGAAATGGCAACCCACTCCAGTGTTCTTGCCTGGAGAATCCCAGGGATGGGGGAGCCTGGTGGGCTGCCGTCTCTGGGGTCGCACAGAGTCGGACACGACTGACGCGACTTAGCAGCAGCAGCAGCAGCAGTGGGCCAAATATGACTCTATACATGCTTCTGACCTCCAGCTATAAGAGAGTGAACTCTTGCCTTAAGCCACTGAAGTTGTCATTAGTTACAACAGCCACAGGAAGCTAGCGCAGTCACCAAACACTTTCCACACGTAAGAACGCACACAGACACGCGCACCCATAATGCCGCTCCAGAGCTAAGGGTTCCCGAGGTCTGTGCCCACGCCCATTTCCTGCAGAGTCCGTGGGAAGCGGAGAGAGCACACGGCAATAGCTGCACGGCCTGCATCTGCCCCTTCAGGTCTAGGCTGAGCTGTCTCCACCCTCCTCTCTCCTCAGAGGGCTGATGTGCGTGGACAACGCCAGGTGGTCCCTGCGCCCTGCAGCCTTCAGCTGGGGTCCCCAGGGGTGCACCAGCAGTAAATGGACAGGAGAGAGAGTGATGCTTGAGTAAATACTCCCTCAGCCTCCGGTCTGACTGAAGTCTGGCTCCACGATGACCAAAGTCCATAGCTCCTGTGCGGGAGCGCTCTCCTTACAACTGCACCTTTTCAGCTTCCTGGGAGGGCTCCTTGCCTGGCCCCTTCAGCCCTAGGAGGGCAGTACTCCCCACACCCCCAGACTGGAGCGGGATATTTCCCTGCACCATCTCTTACAGTTTTCTTACATCCTTCTCATAGCTTGTACACTCTTCTCAAAATATCCAGCTTGAGTGTACCATCTGTCTCCTGTCAGGACCCCTACTGACTCAGTTGTATGATGGGGTCAGGAAGCTAGAGATGTGGGCAGCCAGAAGTAGCAACAAGGTTGGCTGGAAGCAGGGGATCTAATCTGTGAAACAATCTGCTGACTTAGGAAACCACAGGGGGACGGACATGTCAGCTGTACTTCTCTGACCAGGGGCATCAAGGACTGCCCCCAGCCCCCTTCCCCTGCAAAGACTTGGCTGTGTGTGTGTCTTAGGGTGCTTTTCTCTGGAAGCGGGTCCTGTGGGTGTGAGCATTTTCTATGCATGTGTGCTTGGTCACATCCAACTCTTTTTTTTTTTTTCACATCCAACTCTTTGTGACCCACTGGACTGTAGCCCGCCAGGTTCCTCTGTTCATGGGATTCTCTGGGCAAGAATACTGGAGTGGGTCGTCATGCCCTTCTCCAGTGGATCTTGCCAAACCAGGGATCAAACCCGCATCTCCTGCATTGCAGGCTGATTCTTTACTGCGGAGCTAATCCACGGGCCCATCAGTAGGGAGGGAGCAATTACTCAGCAGAGGGGAGCGTGACCACTTTGTGCCTGTCACTCTGGAAACAAATGAAGAGCCTGGCCTCCGGGATTTCCCCACTGCAGAGATGAGGGGCAAATACACCAGCAAAAGAAACCCACTGAGGGCCCTACTGTTTGAGGGATGCTCCCAGGGGGCATGAACACCTCTGCCCAGGAAGGAGTGGGGAGGGCAGAGAGAAGCCCTGGCAGGGAGGGCAGAGCCCAGGCAAAGAGATGGATACGCGGTGTGAAAGTCTATGGGTGTGCGCGGCTATGAGGAAGCCCAAGGGGCATGGGGCAGGGGGCACGGACAGCACATACGCAAAACCAAAGGAAGCTCTGAATTGACTGAGGCTGTTTCTTAGTGGAAAGTGGCTCCAGAGAGAAATTAGTCTGATTTATAGACAAAAGAAAATAAAACCTCCCTGCATCTGCGTTTACGGATGGAGATTCACATCCACTCAGGTAACAGAAAACAAATCCTCTCAACGTAGCACAGCACAAAAGGAAATTCATCCCAGATACACTGAGCCCTCACACAGAACCCAAGAGCCGGAGGCTGAACTGCACCAGGGTCTGATGGAAACCAGAGCGCCCCAGGAAAAAGGGGCAGCTAGCCTGTCTGCACACGGGCACGTGCGGAGCCCTCCCCCAGGGCTGCCCAGCCGTGGTCCTGCCCTCATAGTGCCTCCCTCTCTCCTTCCCCGCTCCAGGCTTCTTCATCCTGTTTGCACGTGGCCCCCAAAGGGCAACCTCATCTCTATCGGGCAAAATCCTAAGATGCCCCTACCAGTTCCCACTCCGCGGTGGACATGCCCACGTAACCTCCAGGATCCTGAGTGTGATGGACCTCACTCCCATGACATTAAATGGCACAGTGGACTTTAAGGAAAAAGGGGTATTGGGCAAGCCTGACTGTCTCAGCTCTTCCTGAGAAAAAGAGTAGAATCAGGAAAGGGATTGTTTCCCTGGTGGCTCAGTGGCAAAGGATCCGCCTGCCAATGAAGGAGACGTGGGTTCGATCCCTGAGTTGGGAAGATACCCTGGAGAAGGAAATGGAACCCACTCCAGTATTCTTGCCTGGGAAATCCCACAGAGGAGCCTGGCAGGCTATAGTCCATGGGGTCGCAAGGAGTCAGACGTGACTTAATGACTAAACAACAAGAAGGAAAGGAATTAAATATGAGGGAAATTCTCCAGTGTTGGCCTTGGGCACGAAGCGGGCCACAGGGCCAAGACTGAAGTCAGCACTGAGGAACTGAGACCCAGCAACAATCAGCAAGGAGATAAGAACTCTACAGCTACTGGGAAAACTGAACTTGGTCGACTGCCCCCAGAGAGCCAGGAGTACATTCCAACAGTTCCAGTCTTGTGAGACTGTAGGCTGTGGAAGAACCCAGCCACTAGGGCCTGGACCTCTGACCTCCAGAGCTGCAGGCTATTGAGTTGGTGCTGTTTTAATCTGGCAAATGTTCCATCATTTGTTACACAGTCACGGGACAGGAGTACACCACCCCCGGCACTGCACCCCTCCTAACTCGAACACCCGACTCTAACCGACTATACAGTCTAGAAGTCCTAAAACAGTGGAGAGCATCAGCTTGTTCCCAGCTGGGTCACCGTCCACCACTGGCCCAGACCACTGTGGAACCAGGGTCAGCTGTGTTTCCCCCGACAGCGGTAGCTGTGGACAAACAGGTTCAGGCAAGAGGATGTGGATGAGGCTGGCAGCCTGTCTGCCATGTTCCACTACTGCCCTTCCCACTCAGATGGGGTAGCAATCTATCAGTCTAGACCTGCCTTACAGTACGTGCATTTCCTCTCACCTAGTCTAGTCAAGGCTACGGTTTTTCCTGTGGTCATGTATAGATGTGAGAGTTGGACTGTGAAGAAAGCTGAGCACTGAAGAATTGATGCTTTTGAACTGCGGTGTTGGAGAAGACTCTTGAGAGTCCCTTGGACTGCAAGGAGATCCAACCAGTCCATTCTGAAGGAAATCAGCCCTGGGATTTCTTTGGAAGGACTGATGCTAAAGCTGAAACTCCAGTACTTTGGCCACCTCATGCAAAGAGGTGGAAAAGACTCTGATGCTGGGAGGGATTGGAGGCAGGAGGAGAAGGGGACGACAGAGGATGAGATGGCTGGATGCATCACCGACTCGATGGACGTGAGTGTGAGTGAACTCCGGGAGATGGTGATGGACAGGAAGGCCTGGCGTGCTGCGATTCATGGGGTCACAAAGAGTCGGACACGACTGAGCAACTGAACTGAACTGAACTGAACTCGCTGGTGAGCCCATCAAAGGGTGGTCTGCCGCAGGGACACAGCACTATCCCATGGGGCAAAGACGTGGATGTAAGTCCTGGCCATTCCCTTACATGCTAAGTGAGCATAGGCAAGTCACCTAAACTCTCAGGACTCATTTGTGACGTGGCGATCATATCCCTACCATGCAGAGCTGCTGCGATAATTAAGCTGGATGAAGTAGATAAAGCTCTCTGGGAATCTTCACTAAGTATCAGTTTCTTCCGCCAGTTTTAGTCTACTGTCCATGTCCACCATAGCAGCTGGCACAACAGTGCTATAAGCTCATTGCTGCCTCGAATCAAACAAATGAGGGGAAAAAAAAAAATCCGTATATTGGTGGTCTGATTGGTTTTGCAACCAATGGCAGAGAAGTGACCCAATGCTCACAAGCAGCAATGGTGTCCACAGAGGACAGATTTAGTAAAGGTCCCCCCAGATGTTGAGTCGGCTGAGAAAGTAATAATAAACGGCACGATGTTATTAGCATCCAGCATTAATTGCAAGTATCCTGTGTACCAGGCACTGTGCTGAGGGAGTCCTGGTGAAGCTGAACAAGCCCCTGGTGAAGCGCTTTCCTAAGTGCCATCAATACCAAATTTTACATACGAGGAATAGAGATTCAGAGAGATGAGATGACTTCTGGGTCTCGATGACTCCAGAGTCCAAAGCCTTGAGTCACTCTGCTTCAAACTGCCGTGAACGTGGGAACCCTCTGCTGTAAACAGTCCTAGCTGATGGAAACATTTATAGGGCCCATGGAGCCTGAAACTGAATGATAAGATATAATCCCCTTCATTGACTGTTGGGCTCTTTTCAAATCTTTACATTTCCAAGTTGGGTTTTTTTTTTTTTTTTTTTTTTCCTATCAGAGGGCAGGAAAAGTATCCAAGAGAAGGATAATGAGCTTGTGTCTGCCAAACCGAAAGTACCTATTCAAAAGAGAGCCCAGAGCGATTCCATCTCCCTGCCTAGAGGAACACTCCAGCGGTTAAGTCTTCCAAACAATTTCTGCTTCATTTTCAGCTGTTTAAAAAAATAAAGATAAAATGAGAGAACTCTTGTTTTCTGGTGTTGGAAAGCCAAGAGTCTATGATTTTAGTGTTTGCTTTTCAGCAGAACTGAGACCACCCAAGATGCTAAAAGTTCTCTGGGGTGTCAGGAAAACACCTGGGTCACCCTTAACAAACATGACTGCCCTTGGAAATGCGACATTCGGATTTATTGATTCCACACCCAGACGGTGCAGGCCCTCCACTCCCCAGCAGGTAAGAGTCACAGGGCAGGAGAACAAGCCCCAGAATGTCACAATACCCCCAGGCTAGCTTTGATGGTTTTAATAAGCTTGTCCATTCCCCACTCAGGAGGTGGCCACTATTGCTCAAACCTCTTCGAGTCAGCTTGAAATTCACCTTGGCAAGGACCCTGCCCTTCTTGGACGCTTCCCCCTGGCTTTTCAAATTCTGTGAAAGGAATTGAGATCGAGTGGAAAATGCCTGCCTGCCTAGAGTCTTTATGAAATCTCCCGCAGAGCTGCTCCGGCCCTGGGCTAATTGGGCTGTTTTGATTCTAGGACAGTATCAGGAAAAACTAAGGGCGACTCTTTACACCAGTCTCCGGGCCCCTGTCTCTGAGAGTCTGGAAGGTCTGTGTAAATCAGAGAACACACCGAGGCCCAGAATATTATTTTCTTGCACGGGTACATGGGGTGTGCTTTTGAACCCCAGGTCCCATTGAAATAAAATGCTGCTATTCGCACAATACGCTGACAAACAGCAAGACTAAACAGATGCAGCAGGTTACGGACCCCCTTGCTCTGCACTCCGCCCTGTCTGCTGGGCAAACTCGTGTTCAGATCTGCTCTACCCTAAAGCCACCCGTCCTTCGGGAGGTCTTCCCTGAGCCTGACTCAGCCGGCACCACGCTCCCTCCTCTGTGCTCCTCGCCACACAGCCACACTGACACTGGTCATTGCAGCCTGGGGAATGACGAACTGGGGACCCCCAAGACCCAAGCCTGGGAGTGGGGAGTGGGCCCTACGGGGTAGAAAAGTGCTCTCCAAGGTGTGGTCCGCGAACTCAGCACCGCCAGTCTACAGAAGTCAGCCTCAGCACACAGGAAGCTCTGCAGTTACTTGACAGGTGCTGGGACCTTTTACCAAAGGACCAGAGCATGACAGGAGGAGACGAAAAAATAAAACGACTTCTTTTTAAATCAGTGTTTGGGATGCACTGGGACAAGAGACACACTGGAAGGGATGTGGGGGCGGGGGGGCAGGGAAGAAAGAAAAGGTGAGTGGGAAGGAGGGAATGAAAAACAGTCTCTGTATGATTAGACCCAATACACAAAGTATCTCCGCACACGTTACATCACTGGGCCCTGACCGCGCTGATCCAAGGTCTTCCTCCGCAGACACTCTCAGCGCATGCGCTCTTCCCTCTCTTCCCGTCCCCGGCAGGCACTGCCTCCCCCACGCGCTTCTTGTCCTATTATTACCGCAGTTTATATGTGATTCCCTCAGGAGGCCTTCCTGGCCCCCCAATCTAGAGTGTTCTCTTCTCTGACCCTGGGCCTTCCCTCTCTCTCCACGGCCATGGTTTGGGTATTTTTTCCCTCCACAGAACTTCAACAGTCCAGACTTTTTCGTGTATTGGTGTATTGTGTATGGTCAGTTTCCCCACTAGAAAGTAAGCTCCTTGAGAACAGGAGTGTCTTGCTCGCTCTGACAACTCCCTAAGCTAGGACATTGCCGGCAGAGGAGCAAGCGAACGGATGAACGATTAAAGTAGTGAATCAATGCAGTAGGTGTTCCTGTTTCCACTTAAAACGCAAAGGAAATAAAGAGTTTTAGGACTTTTCCCAGAAGAAACTGAGGGTCTTGTCCAAGGATACACAGCTCCCCGGGAGACCCTGGTCTCCAAGTGAGCCTCCCGCCTCCAGATGCAGCTCCTTCCACCCTGTACCACTGCCGGGATGTTGCCGTTTCTGGGGAAAAACCTGCAGAGCCTTTAACATCCAATAAGGAAATTCACGCAGGTCGTGTGACACTGTGGTCAGCCTCTGAGGTTCACATAAGCATCCCTTTGATACTAAAGAGAAAAGAGCAGAGTCCCAGAGGGTCACCCTCCAGTGACATCTAACCCTAACGATGCTCTAAATCCCAGTTCCATTACTGGGGCAGAATGGTAAAAGCAAAGACTGGAGTCAGGCATATCTGGGAGAAAATCAAGATTTGAATTTTCATAAAAGCTTGAAAGATGAAAAGTCCATTTACAAAACTGCCTGGAACATAGTAGGTGCTCAGTAACTGTTTGGTGAATGAATAAAATGGGTATTTGTTTGCAACTAATCAAGAGGGAAAAGGTTTGTATCCTGAAATCTGGCTTGATAACTCAGAATTTCAATTCATGACATTAACCCTAATTCACAAGAATTCACCAAGAACTAAATCAAGTCTAAAATTTTTGCTCATCTTATAGCTCCTCCTCAGCTTAGTTCAGTTCAGTCACTCAGTCATGTCTCTTTGTGACCCCATGAATCGCAGCACGCCACGCCTCCCTGTCCATCACCAACTCCTGGAGTTCACTCAAACTCACATCCCTTGAGTTGATGATGCCATCCAGCCATCTCATCCTCTGTCGTCCCCTTCTCCTCCTGCCCCCAATCCCTCCCAGCATCAGGATCTTTTCCAATGAGTCAACTCTTTGCATGAGGTGGCCAAAGTACTGGAGTTTCAGCTTTAGCATCAGTCCTTCCAAAGAATACCCAGGACTGATCTCCTTTAGAATGGACTGGTTGATCTCCTTGCAGTCCAAGGAACTCTCAAGAGTCTTCTCCAACACCACAGTTCAAAAGCATCAATTCTTCAGCACTCAGCTTTCTTCACAGTCCAACTCTCACATCCATACATGACCACTGGAAAAACCATAGCCTTGACTAGACAGACCTTTGCTGGCAAAGTAATGTCTCTGCTTTTGAGTATGCTGTGTAGGTTGGTCATAACTTTCCTTCTAAGGAGTGAGCATCTTTTAATTTCATGACTGCAATCACCATCTGCAGTGATTTTGGAGCCCCCAAAAATAAAGGCTGACACTGCTTCCACTGTTTCCCCATCTATTTCCCATAAAGTGATGGGACCAGATGCCATGATCTTCGTTTTCTGAATGTTGAGCTTTAAGCCAACTTTTTCACTCTCCTCTTTCACTTTCATCAAGAGGCTTTTAGTTCCTCTTCACTTTGTGCCTTAAGGGTGATGTCATCTGCATATCTGAAGTTATTGATATTTCTCCCAGCTTCCCAGGTGGCGCTAGTGGTAAAGAAACTGCCTGCCAATTCAGGAGACGTAAGAGACACCGTTTGATCCCTGGGTTGGGAAGATTCCCTGGAGGAGGGCGTGGCAACCCACTCCAGTATTCTTGCCTGGTAAATAACATGAACAGAGGAACCTGGTGGGCTACAGTCCACAGGGTCACAAAGAGTCGGACAAAACTGAAGTGACTTGGCATGCACGCACAGGACTTCATATTATCTCTTCAACTAAAAGAAACCATAATTTAAGGCCAACTGTGAGTGGTTACATGGTCCACTAGGTATTAGATCAAAAATTCCAAAAGTAACCTCTCCACAGTCACCAAAGTGACTGTTTCCCCCAGGAGAGGAGCAGACAGATCTCGACAGAAGGCATGTTTGAGGTGGCCACCCTCAAAGCAATCCAGCCTTGATTTCAGAGCACAGTTCTTCAAATCAAAGCCGCTCACTAAGCCTGGATTTTCAACAGCGCTCCACTGCTTTCTGTCAAGGAAATGATGCAGAAAATGCCACACAGAACTCAGATAAGAGCAGGAAGAGAGAGCTGGGCCAAAGCTGAAGGGCCTGAGGGGTGTTCTTGCACTGGGGTTTGCAAAACTCTGCATAAGTTCATATTAGGCACTTAGCAGAGACACAGTTGTCTGTCACATGTCAGCCCTGGTTTGCGAAGCTGTCAGTCACCACCATGAACTACAAAGTCACCGCATGAACTGGCCAGGACCCAGGAGGATTTCCACAAAGTGAAAATCCAGATTTAAAAAACACCGCTGAGCTCAAGGAACGTTGGGATTCTTACTACTACTTCATAGCAGGGCTCCCAAGCCACGTCAGGGCCCCTCTCTCCCTGTCTCCCCTTAACCTCCCCTCCCCCTGCCTCCCATGTTCCCCTCCTTTCTGTCTCCTTTCATCTCCTTCCCCCTAGTTCTGAGAGATGTACAGACAAAACAATACAGAACATAAACTTTTTAGTCTATTTATCTGACATCGGCACTTCCACAAAATTCACATACGTGGATTTGTTTTCTTTCCTTTTATGAGAAAATGGCTAACTGATGTGAAGCTTAAACTTCTGAATACATTACTATCAGGTAAGACACAAAGTCAACGTGAATTTGACATCATCTGTCTGTCTCTCTATTCAGTTTGTGTAATTCGACAAATACTTCCTAAGCACCTACACCCTCTCTCCTCTTCCCTGCCCACAGTTTAACTACAAACCCATGGCCTCCAGACTTCACTGGGCCTTCATGCTGCTCACGGGCTTTCTACAGCTCTTTGATCTGCACTCTCTCCCGCTGTCCACACTAGCAGATGTCATAATCCTCAAGGTTCTGCCCAATCACCAACCTCCTCATTCAAGAAAGCCCCTCACCTCTTCCTTCTCAGAGAAAACAGAGCCATCAGGCAAAAAACTACCTCAGCTGTCTACTCCCAAGCTCTCTGCCTGGGGTCCTGCCTGCTCCAGAAGTGGCAGTGATGGTAGAACACTCTGGATGCCCCCATCCTACCACCTCTTGAGACACCTGCCTGCAGAGCGAGCCCCTTCTCTCCAGATCGTCACCCGATCCCTTTCCACCAGTTTCTTCCCCATCAGGATTTAAGGAGACCGCAAGTTATCCCATCGTGAAAGCAAACAGGCATACAAACCCCTCTTCTCCGTGGAATGACCCTTTCTCTTCTCTCTCTCCTCCATGTCACAGCTCAGCTGCTGAAAGCAAAGCCCACACTCAGCACCGAGACTCTCCCTTCCCAACAAGCTTAGGAGTTTTGGATTAAAGCACGTGGAGCCCAGCTGTCTCCCATCTGTGTGATCACGGGCATAGTAGTTAACCCCTCTCTGTCTCAGTTTCCTCAGCAAAAAGGAGTTAACGTTAGTTCTACTTATTAAGGTGTTGTTAATATAACATACGGCAATACTGGTAAAGAGTTTAGGGCAGAGCATGTTTTCAAAAATGTAGTTATTATTATTAGTAGTAAATTCCAAACTGTTATCAGTAATCTAGAACCTTCTCCCAAGCTCCCCAAATCCAACTGCTTTTAAGGTATCTCAACTAAGACGACTCCTAGACACTTCAAACGATTCCAAGGGGACATAGCTATCGTCCACCCAATCTTCCTGTATGGATCACCACTCACCCAGTTAACAGTCCATCAGCTCTAGTTAATGACAGCTGTTTGCTTCATGCCCCTTCACATTCAGCTCCAATTCTGCCTCCTACATATGCCTGACTCCATCTGTGTGTCTTCACTCCTACTGAGGCGCTGTCATTGGTAACACAGACCACTGTCTCCTGCCAGTATCACCATCACGAATTTCCAACTGAGACAGGCATTGCATCTCTTCTGATGTCTTCTCTACACTGTAGCCAAAGTGAAAGTGAAGTCGCTCAGTCGTGTCCGATCTTTGCGACCCCATGGATTGCAGCCTAAGAGGCGCCTCTGTCCATGGGATTTTCCAGGCAAGAATACTGGAGTGGGTTGCCATTTCCTTCTCCAGGAGATCTTCCCGACCCGGGGATAGAACCCGGGTCTCCCGCATTGCAGGCAGACGCTTTACCGTCTGAGTCACCAGGTGAATATATATTATACATGATCTATATCATCCGAGCTAAACTTTCAAAAATATACGGAAGTACAAAGAATCATATTGTCCAACAAACACCCCATTCACATTACCCAGAATTAACTATAATATTTTTACAATTAAAATCTTACCACATCACTAATTCATAAAATGCTCAATGGCATCTACTTATCCTTAGGATCAAACTCAAATGCAGTTGCAAGGTTGCAATGACTCTCCATGACTCCCAGCCTCTTCTCACCCACACCTCCCCTTACCGATCTGAAACCCGGCCCACCGAAAACTATTTTTGTTTGCTCCAAAATGCCAAACTCCTCCTGCCCTCCAGGTCTTTCCATCTTTGAGGAGGAAGGCATGAAAGGATGAGAAACTGCCCGAGTATGAGACAGAAGCAGAAACAAACATTGGGAGGTATTTGGCAGTCAGCCCAAGGAAGCGATATTCAGAGAAATATCTTAAACGGTAAAAGTGACAGCATCACAGAATCTTAAGAGTTGCTTGGAAATTTCGTTAAATCCAGCCTCCCCTGCCGTACCCATCATGCCTTCAAAGAACCTCTATCGGAAAGGCAATAAAGTACTTATACTTTGCTTTGCATCTTACGGCTTTTTAATGAACTTAACGGAGAGTATATAATACATGGAGATATATGTGTATAATTCTCCAAGGCTCCTGGAAGGCAGACATCTTTCTCCTGATACCCCTCCAAGGGGGCAGAGGTGATCTTTGAATGAAAAAGGAAAGAAGGTCAGTAACTTCTATTAGGCAGTTCTTTTCATGAAGAGAGAGGAGATGTCCAAAGGTTTTGGGCAATTCCTTTGTTTTATGGAGATAGTTAAAAGGAAACCAGGAAGGAAGAGAAATCTTTCCACTTCTGTGACAGGCCTTGAAATACTCTTACTTCAAGGAAACACTGGTATTTCTTGTCCTCCCCAGTTACAGTAAATGATGCCTGGAAAATTGCACAGCCATTGTAAACTGAAATTCTTTTTTCAGTCTGCCCTGAAGTCTGTCTTCAAACACATCTACATCATTAAATGCCTGATGCCATTTGACTTGGTAGAAAAATCAGTGAAATACTAATGCATGCAACCACACTATCAGAATTATTTGCGAAACGAGCAGCCAGTGGGGAGGAAAATGAATTGTACAAATAAGCTGCCTAAATCCTCAGGGTTGCAGTGGAAATTGCTCTGATTTCTGTGGCTGACTGAAGACGGTAGCTTTGCTGTTATTTTTCATAATTCAATAGTTGTTAACTGATCACACTGTTTCTGCAATGACTTCTGTAAAATGTCAGAAGAAAACCAAAGGGACTCATTGCTAAATTTTTTAAAAAAATAATTATGAAAGGGAAAGGAAAGGAAATCTGTGTGTGATCTGTGTATAAGTTACCTGGGTATTGATTTTACATACAAGAAACCAACCTCCCCTGTCCATAAAGAAAATTTATTCTGGAACATAACTGACTTTCCAGTAAAGTAAAAATATTTTCAAAGTGTTGCCGCTGCAACTTAAAAGGTACACTACCTTTTGGAACGAGTATTTTGGGAAAATTAAACTTGTGTCAAGTTGGATATTTTAATTTGTAATGGGAAGTTAACTTGTAACAAGAGCTCTCAACTATCTTTTAATGTATTATTTAGAATTTTATTTCAATATGCATACACACTCAAAATTGTCCATCTTCCAAGCACAGTTCTGAGCTGATGTGCGGTAACACCTAACTGATGCTTTGATCTACCAGGTAGACTCAAGAGAAAGTTGATGAAATGCAGATTACACGGGAAAAGTTTTCGGAAAATTAAAAAAACTCCATGACACATGGACCAGGCAGTGAGAGCTCGCGTGTGAGCATCACACACAGAAACACACACATGCACACACACACACACACACGCAGGCACAGGCATGTACACAGAGGACTGTTCCAGAGGCACCGTCAGGAAGCCACTTGCACTCAGGCCCGTCTCTGGAAGCATCACCTACTGACGGGCTCAGCCAGTCCCCGAGAGCCGGTCATGGCCGTCAGCGCAGCAGCCGCTGTTTATTCCCTGTCGACTGTGTGCCGGGGGTCACAGCTAGTCCTTCATGATCAGGACCTCGTTTTATTCTTCCAACAACCGTGTTTAGTGAGTTACAATATCATTTTACAGATAAGAAGGCAGAGGCATGTTGTATCACCAGACTACCCCATGGCCTTGAAAAAGGCAGCAAGGTCATTCATTTCCACATCGCACTTGTTTCTTAAGGGCAAGCATCCCAATGTCAGTAGGAATCAAATTTGGGTTTATACTAGATCTGTTCATTTATTCCAAGGAATTCATGATTGAAACCTAGAAAACAATGTCTTTATTTAATTATATTCTTTCTTTTGCAACAGTATATTTTACTTTAAAAGCTACGGATATGTAAAGCAACTTTACTCCAATAAAAATTAATTAAAAAGCTAAAGATAAATATTGCCTAATATTCTGAGGAAAGTTTATTTTAATAGAATACACAGAGCAAGTATTGAAGAAATACCAATGCTTCTATACAACTAGCCCCCCTCTCTCTCAGGTTCATCAGTCCAACAGCTGATACATATGGGTTTATATTACACCACTGCCACACACAAAAAAAACTATATATATATATATATATATATATATATATATATATATAAACTATATATATAAAAACTATATGAAAATAAAGAGCAGAGTGAAAAACCAGGCTTAAAGCTCAACAATCACAAAACTAAGATCATGGCATCCAGTCCCATCACTTCATGGCAAATAGATGGGGAAACAATGGAAACATTGAAACTTTGTTTTCTTGGGCTCCGAAATCATTGCAGATGATGACTGCAGCCATGAAATTAAAAGATTGCTCCTTGGAAAAAAAAGTTATGACCAACCTAGACAGCATATTAAAAAGCAGAGACATTACTTTGCCAGCAAAGGTCCATCTAGTCAAAGCTATGGTTTTTCCAGTATGGATGTGAGAGTTGGACTATAAAGTAAGCTGAGCGCAGACGAATTGATGCTTTTGAACAGCGTTTTTGGAGAAGACTCTTGAGAGTCCCTTGGTCTGCAAGGAGATCTAACAAATTCATCCTAAAGGAAATCAGCCCTGACTATTCATTGGAAGGACTGATGTTGAAGCTGAAGTTCCAATACTTTGGCCACCTGATGAGAAGAACTGAGTCGCTGGAAAAGACCCTGACGCTGGGAAAGACTGAAGGCAGGAGGAGAAGGGGATGACAGAGGATGAGATGGTTGGATGGCAT
This sequence comes from Ovis aries, assembly GCF_016772045.2. Classification (NCBI taxonomy): domain Eukaryota; kingdom Metazoa; phylum Chordata; class Mammalia; order Artiodactyla; family Bovidae; genus Ovis; species Ovis aries. The sequence continues at coordinate 5,726,667 of NC_056072.1, forward strand.
CACCGACTTGATGGACGTGAGTTTGAGCAAGCTTCAGGAGTTGCTGATGGACAGGGAAGCCTGGTGTGCTGTGGTCCATGAGGTCTCAAAGAGTCAGACACCACTGAGTGTCTGAACTGAGTTCCTGAGTATCACCCTAGTACCCACTATGTGCCAGATACAGGAAATATAATATTAAGTTGGAAGACACTACCCTTGACTCTCACAGAACTTCCAATACTGTCATACATTTGAGGAAACAGATGATTAAACAAGTATAATTTCAATACAGCATTCCAAGTGCTACAGAAGGAGAGAATCAAGAGATCATAGGAGCATCTACAAAGGTAAAGAAGGATTCTGAGAGGAAAATGACATCTGTGCTGAGACTTAGAGGCCGAGGCAGAGCTGGCCACGGGAAGATAATGCTTCTGTCAGGTCCGCAGTTTGAGAACTCTGTATGTTCAAGTCACTCTTAAAACAAGCACCATGATGTGGTGGGAGCACAGAGGTGGGGATGGTGGGGAGGAAGACAGTGCAAGCAGTTAGAGAAAGAGGTGGGCAAGGATGACAAAAACAAACAAAAAAAGTCCTGAAACAAATCATAATCGCTTCATGTGCCATTTTAAGAAGGTTGGGTTGAATCCAAAGGGTGATGGGGCAGCTCTGACGGATTATCAGTAGCTACTGTTTTAATTCCACTCCTGTCTCTAGGACAGAGTACCTACCGCTCCACCCACTCTCCTGTGGCAAAAACCTCCCAGAGTGTTTAGCCTCACCATACGATCAATTATTTAAAGTTTTTCTTCTGCAGCGGGCTTTAATTACTGCAGAAAAAGAAACTCCTAAGGTCTAGGACTGTCCCATCCAGTCAGCATGCTCAGCCCTCCCCACTTGCTCACTCTTCCAGTGATCTATATCTCCCGGCTCAAAGAACAGAGGTCCTTCTGTTCCAGGCAGGGGTAGAAGGAAAGGTGTAAATAACTGCTCACACCTACAGCACGAACCCACGTAACTCATTCGCCTTCTTTTTTTTTTTTAGCTTTTTATTTTTTAAATTTTAATATCTTTAATTCTTACATGCATTCCCAAACATGAACCCCCCTCCCACCTCCCTCCCCATAACATCTCTCTGGGTCATCCCCATGCACCAGCCCCAAGCATGCTGCATCCTGCATCAGACATAGACTGGCGATTCAATTCTTACATTATAGTATACATGTTAGAATGTCATTCTCCCAAATCATCCCACCCTCTCCCTCTCCCTCTGAGTCCAAAGGTCTGTTATACACATCTGTGTCTCTTTCCCTGTCTTGCATACAGGGTCGTCATTGCCATCTTCCTAAATTCCATATATACGTGTTAGTATACTGTATTGGTGTTTTTCTTTCTGGCTTACTTCACTCTGTATAATCGGCTCCAGTTTCATCCATCTCATCAGAACTGATTCAAATGAATTCTTTTTTATGGCTGAGTAATACTCCATTGTGATGCGTTTGTCTCCTACACCAACATCCACCTTACCTTTAGCTACTTTTCTCTTGAAGCTAGAACTTTTATGTGACTTGAAGCCATTAAATGGACCTCTTCGTTAGCAGCTATCACTGATGGTGGTGGTTTACTTGCTAAATAGTGTCTGACTCTTGCAACCCCATGAACTGGGGCCTGCCAGACTCCTCTGTCCATGGGATTCTACAGGCAAGAATACTGGATTGGTTTGCCATTTCCTCCTCTAGGGGGTCTTCCCAACCCAGGAATCGAACCCAGGTCTCCTGCATTTCAGGCAGATTCTTTACCAACTGAGCTGTGAGGGAAGCGCCTCTGTCCATGGAATTTTCCAGGCAAGAATACTGGAGTGGGTAGCTGTGCCCTTCTCCAGGCGATCTTCCCAACCCAGGGACTGAATCCAGGTCTCCCACATTGCAGGCAGATTCTTTACCATCTGAGCCACCAGTGATAGCCACCGCTATCACTGATGTTGGGTTAAATTCCAAACTATTCTCTCTTTAAAACTTTTAAACTACAAATATATTATGTCAGAATACAACCTTCTCAGCATAATTAACACTCGTGTTTAAAAAACCTGAAATACAAAGTGTATCTTCCACAGATTTTTTTTTCTTCTTCTGGACAAAGAGACAATTCCTAATGAGAAAGTGGAAAATGCTTTTGGAAGAAGACAATCCAAAACGAAGAGCTAGATACGCACGCCTAGGTTTCTGCGTCTGAAGACGGAGTGGCGACAGAAAGAGAGAGGTTTAGAAGGGATAGTTGATGTCTGAACAGATACCATCCCAAATATTTCAAGTCTCACCCAGGAGGGGATTTCCAGCAGCATATGCTGCAGTTTGCCACAGGCAGATGAAAGCCTTTAATTCAGAACGGAAGCTGGGCTCCCACCTATAAAAAATTCTACGAGCAACAGCACGCCCTGGCTAGCATGACGATGCACAACTCACGGCTGAGAACGCACCACAGCTCAACAGATGGCTCTCTTCTGGGGTTTAAGACAGGCAGGCATCAGGCAGCATCCTGACAACAGTGAGCTACTGACCCGGAAAGGAGAAAGTTGGAGGCACAGGGGTCCACCAGCCCAGGGAGATGGCGTATCTTCTGAAGCACACCATTCTCTGGGCTTGCCCTGCAGGAATTTCCCTGAAACTCAGCATACAGCAATTGCTTTGTTATAGAACCGTGTCGAGGAATTCATAAAACAAGAACCATCGGTGCAAATAAATTCACATGACTCAAATTTTTAAAAGGCTAAGAGATGTAGGCCTTTGGTTTCTTTGTTTTTTTCATCTCTTAGAAGCTAAATCTTGTTACGGTACATCTAGATTCTAACTTGGTATAGTTAGAATACCTATGGTATAGTTCAGCTCGCATTCCTTATTTTCCCAATGCAGATCCCCATTTCCAATAGGGAGAAAAATAAATCTGTGAATAACAGTGAGCCTTTGCTTGGCCCCGTGAGCACCCATACCCGTGCAACTGGACAGCATTGCACCCCAAGCCCAGCGCACCCACACCTCAACCCACTGTTCACCCTCCAGATCCCAACCTTCCTTTCAGAGTGAATGAGCACTTCTTGAGTGACGGAATGATCACTGAATTAATAAACTGTTGCAGTTTAACTGCTAAGTCATGTCTGACTCTTTTGCCAACCCATGGACTGTACCCAGCCAGATGCCTCTGTCCATGAAATTTCCTAAGCAAGAATATTGGAGTGGGTTTCCTTCTCTGGGGGAATCTTCCTAACCCAGGGATCAAACCTGGGTCTCCTGCATGGGCAGGCAGATTCTCTACCACTGAGCCACCAGTAAAGCCCAGATTAATAAGCTATTCTCTTGATTATTTGAACAACTGGTACCACATCTTTTGCTTCCCCACTACCCTTCCCCACTCTCTTCCTTGTCTCTGATATATGCGCTGATCCGATCCCTCTCTGACCAATCTAGTCCGTCCATCCTCAGACCTCAGATGGGTGTGTACATGTCCCTGCTGTCTGTCTGACCCCTGGCTTTTTTGCTCCCCATCTCCCATTGGGCAGGACCAGCCTCATAGAATCTAATTTATGGTCCCAGTCACTCAGTTGGCCTATGTATGGGCCAGTCACTGCCCTCCCCCGACTCACTCGCAAAGTAAAGAGTCAAGACATTTTAATACACACCCATTGTTCCTGGAGTCTCAAGAGAAATCATACTATTTTTGTCCCCTTAAATCTTGACTATGATGTAGGGGCAGGACACACAACCTGGTGGGATGTGTACTTCGTTAGGGCAAGAAATGGTGGTCAAGCAGGGAGCTCAAAGTCGAGGCTCTGTGACAACCTAGAGGGGTGGGATGGAGTGGGATGTAGGTTCACCAGGGAGGGGACATATGTGTATCTATGGCTGATTCATGTTGATATATGGCAGAAACCAACATAATAACGTAAAGTAATTATCCTCCAATTAAATAAATAAATTTACATTAAAATAAAGAAACGGTGGTCAAGACAGAGACTCACTCACTTTCCCACCACAGCTGCCACACATCATCAGCCAGCTCTATGGATTCATCACAGAGCTGCAGAAATTCACTGACACTCAGGGCTCACAATCCTGGGGCTGCTGCTGCTGCTGCTGCTGCTGCGTCACATCAGTCATGTCCAACTCTGTGCGACCCCATAGATGGCAGCCCACCAGGCTCCCCCATCCCTGGGATTCTCCAGGCAAGAACACTGGAGTGGGTTGCCATTTCCTTCCCCAATGCATGAAAGTGAAAAGTGAAAGTGAAGTTGCTCAGTCGTGTCTGACTCTTCACGACCCCGTGGACTGCAGCCTACCAGGCTCCCTGTCCGTGGGATTTTACAGGCAAGAGTACTGGAGTGGGGTGCCATTGCCTTCTCCGCAATCCTGGGGCATCGGTCCTCTAAACCAGCCACTGTGGAACAGCATGAAGGAGCGCTGTGCTCTCCCTGCAGAGGGGACCCCAGCAGCCCCCCACCCACTCTGCAGGGCAGGTGCAACAGCCCCACCCACCACCTGGTCCCAGCCAGGAGCGACAAGTTAACATAACCAGGACACGGCCAGCAAGCACCACTGGCCTAGCTAGTTCTCACACAGCACTCAAATGCTGAGTCCTGACACCAGCTGCTGAGACCCCTGCCACCCCACCTCTCTAGGCGCCACCTTCTGCCCCTCTGGATGTGGAGTCTACACAGACTGCCCAAGGGAAAACATTTAGCTGCCTTCCATGACCCCAAGTGACGCCCCTCCAGACTAAGATTCCAGCACCAAGGCATCCCCCAAACTAAGGTCTTCTGAGGGACAGCTGTCGTGATCCAACTCTTTGTGATCGCATGGACTATAGCCTGTCAGGCTCCTCTGTCTATGGGATTCTCCAGGCAAGAATACTGGAGTGGGTTGCCATGCCCTCCTCCAGGGGATCTTCCTGACCCAAGGTCTTCTGGAAGGGGAAGTAGGGGAGGGATGGTCAGAGTCAAACAAATAACCACCCAGTATTTCCCAGGGGGCAGCACCCTTTCTATAAATGCTGCTTACAGAGACGCTGAGGACAGAGACTCAGGACTGGTGTCAGAGGCCAGCCTTCTTACAACTGACAGAGTGACTTGGGTGGGTCTTGAAGAATATCCTATCCTCTTTATGCCTCCTTCAGATACTCTGCTGTCTTTCCTGAAGGCATTTTAAATCTGAAAAGTGCCAAAATTTTTAAAACACATGAGATGCAACCAAAAATATCAAACTGGGTATCATAGAAGTGCTGGCTAGCCTTGAGGAGGAAGTTGGAATCTTGATCTGAAAAACCATTAAAAGCCACCCTTTTATCCGATTCCTTCACCTGCCGGCTTGATTGCTTTTAAATGAAGATTCAAGATCTCAAGGAGAACAGGATGCAGAAAATAAAGTGCCATTTTTTTCTCTCCACCCTCTCACAGATAATCACGTGGGAGCATCCAGAGGCAGAGACAACCAACGTAAATTAAGAGCTTAAGTGGGAGCCCATTACAGGCCGTCTCCACTCCCTCCTGCCTACTCCCATCTTCATACAACCCACAACCCAACTGGAGAGAAGGCCCAAAACATTACTTCTGGAAAACGCAATCGCTATAACCAATTACTGCGTGAAATGCCCTTTATTAAGCCTCAAGCCTCTGATTAGTGAGTTTAATTTAAAGGGATTCCTCCTTCTCCCACCTAAGGCTGAGCTGCATGGATCCTTATCATGGTGATAAGGAGCATTTATAGGCCAAAGCAGGTCTCGGATGTGTAATGGAATTGCCGCTAAATCAGATCTGCTTAAAAAAAAAAAAAAATAGAGTTAGAGGTAATCAGAATGACTGTCCCATGCCTGGTCTAAGGTTCCCCCTGAAGTTTCCCCCATCACCTTCATATCAGTGACACTGTTCTTTGTGGCTGGGCCAGAGCAGGAATAATCAAAGAATATGTATTTCCCTCCTTCCATGCCTTCAGCAAATGGTCAGCTGCAGAAAATTTGGGTCTTCAGTTTAGATGGAACAAATGAACTTGAAAATCCAAGACAGACTTAGTCATGGGTTAGGGACAATATTTCCATCCCAGTACTATCTGTGGTATGAATCCGCTGCAGTGGGAATCTAAACTATAAAATCCATCATACAAAGCCCAATGGTCTGAAGGATTTTCTCAGTGAATTTAGAACTTCAAAAAACCATATGAAAGTTCATAAAAATCAGGCCACGACATTAGCCCCATATTCAGGTTAGGAGCAAACAGAGAAAAGGAAAAAGACAAAAAATACCCAAATCATCATGTCACTTGATTTGGCTGTTCTGTCCAAATCTCTGTGCATATCTATGTCCAGAACTCTGCTGAGGAGACAGGGAGCCAGAGGACTCTACCCACACCCCGTTGACAGACATTTCATTAAAAGCAAGCACCTAAAGTCTCCTTCACAGAAGGTTAAACTCAGACACCAACATTCTAGTTAGGTGTTTAGCTGTAAGTGCAGACTCACAAGGTCATGAAAACCAACTAAGGTGTTGGCTTCATTTTGAAATGGCTGGACTTTCCAGGTGGCTCAATGGTAAAGAATTAACCTGCCAAGCGGGAGATGCAGGTTTCATCGCTGGATCAGCAAGATCCCCTGGAGAAGGAAATGGCAACCCATTCCAGCATTCTTGCCTAGAGAATTTCATTAACAGAGGAGCCAGGTGGGCTACAGTCCATGGGGTGGCAAAAGAGCCAGGCACGACTTAGCAACTATACAGCAAAAAATAGCAGTCATACAGGGTACGTGTCCATGTGTGTGTGTGTATGTGTCCACTTGCTAGTGATAGAGAAGGGGGTAGGAAGAGAAGGAGGGAGAGAGAGGAGCATCTCAAAGCTAATCTCCTGCAAAACACCTCCAAAAGCCCCTTCCCTGAGCTTTCTTAAAGGATTTCTGTTGCTTGCCACCAAGAGATGCCTGTCCATGTCACATATCCTCCAAGCATCCTTGTATTATGGTTTGCATTTTCCTGAGTTAAACTGTCTCTGGGCATTTATTATGTATTTCAAACAAAAGTTCTTATAAATGTTCCAGGATCAAAATGGCTTTTCATTCCAAATAAAATTATGGAATTTTATTATATAAATCACCAAGCTAGAAATTATATCCCCAGATTTCAAGACTTAGTAACAAAATAGACCTAAAGTCTTTGTAGTAAAAGAAGCAGAAAAATAAATCTTTGAACCCACTGGGAGAATGAAATTGATGTCAAAGACCTCTCACAACTACCCTGTAATCCTTATCATCCACGTCTTTCTTAATCTTCTGGAATTTCTAATGACTTTGTTTTATTGTGTTTTGCTTTGGTAAGCTGTTGGGGAGCTAAGTAGATGTAGCTGGATGTTGGAGAGAGGGTACAGAAATTAGCTGGAATCTCTGACGCCAGAACAATAAAACTGTGAAGAACTCATTTCCCTCACCTGCTTTCCTGAGAAGAGTACACAATCAAAGTGCATCAACTGTCGAGGATAAATGACACTTCTGAACAATGACAACAATAAGCAAAGGTGGCAAAGATTATTTTTACCATGCTTAGTTCTTGATGTTTGGGTCAAAAAAAAAAAAAAAAATAACCCTACTGCTAAGAACTCCAAGATTTAGAACTCAAAAATTTCTTTGTACAGTGTTCTTCTATGTAAGGGTATTTGCCAATATTTTATTGTGTGACATTCAGCTGTTGTGGTGTGCGTGCATGCTAAGTCACTTCAGTCGTGTCCAACTCTTTGTGACCCTATGGACTGTAGCCAGCCAGGCTCCTCTGTCCATGGGATTCTCCAGGCAAGAATACTGGAGTGGGTTGCCGTGCCCTCGTCCAGGGGTCTTCCCGACCCAGAGACCATATCTCTTACGTCTCCTGCATTGGCAGACAGGTTCTTGTGGTATGGAGGGCCTTTTTCAAGGACCTATACACATACACTGAAGCCCAGGGTGGCCACGTGCCCTGAGGAAGCCTCAGCTGCAGCTCCCAGCTGGTTCTTACTTTTCCATAGGAAGTGAGCCATTAACAGGATGCTAAATCGGACTTTTCCTAGGGTGGCCAGACAAAACACAGGATGCTCAGTTGAACTGAATTTCAGGTAAACAATGAATTCTGTACAGGACATATTTATATCAAAAAAATCGATTTGCTAAATGTAGCAACTTTAACACTTCTTATCTCAGATATTCAACTTAAGTGTCAAAGCTGAAACCACTGTGTTATAAACACATCAGTATCCCTAAAAAGAGCTGCTCAACAGTCCCTTGCCTTTGGGGTGACTCTGCCTCAGCCTTTGTGCTTGAAGTTCTTTTCTTCTTTTCTCCTGGACACTACAGCCCGCCTCAGCTATGACCACCCCCACTTCACATTTATCGTCACTTATAACCTGCAAACTCCTTCAGGGTGGGACCAAGTTCTCCTATTCATCTCTGTTTCCCCTGAGTCCTGAGAACACACAGAAGACGTTCAATAAATGTTCACCAAAATCAAATGTTTGCCCATGGCCTTCTACATTGATTCCAGACTTCTCTTGGTTTTTGTGAGCGTTCATAACCAAGCCCCAGCTGAATAACCTCATTTTCCATTTCCTCTCAAGAACCTCCACGTTTATTAAGGTTTTTGTTCTCATCGTTTCCCAACATACCTTGCTCAGTCTGCCCCTGATTCAACAGCGCTTCACCTCCGCTTCTGGAGTTTTACACAAACTTTACGTAAGATCCAATTCAAGCTGTCTACTTCTTGAGAAGATTTCTTTGATTATTTTATCTGATGTTACTCCTGCTCCAAAACTCTTATTTTACAAGTTAGAGCTTAATACAGATTTCATTTTCAATGTCTGCTGTTTGGGTGCTGGTTCAATTGTCTCAGTTCCAAGGTCCTAAAAGTTAAAGATTGTGTGATCAATGTCCCTCGTACCCCGCCCCCTCCCAATCCCACCAAGCAGGATGCTGCTGAGTGGACAAACCCTACAGAGCAACTAAGGAACACGAATGCGCCTTCAGTCTTGGCCCACTCACAAATTTTTATCACTGCATTAATTCTTTTAAATTGCATCTCATTTTCACGTGTATTTCTCTGACCACTAGATGCTGAATATCTTCATATTTATCAGACATTTACACTTCTTCTTTCATTGACCAGTTCATACCCTGAATATTCTGGTTTGGGTTTAGTTTGAAATCTGAGTTTGAGATATAGTCTTGGGAACTCGTAGCCTGGGTGTAGTCCTTGAAATAATGGTTTTGGATAAGACAGACCAGGGAGTGTGATAGGTACAACAACCCAACTGTCTTGTCAAAAGATTATATGGATTTCAATAGTTTTTTAGAATTATCATTTAGCAATAGAAATAAGCCATTTATAACCTAATCTTAAGCCCTCAACTCACATTTGATGCTGTAGGTTTTTGTTGGGATACACTAAATCGTGTTTCCAAGAATCAAACATATTGTTAAGTGGGAACTTTCCAGAAGGCACTGTCAATAAAGCTGTGCCTGGCCTCCAATTTGACACTGTGAGATGGAGACGTTGCTGGCAAGGGATGGTAGCTGCACTGGGTTCTGGGTAGAGCTGAGAGTGGTCCAAAATAATGGAATCATAGCATCTGCTCTGCCTGGGCATAAATTGTTTAGAGCAATTTCTTTGGCTACTGAGCCAAAGTCAGCATTACCCTTTGCAGATTGGAGAGTCAGAAATGTTGACATACAGTTCACTATTGAGCAAAGCAAGCCATGTTGTTGGAAGTCAAACAGCCATCATATTAGCTATGTAAAGAAATAATTTTGAGAGATGCCAAAGGGTCAGGATATGCCACTAGCCACCTTACTACAACAGAATATATCAAGGGCACAAGTACAGGCTAGCATGCTTGGCTAATATAGCCAGACATGGGGGTCCTAATGCTATGGACACAGACTGCTGAAGACACCAGATTCTGCGAGGGGAAGTGATTATGTTTTATCTGTCCCCAGGTCAAGGATCATGAAAGTTACGTTTGTTCTTCCAACAGCAAGAGAAAAGGGCAGGGGATGATGATAAAACTCCACCACCATGAGATCTCATTCCAGCCCTGCTATCCCAGAATCAGAACAAACAGGGGGAATGAGGCTAGCCAAAGATGCATTCTTCACTCCCAAACACAGATGGTCGCAGTAATAATCATGGTTACAATAACAACAACCAGCGTTAGCAATGAATAAGTACCTTCTCTATGCTGGGGACTGTGCTGTAATACCAACACAGCCCCATAAGGTAGGGTGGATCATTTAGGAAATTACTCATGGCTTGGCCTAATCTTCTGGGAGATCCTTCTCCTCCAGAACTTTCTCAGGATGCAAAAACCCTTGCTATTTTATAGAAGCAGAATTCGACGCTGGCCTCATGTGCAATACACAGTGTGAACACAATCTTTGGTTTAATCTTCCCTCCACAAGCTTTTTTTTTTTTTTTTTTTTCGATCTTGGTGCATATCTATGTAGCCATAACCTACACAGCCTAACATAACCCTAACCCTAACTCCAACCCTAAACCTAACCACCACCCCAACACTAACCCCAACCCTAACCCCAACCCCTAACCCTAACCCTAACCCCAACACCTAACCATAACCCTAACCCTAACCCTAACTCCAACCCTAAACCTAACCCCCACCCCAACCCTAACCCCAACCCTAACCCCAACCCCTAACCCTAACCCCAACCCCTAACCCTAACCCTAACTCCAACCCTAAACCTAACCCCCACCCCAACCCTAACCCCAACCCTAACCCCAACCCTAACCCCAACCCCTAACCCTAACCCTAACCCTAACTCCAACACTAAACCTGACCCCCACCCCAACCCTAACCCTAACCCTAACCCCAACCCCTAACCCTAACCCTAACCCCTAACCCCTAACCCTAACCCTTCACTAGGAGTGAAGACTTCCAAACTCTGTGCCCTTGCAACATACACGGAGGAAAGGCTGACAGAATTAACTGATTTGTTCTCTTGGATGCTGGCTAAGAAAATCTAGCCTGCTACCTAGGAACCTAAGACCTTGGAAGGACACCAAAGAATCCTTGATTGTGTGGGTGAGCTATTCTCAAAAAGTTATTTTGATGATTAACTTCTATTCTGAATGACAAATGGGAAAAGAAATTCTTGAACTTTTACACCAAACAATTGCCAAGCTTTGTTTTACTGTAGTGACTCAGAGAATTATATTGTCCTGACCTCAGAAGTCTTCATTCTGTTTCAGAAAGTAAACTTTCTGAAATAAATAAATAAACCAAAACTTTTTTCTTCTCCTCTGAAGAGATACTCAGAATTCTGCTCGAGGACATGATCAACCCATGTTATACGTTAATTGCTTTCTTCACCATTATTCTTGTCTGTGCATACTGTCAACTTTGAGTCTGCATCTTTTAACCAGTAATTAAAAGTTAGGAATTCAGCTGTTAATTCACTAGCAAACCGCACTCCCTTTTTTCCCTCCCTTTGTGATCCGTCTTTATAATTTAGTCATGTGATACAATAAAGTAATAGTGATACTAAAATAATAGCAGTGAAAAAGACAAAACAGTAAAGCCATCCATTGGAGAGACTTTGGAGAAAACGGACATCAGAAAAAGATCTCATTCATTCGGGAAGCCTTCATGGACCCTGTGTGCCAGACATGTGAGGCCCAGTCCTGAGCATGGAGGAGCTGGAGGTGAGCGGGAGCCAGCATCACATGGTGAGAACCTGAGCCTTGCAGGCAGGTTGAGCTGGCCTGGGCCTATCCCGGGGGAATAGGAAATAACCAGCTTTCTACTGGCCTCTGGTTCTCTCTGAATTGCAGAGGTTACTCACCTGAATTTTTAACTTTATCTTTTGAAGTACTTAATAGTTCGGACATAAGAAATAACAGAGAGATGACCTGCACAGCCTTAAGTCAGTTTCCCCAGCAGGAACACCCTGCATAACTATAGTAAATATCACAACTTGGAAAGTGGTATTGATACAATCTACCCTCCATGCAGCTGTTACCAGTTTTACACACACTCAGTGTGGGTGCACATACACCTGTACTTTTGTACAGTTTGTCATATATGTGGGTCTGTGCAGCCAAAAGCAGTCAAGGTACAGAGGACCCCTTATGCTACCCTTTTATAGCCACAGTCAACTGCCTCCCTCCAACCTTCTGGCAGCCACTAATCTGATCTCCATCTCGAGGATTGAGATAGATGGAGTCACAGAGGACAACCTTCTGAGATTAGCTCTTTTCACTCAGCATAATTTACAAAACAATCGAGCTGTTGTATCAACAGTAGTTTCCTTTTTATTACTGAGTAGCATCATGGTGTAGGTGGGCCACCATTAGTTTAACCAGGTACCATGAAATACGTTGGGGTTGTTTTCAGTTTTATAGCCAATAAAGTTGCTATGAACATTCACCAATAGGTTTTGTGTGAATATTAGTTTTTGTTTCTCTGGGATAAATACCCAGGAGTGCACTTCTGGGTTGTACTATAGTTTTACAAGACATTTCCAAGTGTTTTTCTAGAGTGGCTATACCATTTTACATTTCCACAGCAATACACGAGTGATCCCATTTCTCTACACCCTTGCCAGCATTTGATGCTATCACTATTGTTTCTTTTTCTCATTCTGATAGGTGTGTAGTTATATCTCATGGAAGATTTAATTTGCACTTCCCCAGTAGCTAATGATATTTACTATTTTTTCATATGCTCATTTGCCATCTGCATATTCTTCTCAGTGAAATGTCTGTTCACATCTGTTGTTCGTTTTCTAACTGGATTGTTTGTTTAATTTTTACTGTGGAGTTTTAAGAGTTCTTTATATATTTTAGATATAAGTTCTTTGCTAAACATGTGCTTGCAAATATTTTCTCTCAGTCAGTAGCTTGTGTTTTTATCCTGAACAGCTGAGCAATGCAAAAGTTTTTTATTTTAATGATATCCAGTTTATCAACTTTTATGGATCATACTTTTGGTGTCAATCCCCCCATGACATCAAGAAACTCTCCACTAGCCCCATGTCCTAAATGCTTTCTATGTCCTTTTCATAAAGATTTTGTAGTTTTACATTTAAATCATGACACACTTTGAGTTGCTTTCCTGGTGGCTCAGGTGGTAGAGAATCTGCCTGCAATGTGGGAGACCTGGGTTTGATCCCTGGGTTGGGAAGATCCCCTGGAAGAGGGCATGGCAACCCACTCCAGTATTCTTGCCTGGAGAATCCCCATGGACAGAGGAGCCTGGTGGGCTACAGTTCATGGGGTCATGAAAAGTTGGACACAACTGAGTGAATAACATGCAAACTTTGAGTTCATTTTTGTAGAAGATATGAGATTTCGTTTGGGGCTTTGTTTATTCTGCCTATGGATGTCCAAATGTTACAGCATCATTTGTTGAAAAGACCATTTTTCCCCATCAGATTGCTTTTCCAACTTTGTCAAAAATCAGCTGGGCATAATTGTGTGGGTCTATAACTAGGATATCTCTGTTCTGCTCAATTCATTAAACTGTCCATTCAATCCTGTCCATCAGACACCACACTGTATGATGACTACTATAGCTATACAGTAAGTTTTAACATCAGTTTCCCAGGTGGCTCAGTGGTAAACAATCTGCCCACTAACTAGGAGATGCAGGTTCAATCCCTGTGTGAGAAGATCCCCTAGAAAAGGAAATAGCAACCCATTCCAGTATTCTTGCCTGGAAAACCCCATACACAAGGGAGTCTGGTGGGCCACAGCCCATGAGGCCTCGAAAGAATCAGAAACAACTTAGCAACTAAACAACAAGCTTTAACATCAGGTAGCATGATTGTTATTGCCGTTGTTGTTGTTGAGTCACTAAGTCATGCCCGACCCTTGGCGGCCCCATAGACTGCAACACCTCAGGCACCTCTGTCTTCAACTATCTCCCTCTTCCACTATCTCCCGGAGTTTGCTCAAATTCATGTCCATTGAGTCAATGAATCTATTAATATCTAACCATGTCATCCTTTGCTGCCCCCTTTACCTTTTGCCTTTTATCTCTCCCACCATCAGGGTCTTTTCCAATGAGTCGGCTCTTCGCATCAGATGGCCAAATGATTTGAGTTTCAGCTTCAGCATCAGTCCTTCCAGTGAATATTCAGGGCTAATTTCATTTAGGATTGACTGGTTTGATCCTGCAGTCCAAGAGATTATCAAGAGTCTTCTCCAGCACCACAATTTGAAAGCATCATCCCTTTGGCGCTCAGTCTTCTTTAGGGTCCAATTCTCACATCTCCACATGACTACTGGAAAAACCATAGCTTTGACTATACAGACTTTTGTTGGCAAAGTGATGTCTCTGCTTTCGAATATGTTATCTGGGTTTGTCATAGCTTTCCTGCCAAGGAGCAAGAGTCTTTTAATTTCATGGCTGCAGTCGCTGACTGCAGTGACTGCAGTGATTTTGGAGCCCAAGAAAAAAGAATCTGTCACTGCTTCTACTTTTCCCCCTCCATTTGCCATGAAGTGATGGGACAAGATGCCATGATCTTAGTTTTCTGAATGTTGAATTTCAAGCCAGCTTTTTCACCCTCATCAAGAGGCTCTTTAGGTTCTTTTAACTTTCTGCCATTACAGTGGTATCATCTGCATATATGAGGTTGTTGATATGTCTCCTGGCAATCTTGTTTCAGCTTGTGATTCATGCAGTCAGGCATTTCATATGATGTACTCTGCGTATAAATTAGATAAGCACGGAGACAATATACAGCCTTGTCACACTCCTTTCCCAATTTGGAACCACTCAGTTGTTTCCTGTCCAGTTCTAGCTGTTGCTTCCTAACCCACATACAGGTTTCTCAGGAATCAGGTAAGGTGGTCTAATACTCCCATCTCTCGAAGAATTTTCCAGTTTGCTGGGATCCACACAGTCAAAGGCTTTAGCAGAGTCAATGAAGCAGAAGTAGCTGTTTTCTACAACTCCCTTGCTTTCTCCGTGATCCAACAAATGTTGGCAATTTGATCCCTGGTTCCTCTGCCTCTTCAAAACCCAGCTTGTACATCTGGAAGTTCTCAGTTCGCATAGTGCTGAAGCCTAGCTTAAAGAATTTTGAGGACAACCTTGCTAGCGTGTAAAATGAGCGCAAATGTACAGTAGTTTGAACATTCTTTGGCATTGTCCTTCTTTGGGATTAGAACTGACCTTTTCCAGTCCTGAGGCCACTGCTGAGTTTTCCAAATTTTCTAGCATATTGAGTGCAGCACTTTCATAGGATCATCTTTTAGGATTTGAAATAGTGCAACTGGAATTCCATCACCTCCACTAGCTTTGTTCATAGTGATGCTTCCTAAGGCTCACTTGACTTTGCATTCCAGGATGTCTGGCTCTAGGTGAGTGATCACACCATCCTGATTACCTGGGTCATGAAGATCTTTTTCGTATAGTTCTGTGTATTCTTGACACCTCTTCTTAATACCTTATGCTTCTGTTAGGTCCTGACTGTTTCTGTCCTTTATCGTGCCCTTCCTTGCATGAAATGCTCCCTTGATATCTCCAATTTTCTTATAGAGATCTCTAGTCTTTCCCATTCTATTATTTTCCTCTATTTCTTTGCATTGTTCATTTAAGAAGGCCTTCTCTCTCCTTGCTGTTCTCTGGAACTCTGCATTCAATGGGGGTATATCTGCCTACACTTCCTCAGACAATCACTTTGACTTCTTGTGTTTCCTTTTCATTTAAGATGGTTTTGGTCACTGCCTCTTGTACAATGGTACAAATCTCTGTCCATAGTTCTTCAGGCACTTTGTCCACCAAATCTAATCCCTTGAATATATCCATCACCTCCACTGAATAATCATAAGGGGTTTGATTTAGGTCATACCTGTATGGCCTAGTGGCTTTCCCTACTTTCTTCAATTTAAGCCTGAATTTTGCAATAAGGAGCTGATGATCTGAGCCACAGTCAGCTCCCAGTCTTGTTTTTGCTGTCTGTACAGAGCTTCTCCATCTTCGAGTATAAAGAATATAATTAATCTGACTTCTGTACTGACTATTTGGTGATATTCATATGTAATCACCTCTTGCAATGTTGGAAAAGGGTGTTTGCTATGACCAATGTGTTTGCTTGACAAAACTCTGCTAGCCTTTGTGCTGCTTTATTTTGTACTCCAAGGCCAACCTTGCCTATTGACTTCCTAATTTTGCATTTCAATCCCCCATGATGAAAAGGATATCTTTTTTTGGCATTAGTAAGAAGGTGTTGTAGGTCTTCATAGAACCATTCAACTTCAGCTTCTTTGGCATCTGTGGCTGGGACACAGACTTGGATTACTGTGATGTTGAGTGGTTTGCCTTGGACAGAAACTGAGATCATTCTGTCGTTTTGGAGGTTGCACCCAAGTACTGTATTTTGGACTCTTGTTGACTATGATAGCTACTCCATCTCCTCTAAGGGATTCTTGCCCTCAGTGGTGGATATAATAGTCATCTGAATTAAATTTGGTCAATCCTGTCCATTTTAGTTCACTGACTCCTAAGATACTGACCTTCACTCTTGCCATCTCCTGCTTGACCACTTCCAATTTATCTTGATTCATGGACCTAACATTCCAGGTTCCTATGCAATACGGTTCTTTACAGCATCAGACGTTACTTTCACCACCAGTCACATCCACAACTGAGCATCATTTCTGCTTTGGCCCAGTCACTTTCTGGAGCTATTAATAATTGCCCTCTGCTCTTCCCCACTAGCATACCAGACACCTTCCCACCTGGGGGGAGGGCTCATCTTCTGGAATCATATCTTTTCGCCTTTCATACTGTTCATGGGGGTCTCAAGGTAAGGATACTGCAGTGGGTTGCCATTTCCTCAGATGGACCGTATTTTGTCAGAACTCTTCACTATG
The DNA here is from genome assembly GCF_016772045.2 of Ovis aries. Taxonomy (NCBI): domain Eukaryota; kingdom Metazoa; phylum Chordata; class Mammalia; order Artiodactyla; family Bovidae; genus Ovis; species Ovis aries. Next base: position 5,743,528 of record NC_056072.1, read on the forward strand.
ACCCATCCATCTTGGGTGGCCCTGCACAGCATGGCTCATAACTTCACTGAGTTACACAAGCCCCTTCGCCATGACAAAGCTGTGATACATGAGAGGGTAGAATACTCCCGCTGTATTCTTTTTTTCCAAAATATTTTAGTTATTCTAAGTCCTGTGCATTTTCATGTAAATTTTTAAATAAGCCTGTCTGTGTCTATTAAAAACCATGCTGGGATTTTGATAAGATTTGCATTCAACCTATAAATCAATTCTGGGAAAACTGACATCTTTGCTATGTTGAGTCTTGCAATGCATGAACACAAGTTTGATTTTAATTGTCCCCTACAGGATTCTTTGCCTCAACTCCTGGGTTAAAACATCCCTGGGGCCCACATCTGCTGAAACTACCACAGCCTTTGGACCCAGAGCTGCCCTCACTGGTCCTGGTCTCTGGCACAATCCCCTCTGATTACAGCATTGACTACTAACTGTAACATAACAAGAAAAGTCAGAATTTGAACTTGAATTCTACAGCTATCACATGTCAGCTGAGGAACCACGGCCTTGATTTCCTTCACTATGTGATAACAATACCTGCCTCGGAGCATCTCAATAGCTAGGTCTTCAAAAGAGATTCTTATTATCTCTCTAACACATGAGCCTCCCACTTACCTAAGCTGGTGTGTAACTAGATTTTAGCATCTAAAATGCCAAACTGCAAGCAACCTTATTAGTAAAACTTCACCTATTAATTCATCATTTCTATTTGTTGTGATCATTCTGGACCCTAGTATTATCTGTATTTTTATCCTAGTCATTGAAAAATAATAAAAAGAAGACAAAGAGATATGGACAGAGCGTGACACACACTAGAAAATCTGTTCTGCTGTAGGTACTTTGGCTCAGTGAACAGAAAGACATTCTTGGAAATTCTTAGGCAAAAGAGATGGATTTTAAAACGGGTTCCCTCGTTTGTAAAGAGACTGCCTGCAATGTAGGAGACCTGGGTTCAATCCCTGGGTTAGGAAGACAACCTGGAGAGGGAAATGGCAATCCACTCCAGTATTCTTATATTTCTTCCAGGGAAATCCTATGGACAGAGGAGCCTGGGGTTGCAAGAGTCAGACATAACTTGGTGACTCAACCATCACCACCATGGATTAAAAGGAAATCGAAGAATCATGTCTGGGAGCAATGGAAGCCGGCAGTGCCAAATTCAGGAACATGGCCGTCTTGCCCAGGAAGCTCTAACCACCGTTTCTTTATCTATGTCTCTCTACTCAAGATGTGAAGAACTAATGAAAGGTCCTCTTGGCTGAGCTCAGGCGCTATGACTGGCTCCTGGCTGGACCAGAAAGTAGGAGGAAGGATCTGGCTGACAAGCCCCTTTAGCATCTGCCACAGAAAGATTCCACTGAAGCTGCTCACAGTGGAGGACAGGCTGTGTCCCAGATGGCGTCACGGTGCTCTCAGGAGGGGATGTGAGCACTTACATACCTCCAAGTGCCAAAAGTTTACGCTAATTTTTTTCATTTGATCATGATTCACTGATTAGCAGTGTCTGGCAATGACTATTCATCCAGAAAGAGACCCACCCAGTTGTGCAGGAATATAGATCCACCTGCTCCACCAAGGCTGTGTTAACAAATAGACAGTCTTGCTGAAATGCAGGTGTGTGAAGCCTAGGACATTTCATGAATCTATTGGATTTACAGCCCTCATGTTGGAATTGAAGCTGCTAAGCTGATTGTATAGTGAACTCAAGTCTCTTAACCTCGGTGCTCAAATTTTCTCATTGACAAAAAAGAGATAATGATTCTAATCTCACACTCCAGTGGGATTTTTTAAATTACAAAGTACAACATACCTTATTTGTTACCTGTATGATAGTTATAACCCCAACTGCCTTTTTTTATAAGCAGAGACCACCAGGTGGAGATCCCTCAATTTTGTTTAGATTTTTGAAATAAGATTGAGGCAGCAAACCAGAGAGAGGAAATCCCGACAGACTGTTGAGTTATTCTGCAAGACAGAAAAAAAGAGACATGGAAGACCTCCTGCCATTTGAAGAAATCTGGGAGGGAGCAGTGAGGAGCAGGGCAAGGAGAAAGGGAAGAAGGCCCAAGAGGTGGCAATGGCAATAACTTCATGCTTTACAAAGACACCCCTCCCATGACCCCCTGAAAACCCTCCCCAAAGAGGCAATTTCATGTTCCAGTGGACACCCTACAGGGCAAGGGAAGTTGCAAAGAATTAGAACCTAAGTAGCAAAGAAAACCCTTCCCACTTGGATCCCCACCCTATGAAGTAGCAGAAATCTGGGATTTAAAGCTCCATGCACCATGGAATTTAGGGGCTAAAAACAAACACATAGGGACCTCCAGGGGCAAGCAAGCCTCCTGCACCTTCTGGGTTACATACATTGGCCTTCATATCTCAGAACAACAGAAAATTAAAAACCCTAGCCCTTGGGTGAGTTTTCTCAAGCAGAAAAAGGAAAAGAAAGGTTCTTTGTGCCTTTATTCCATCTTTGATCTTCCATCCATTCTCTAAGGGCACAAATGACTATTTATAAATGTTTCCATACAAAAATTATACTATGAATAGCCATCATAGTCAACAAAAGAGTCCGAAATATAGTACTTGGATGCAATCTCAAAAACGACAGAATGATCTCTATTCGTTTCCAAGGCAAACCATTCAACATCATGGTAATCCAAGGCTATGCCCCAACCAGCAATGCTGAAGAAGCTGAAGTCAAATAGTTCTATGAAGACCTACAAGACCTTTTAGAACTAACACTCAAAAAAGATATCCTTTTCATTGTAGGGGACTACAACGCAAAAGTAAGAAGTCAAGAAACACCTGAAGTAACAGGCAAATTTAGCCTTGGAGTACAGAATGAAACAGGGCAAAGACTCATAGAATTTTGCCAAGGGAACATAATGATCAGAGCAAACACCCTCTTCCAAAAACATAAGAAAAGACTCTACACATGGACATCAGCAGATGATCAACACCAAACTCAGACTGATTATATTCTTTGCAGCCAAAGATGGAGAAGCTCTATATAGTCAGCAAAAACAAGACTGGGAGCTGACTGTGGTTCAGATCATGAACTCCTTATTGCCAGATTCAGACGTAAGTTGAAGAAAGTAGGGAAAACCACTAGACCATTCAGATATGACCTAAATCAAATCCCTTACGATTATACAGTGGAAGTGAGAAATAGATTTAAGGGACTAGATCTGATAGACAGAGTGCCTGATGAACTATGGGCAGAGGTTCGTGATAATGTACAGGAGACAGGGATCAAAACCATCCCTATGGAAAAGAAATGCAAAAAAGCAAAATGGCTCTCTGAGGAGGCCTTACAAATGGCTGTAAAAAGAAGAGAAGTGAAAAGCAAAGGAGAAAAGGAAAGATAAACCCATTTGAATGCAGATTTCCAAAGAACAGCAAGGAGAGATAAGAAAGCCTTCTGCAATGATCAGTGTAAAGAAATAGAAGAAAACAATAAAATGGGAAAGACTAGAGATCTCTTGAAGAAAATTAGAGATACCAAGGGAATATTTCATGCAAAGATGGACCCTAATAAAGGACAGAAACAGTATGGACCTAATAGAAGCAGAACATATTAAGAAGAGGTGGCAAGAATACACGGAAGAACTATACAAAAAAGATCTTCACGACCAAGATGATCACAATGGTGTGATCACTCACCTTGAGCCAGACATCCTGGAATGTGAAGTCAAGTGGGCCTTAGGAAGCATCACTACAAACAAAGCTAGTGGAGGTGATGGAATTCCAGTTGAGCCACTTCAAATCCTAAAAGATGATTCTGTGAAAGTGCTGCACTCAATATGCCAGCAAATTTGGAAAACTCAGCAGCGGCCACAGGACTGGAAAAGGTCAGTTTTCATTCCAATTCCAAAGAAAGGCAATGCCAAAGAATGCTCAAACTACCGCACAATTACACTCATCTCACATGTTTCTCCAAGCCAGGCTTCAGCAATACATGAACCATGAACTTCCAGATGTTCAAGCTGGTTTTAGAAAAGGCAGAGGAACCAGAGATGAAATTGCCAACATCCGCTGGATCATTGAAAAAGCAAGAGAGTTCCAGAAAAACATCTATTTCTCTTTTATTGACTATGCCAAAGCCTTTGACTGTGTGGATCACAATAAACTGTGGAAAATTCTGAAAGAGATGGGAATACCAGACCACCTGACCTGCCTCCTGAGAAATCTGTATGCAGGTCAGGAAGCAACAGTTAGAACTGGACATGGAACAAAGACTGATTCCAAATAGGAAAAGGAGTATGTCAAGGCTGTATATTGTCACCCTGCTTACTTAACTTATATGCAGAGTACATCATGAGAAACACTGGGCTGGATGAAGCACAAGCTGGAATCAAGATTGCCGGGAGAAATATCAATAACTTCAGATATGCAGATGATACCACCTTTATGGCAGAAAGTGAAGAAGAATTAAAGAGCCTCTTGATGAAAAGTTGGCTTAAAGCTCAACATTCAGAAAACTAAAGTCATGGCATCTGGTCCCATCCCATCACTTCATGGCAAATAGATGGGGAAACAGTGGAAACAGTGTCAGACTTTATTTTTTTGGTCTCCAAAATCAGTGCAGATGGTGACTGCAGCCATGAAATTAAAAGACACTTGCTCCTTGGAAGAAAAGCTATGACCAACCTAGACAGCATATTAAAAAGCAGAGACATTACTTTGCCAACAAAGGTCCGTCTAGTCAAGGCTATGGTTTTTCCAGTAGTCACATATGGATGTGAGAGTCAGACTATAAAGAAAGCTGAGCACAGAAGAACTGATGCATTTGAACTGTGGTGTTGGAGAAGACTCTTGAGAGTCCCTCGGTCTACAAGGAGATCCAACCAGTCCATCCTAAAGGAGATCAGTCCTGGGTCTTCATTGGAAGGACTGATGTTGAAGCTGAAACTCCAATCCTTTGGCCACCTGATGTGAAGAACTAACTCATTTGAAAAGACCCTGATGCTGGGAAAGATTGAAGATGGGAGGAGAAGGGGATGACAGAGGATGAGATGGTTGGATGGCATTACCAACTCAACGGACATGAGTTTGGGTAAACTCCAGGAGTTGGTGATGGTCAGGGAGGCCTGGCGTCCTGCACTCCATGGGGTCACAAAGAGCTGGACAGGACTGAGCAACTGAACCAACTGATACATGTTTCCGTATGAAAATCACTCTCCAGGCCTCTTTGTTTGCAGCGGGTGCGGTGGTTTCCTGCTGCATGCAGACTTTCACATGGAAGACTTTTTCTTTTGAACCAAAAGTATGGAAACCCAGCACCCTTTGATGGCCATGTGCTACAATCCTTTGTCTGTGGGCTCTTTGGTCACATACTTTGCAGGGTACACAATCTGTCACAGACATGAGTAGGGTGTGCCTGCCATGTGGAAGGCCTCCAGCCCATTTCCACAGGAGGTGCCTAACCACAGCCTAAGCAGAGCATGAGTCTGTCCTCCAGCACGTGGCCCTCCCATTCCAGCTACGGCCAGGGCTGCAGACTGAACACCAGAGCAGCCAAATCCCAGCCTCTGGGGTGGACACAGGCGAAAAGACAAGCTAGGCCCACTGGGCTCTCTTCCTTGGGAGTTTGAAACAGGACGTGGGTAAGACAATGCAGAAAGTGCAGGTCAGGGTCGGGCATGAGATAGCTCTAGAGGCCCCGAGGCATCGTGACCAAACCAGGATGAGGAGAATCCAAGCCGACAGTAGGAGAAGGACGCAGACAGAAGAAAATCAGCTGCTTCCTAGTTGCCCACCTGTTCTGAGCACAAGCCACACCTTCACCCACCTCCTCCAGTTCTCTCTTCCTCCTCCCACCTCCTCCGTTCTGCATGTAAACACACCAAAGTGCAATGGGTACAGCTGCCTTTATGGCTGATGGAAAGGCATGGTTCCGATTCCCTGGTTTCTCCCACTCCAGGACTAGATGATAAAGACATGCTGACCATCTTGTCACATGCAGGCATGATGACACCAAGGTCTTTCCTTGTGGTCTCAAAGTACCCAGACAGAACACCTGAACACTTAAGTTTTCCACCATGGCACTCTCCCCCCCCCCCGCCCCCCCATAGAATCTACCTGTAGCCTCGGAAAAAGAGAGGCTGGCTCTTGCAAACCTCCCAGGATGCCAACACTAAGCCATCACCAGCTAAAGAAGAACGAAGCTCGGCACAGTGTGGGCGCAAGGCCATGCTTTCTTTGCTGTTCGTTCAAGCTGTCAGCTCCACAGTGGGTTTGTGAAGAAGGGAAACAGAAAAGGATGTGGAAGTAATGTCACTATCAGCCACGATATATACATGTGCGGGGGGGAAACAGAGCTGAACGTATTTTCAGGATGTGCAAAGTAGATACGGCTCAACCAAAGGATTTACAGCTGTCACTGGCACCCCCAAGACCATAAAACTGTGCGCAGAAGCTACTTTTAGGCTTTGAGGCCCAAAGAACTAGATTCAAAACATAGATAATAGAGTAACAACCGCTGCTCAACAGGGAGCAGGAGATAAAAATAATTTGCTACACTTCACTGGATTCCCACACCTGTACCTGTAACACAGCAATTCCACGTACTTAATTTATTAGAGTGTGCACAGTCAGTCACAGATGAGAGAAAATTCTATCAGTGATGGAGGAAACAGGAGACAAAGCTCTTCAGCCAGCAGTTAAACAAGAGTAGGGTTTCAGAAGCAGGAGGAAAGGAATTCCTAGGAAAGCAGGTCTCCTTGCCTTAGGTCAGTAAAAGCCATCTACATAAAGAAATTCATATCTCATCTTTTAAATTACTTGAAAATAGGCTATTGCTTCAATTAAGAGACTGAATTAATTTCCTAGAATTAATTTGTTTTCTGGGTTTGAAGTCAGTCATGAATGACAGAGACCAAAAGGTACACCCAGACACTCCCTCTCCCAACCCATCTTTTAAACAACAGATCTCCCTCCAGCGACCATTAAAAGAGCTATAAAGTAGCTATCAAGAATGAAATGTTAAAGCTGGCAGAATGAAAGCTGGCTAGAGGTGACATACCCTCCTCCCTCCGTGCTGACCCAAAGGAAGCACTGGCTGTAGGGGACACGTCTGTTGCAACGCCTGTGGACCTGCGCAGCAGCACTTTAAAGAAGAAATAGAAAGGACTGGACACACAGGCTCACTCCCCCACCGCCACTCCTTCCTAAAGTCTCCTCCTTGCCCCTCACAAAAGAGCACAATCGTCAGGGACAGACAGGCCGGGGGTGTTGACGGTAGACAGATGGATAAAACACTTCATCTTATGGACTCGGTGAGAGCTTTTGATTCAAAGTAATGAGTAACTACTGTTTGAAGTCCCAGCAATAAAAAATTAATAATAATTTAAATAGTCACTTTCCCCCAAAGTCTTCTCCAATCCCGCAAGTTGTAACATACTAAAGGAATACTTTCCTTTATGTTTTCAAATACGTAATTCAGGGTGAGATTTCGTGTGTAATAGCCACAGGGAACTTGCTGGAAGAAAAAGGCAGTCCCCGAATGGGATATATAAACTGCTTTAAGGTTTTGAGATTTGGCAGAGCATACTGTGCTTTCGCTACACATACGCCAGAAATGGCAGAGAAAAGAATTGAGTTTTCTAGGCACTGCAAAGGGACTTGCCTAATGTTTCAGTAGGTCCACAGAATGCAGCAAGCTGGACAGGCGATGTCCTCAACACGAAGTAACATGGAGCCCTGAGCTTCCAGCTGGCAAGGGGCCCCCGCAGAGAAAATAGGATGCTTTTGAATTAGCCAGCATCTCACCCATGGGGCCTGGAGAAGGCAATGGCACCCGACTCCAGTACTCTTGCCTGGAAAATCCCATGGACGGGGGAGCCTGGTAGGCCGCAGTCTGTGGGGTCGCGAAGAGTCGGACACAAGTAAGCGACTTCACTTTCACACATTGGAGAAGGAAATGGCAACCCACTCCAGTGTTCTTGCCTGGAGAATCCCAGGGATAGAGGAGCCTGGTGGGCGGCCGTCTATGGGGTCGCACAGAGTCGGACACGACTGAAGCGACTTAGCAGCAGCAGCACAGATGGGGATGGAGGGGTGCTGCAGAAGGATAAAGTGGGGAGGGGGACTGGGAAGACAGGCATAGAGCGACACGTGGATGCTGGAACTGGGAAATTATTTTTCAAGCACAGAGAAACAACTTTAAATATTACTAAGGAATTAATGTATGAGATGGTTGAATAGCATCACCAACTTGATGGACATGAGTCTGAGCAAGCTCCGGGAGGTGGTGATGGACAGGGAAGCCTGGCGTGCTGCAGTCCATGGGGTTGCAACGAGTCAGACACAACTGAGCGACAGAACTGAACGTATAAAAAGTGCCGTCAGCGGGAAGGAGTATAAAGCAGGGACTGTTGTTTCATTGCTCAGTTGTGTCCAACTCTTTGCAACCCCATGGACTGTCGTCCACCAGGCTCCTCTGTCCATGGCATTCCCCAGGCAAGAATACTGGAGTGGATTGCCATTTCCTTCTCCAGAGGATCTTCCTGACCCAGGGAATCACACCCATATCTCCTGCATTGGCAGGCAGATTCTTTACCACTGAGCCACCGGGGAGGCAGGGATACGTGTGTCATAGAAATTACACTGTGGCCAAGATCCCCTGACCATTAAGACCACAGATGACTGGGAGGTCTCTGGTGGTCCGGTGGCTAAGACACCGCACTCCCAAAGCAGGGGGCCAGGGTTCGATCCCTGGTCAAGGAACTAGATCTCGCACGCGACAGCTAAAGATCCTGCATGCCACAACTAAGCCCTGGCACAGCCAAATAAATAACTTTAAAAAAAAAGACCACAGATAAATGAACAGAAAAACCTAATCAAGCAGATGGATGGCAATCTCCAAGGGGTAAGTCATTTCTCTGGGGATATATACCCTGGCCCAGGTATATACTAAGAGCAGAAATGTAAACACATACGCATAGACACGTATGCGTCTGGAGGTAGAGCATCCCATGACCCGAGAACAGGAGGCACTGGGGAAACTCACTCACAAGGACGTCTTAATTGCTTTGTGTATGTTTTCCATCTTCCCCATTTCTTCTGATGGTGATTACGATTGTGTTTTGAAATCACGATCTACCACGGCGGCGCTGTAATTACATAAATATGGCATCATAAACGAAGGTTAGTGCTAGAAATAGCAGAGCAGAGAGAGGTGCTATTTGTCTCTATGGATGCAAGTGCGTGTGTGTATTTTACCAAACAATCTCCAATATACGTGGTATTTGGAAATCCTTTGCTAATCCAAGCAAGGGCAGCTTAAGAAAAAGAATAAGAGCCTCAGTCTCGTTTTCAGCTGAAAAAGATGATGGCAGAAAAGGCAGGTTTTTCAAGTCATGATAAGTGGAAATGATCAGGTAAGAGCTAGGTTCTGACTGAGCTTTACACTGAGCTCAGCGCCCTGCACTGGCCCGTGCTGAGGGGGCACCAGGGGCTCTGCCTGGGGGCAGCTCTCAGTCCGAGGTGGTACATCTTGTCAGTGGTACCCCTCAGCACCCCCTGGAGCCCCAGGGAATGTCTATTAAGCACCATTCAGAACAGGAGAACTACCTTCCTCCCTACTATCACCCATTCCTGCCCTCAGATCACCAACCAGATCTTCAACCCATAGGGGTGGGAATCGGAACATAAACAGCCCAGCTTCTTCTATTCTCAGCAAAAAGGAAAATTCTAAAGTGTATTCCATAAGAGTCACACGGAGTAAGTGGCAGTCCTAAAATATGTCAACAAATTCTTTAAACTTCAGTCCTTAACAAGGTGAAGCCTAATTCCCCTGCCCCCAGATGCAAGCGACATTAAGTGACACTTCTAATGACTAGAACATGATGAGACTTCCAAGCTGAGGCGGTGAAAACATGGCCTCTAGCCATGTCGTGAGAACACACAGGCAGCTTGCGGGGAGGCCCGCACAGCGAGGGACGAGGCGTCCCACCAACAGCCAGCGCCCACGCACCAGCCACGTGGTGGGGCCTCCTTGGAGCGGGATCCTGCAGCCCCACTCGAGCCTTCAGATGCTGCTGCTCCGACCACCGTCTTGACTATAATCTTACCGGAGGTCTTGAGCCAGAGCTGCCCAGATAAGCCAGTTCTGAATCCCTCGTCTACAGGAAATGCAAGCATAATAAATAGTTCTTGCTTAGGCCATTACATTTTGGAGTAATTTGTTACACCGCAGTCCTAGCGGCATTGACCCCAGTGCCCACAGCTGTAACCTGCTCACCAACTCCCTCGCTGTGCTCCCTTAGATCACCTCCAAATTCAATGAGCTGCACTCAGAACTCCTGTCTCCACGTTTGCCTTTGGTGTCTCAGACATCCCATACAAGGCCAATATTTTTATTATCCCCATTTTAAGGATGAGAAAACACACAAAGGGTAGGGGTACACAGCAGGCAGTGACAGAGTGAGCTTCCCTGAATCCTAATCCACTGCCCTCTTCTTCCTCACAGTTGCTTCCCTCCAACCCAATCCTCTGCGCTGTTAAGCAATCTCTCCTCCCTCCCCAAGAACAATAAGTTAATTTTCTCATTCACTGTGGACAAAGGCACCCGCCATAATCATAAAATGCTAAAAAAAAATACTAAGGAAATTCAACAACAAAAGCAGGAACTTTGAGTCACTCAAGTTTCAGTGTATTTATTTTTCCTAATGCTACCTGTACATGGCAGGGAGAAATAATTAGCAAATTAAAGGTCTGTTCTTTGTTGAGACTGATGCAAAGGCTGGATACGACTCTCTCTGTTCTTACGTCTGGGATACAGGGCTGGCCTAAGACTGCTGACCAACGTCACTTGTGACTTGCTGAAGTCATGAACAAGCAGCATGCTGCGTGGGCAAGAAACAATGCAGAGGAAGCCTGTATGTGCTATGCTCTCTGTGCTGATCAAAAAAAATGCACAGCCAGCTCCAGCTGTCAGACATTTAATCATAATCATTATTGTGCTATATTAGGCATAAATGGGACATGAATGACTCTTGATAGCACCACTGTATCTATTAAACAATAACTTTTGTGTTTTTCTTCTCTGTTTAATAGTTTTCCAATATCCCAGCTTTACTTGGTGTCACTGTATTTTTTCCTCTGAGCCTAAATGATGGAAGAGAACCACGTGGGCTTTGGAACCAAACCAGTCACGCAGGCTGTGTGACCTTGATAAAGCCACCTTATGTCTCTGGACGCTTGTATAAGATGGAAATGAGGCCCCTCCCGCGGGACGGATATGAGAATCAAATGAGAAGCTGAATGAAACTTCTGGCACGGTGTTAATATGTAGGAGGCACTCAATGAAGTCTTCTTCCTACCTCTGATATCCACATTACTGCCACGTACATTAATGTCAGGTTCTCAATCGTCTCCCCACGACTTATTTTCTTCTGCCCTGGATCCCATTCCCCAAAGCACCCGCCTTCAATCTCCAAGTCACATGGTTTCACACTAAAATTCCCCCTGAAGGAATACTACCAAAGTAATCAGGAAAATTGGCTTTGAGATCATTCGTAGAAATAGACAGGTTTAAAATTTAGCTAGGAGCAAGAGTGTCAGCACCTTAGCGTGAATAATTTCTAGTTACAGACAAATGATGATGGTAAGGTCTCTATTTGGTTTGGGCATAGCTGGTGAGAAACTGGAAGGTACCAAGTCAACTGAAAGACCTAAAGGAAACACACACACACACACACACACACACACACACACACACACACTGTGGAACCCAATAAGCACCCAGTGAGAGGCTGCTGGTGTTTGGGAATAATTTAGCTAATACATATGGATGGAAAGTGTCCACAAAAATATCCCACCTCCTTACGGCTGTAGGCTCTCCTGCCCTTTGGCAGGCACGGCGAAGGCAAAATGTTTGCTGCTCTGAAGTACCAACGCCCACTGATGCACACAACAGCTCATAACCACAACAGTAACAGTAATAACGACCACTTCTTAAAGGCTGACATTTATTCACATACCAAGGTTACCAAATAGCTTTTCTGTCTTACCTCATTTGACCTTCTTACAGCCTGAGTGGATACCATTAACTCCATTTCACAGATAAGCCAACTGAGACCCAGACAGGTTAGATGTCATGCCCAAGAAGCCCATGAATAATAAGCGATAGAATCAGATCTGAACTCTTAACCTCACGCTCTTGTCTCTTATCAGCTTCCCTCTATTAGCTTGTTTGAGGAATAAATGGAAACTAATTTATCAATTCTCCAGTTAGCTTTTCTTGCCCCGTATTGGCTTTTAGACCGACAAGCACACACATCCAAATCACAAACAGGGTGCTGTAGAAAGAGCTTAAAAATAACCGTGTCTAGGGAATTCCCTGGTGGTCCAGTGGTTAGGACTTGGCCCTCTCACTGTCGGAGCTCAGGTTCAATTTCTGGTTGGGGAACTAAGACCCCGCAAGCCACCCAGCGAGTTTAAAAATAAATAAATACATAAATAACAGTTTAATGACCTTTGAGAAAATTCCTTGTGAATAGAGAGTCTGCTTCCCAGGGCCCAGGGCAATGGCAAGTGTAGCTGTGTTAGGACCACTGTAGACAAAAGACCACACAGTGATAAACTCCCATTTTTGGGAGCAATTGTGGCAGCAAATACTCCCATCTGTGGTGCCACTTTTCTCTGCAGAAGGAAGCATTCAGAGCTGGCCGCCAAAGGCAGACCTTGACTGGGTTCCCTGTGAGATAAACCTGCAATCCGGTTTTTTTCAACTTTCTCATGTCATCATGGGGAATTCTGACCACAAACGTCAGATTTCTCTGTAAAGCTCTTGACCTCCCTGGAAAAGAACCACTGTCCAATATTAGAAATGGAAGCATCACTTTCAAAATAAGGCAGTGAGGCTACAGGAGACCCACCCTGAGCCAGACTATGCCAGGAGCTGGGGTCCCTGGGCCCGGCGCAGATGGACGGGGTCCTCCCAGGGCTCAGCATCAGTGTCTCCTGGAGGTACTTAAAATCCTACCAGGTCTCTACTGAGAACTAATTATTGCCAATTAATTCCAAAACTCTGCAAATAGGAAGGAGGCCTTAATCTTGCTAAAGCTCTGATTCTTCTGTTCAGCTCCAGCTGAAAAACACTATTAGAGCAGAATCTAGAATGTTCCAGACTTGCTAGATTCAAGAATCCCCTGAGGTTCCTTGTAAAAATACAGATTCGGGGACTTGCCCAGTGGTCCAGTGGTTAAGACTGAGCTTCCACTGTAAGCGGCGGGGGTTCCTTCCCTGGTAGGGGAACTAAGACCCCACAAGCAGCACCGCAAGGCAAAAACAAAAACAAAACAGATTCATGGTTCCTGATATTTATCTCCTGAATCAGAATTTTCAGTAAGGGCTTGGGAATATATGTATTTTTGAACAAAAGCCCAATGATTCTCAGGCTTGGGAAAGTTAGACCAAACCTGTTAACTGTCCTCGAAAAATCGACAAAGTGAAAAGCCGATCCATTGAATAAGAGAATATTTGCAAGTCGTCTCTCCGACAAGAGGTTCACGGCCAGAATACATAAGGAAACCTCACAAGCCCCAAACAAGAAGACAACTTGGTTTCATAAAGGGGTTGGGGGTGGCGCGGGGCAAGAAGGGAAGCCGGGCTGAGGCGAGGCCTTTTCTCCGCAGAAACTCAACCGTCGCCCCAGCCCAGCCGGACTGGGCGAGAAGCTCCCATGCGTCTTTTCCCGCCCTGCCTGAGCAAGTTCCGCAGGTACCCCAGACCTGGCTCAGCACCCGGCCCAGAGATGCGCATGTAGGGACCATGGCTCACAACTGTTCATCGTAAATTTCATGCAGCTGTACCCTCGGTACGCCTTGCAAAACTCAGTATGGGTTTTGATCATTCTATCACGGTAGTGTCACAAGGTCATACCACAGATAAATGCTTGATTTCTATCCCCTTTGGCGAGGAAGTTGCTTACCACCCCACCTCACCCCACCCACCCCCGTTCCATTGCCAAAAGGGTAGAGTTCTGACCTGAATGTTGGCTGATT